>NC_056688.1:41842500-42151964 GCF_018350215.1 Panthera leo | reverse complement strand
GCAAGGAAATTAAAAGCAAAAATGAACTATTGGGACCTCATGAAGATATAAAGCTTCTGCACAGCAAAGGAAACAATCAACAAAACTAAAAGGCAACCAACAGAATGGGAGAAGATATTTTCAAATAACATATGAGACAAAGGGCTAGTATCCAAAATCTATAAAGAGCTCACCAAACACCACACCCAAAAAACAAATAATCCAGTGAAGAAATGGGCAGAAAACATGAATAGACACTTCTCTAAAGAAGACATCCGGATGGCCAACAGGCACATGAAAAGATGCTCAATGTCGCTCCTCATCAGGGAAATACAAGTCAAAACCACACTTAGATATCACCTCACACCAGTCAGAGTGGCCAAAATGAACAAATCAGGAGACTATAGATGCTGGAGAGGATGTGGAGAAACGGGAACCGTCTTGCACTGTTGGTGGGAATGCAAACTAGTGCAGCCACTCTGGAAAACAGTGTGGAGGTTCCTCAAAAAATTAAAAATAGACCTACCCTATGACCCAGCAGTAGCACTGCTAGGAATTTACCCAAGGATTACAGGGTTACTGATGCATAGGGGCATTTGTACCCCAATGTATATAGCAGCACTCTCAACAGCCAAATTATGGAAAGAGCCTAAGTGTCCATCAACTGAGGAATGGATAAAGACATTGTGGATATATACACAATGGAGTACTATGTGGCAATGAGAAAGAATGAAATATGGCCCTTTATAGTAACGTGGATGGAACTGGAGAGTGTTATGCTAAGTGAAATAAGCCATACAGAGAAAGACAGATACCATATGGTTTCACTCTTATCTGGATCCTGAGAAACTTAACAGGAACCCATGGGGGAGGGGAAGGAAAAAAAAAGAGAGGTTAGAGTAGGAGAGAGGCAAGGCATAAGAGACTTAAAAAATGAGAACAAAGTGAGGGCTGATGGTGGGTGGGAGGGAGGGGAGGGTGGGTGATGGGTATTGAAGAGGGCATCTTTTGGAATGAGCATTGGGTGTTGTATGGAAACCAATTTGACAATAAATTTAATTTATTTTAAAAAATGTAAATTGAAGTAAAATTGTGAACTCAATTCATTAGTGACATTAACCACATTTCATTTTCTCAAATGGTCACATGTAGGTAGTGGCTACAATACTGAACATATGGGCCAAGGGGCTGCCTTTTGGGGAATGTCAACAGAACTGAAGACTTGAATTTTAGAAAATAAAGGGGTCAGTCAGATACAACAGACTTTATTTCCTAAGTGAGTGGTTGTCCTTTAGAAGGAAGATCTAACGTTGTATCCCCAAAGGTCAAAGCTACTAACTCTAAGAAAATGCATTGTGGCTCCATATTAGGAAATGATTTGTACCCAGGCCATAAAAAGTAGAAGACACTTCTTCACAAGCATAAAATGTATGACTATGTGGTAGAAATGTATACAGGAGATTTGAGCCCTCAAAGAGTAGCTGAGTTATGTGACTGTAAGGACGCATCCTACTACTGGTACAGTTAATGTCCTGAGTCATCAGTGAAAGTTAGTGTTTCTTTAAATTCCCTAGAGAAAAGTTCTGTGAACACTGCAGTATATACTCCTAAGCCTTTGCTCAGCACTACTGAACTAGAATTTCTGGGACAAAGATCTGATTATCTATGTATTTAAATACATGCCCAAGTGATTCTAATATTCAGAAGAGACTGGGAAACTGAGGTAAGTGATTAAGTATCCAATTCTATCACTAGAGGAAACCTAATAGCACTATTTGTGAAAGGCTAATAAAAAGGCCTATAGCTGCATATGGAAAAATAAGCAAAGTTGAAAAGGTGGAACAAAGAAGAAATGCATTTTAGGAGTCTTGAACTCAGGGATGACTATAGCATATTAATGAACCAATAAGAGATAATGTTGCCTTTTTAAAATACTTAGAGTATGAAAATAAAAAAATGAACATTTTCTTCTACTAGATGTTTACAATTCCAAAGTATAACTCATGAACATAAAAAATGCCGATGACATCTTCATAGAACACTCCTCAGACCTCTGAAGAAAAGCGGGAGTTACTGGATTGACTTAAGCTTGGGAAGGTAAGAGTATATATACATGGGATCCAATATATATCGTTTTAAGAAGAAACAAAACATTTTTGAATAAATAACATTTTCAAGTGATGAAAACTTGGTTCATGTTACAGAAACCATGTAGCATTTCCTTAACTGGCATAGAGAAATTTACACAGTGGTTACACAAGATGAGAGGAGTGAAGAAGATATCAGGAACAGGGATAACAGACCAGTATGAATGGCTTTCATTAAGTATTTACTGAGTAACTACTATATGCCGAGCACTGCACTGAATGTCAGCAAGGAAGTAATATTTCATTATATCATAGCATTTATGTGCTCCTTAATTTGAAAGTGGAATAACAGTAAGTGTTTTTAGGTGATAATTACCGTAATTATGGGGTATGAACATAAGGATGGCAAGGTTTCCTTGAATTCAATCATGTTGTTCTGGCATACCTTTTAGATGCATCTCTTGAACCAGAATTCAATGGTTAGGACCCATAGACTACCCAAGAAAATTGAAATATAAAATACAACAACCACTCAAAAACTTAAGGTTATAAGGTCACTGATATTTCCAAATAGTGTATTATACTTGTATAATATATACATATATATTATGTATATATGTATATATATATATATATATATATATATATATATATATGTATATGTATACTCCTACATTATTCAGATTTTCTGGGTGATTTTTTTTTTTTTTTTTTTTTTTTTGCACTTCACCAAGTCCATGCAGGTCTGAATTACATAAAATGATGAACTACAATCTGCATCACTAATATCGATAATGGATCTGAGACATTAGCTCAGAAATGATGCAAGAAGGGGATCAAAGAGGGCCTAGCTATTCCAAAAGAGCCTACCAGCACTTTAAGATTTCCACTTTCCCTTCTGACTCACAGGATGCAAAATTAATCTGGAAGAGGATTTAACAGACCCCAAATCATAACACCTAGAAAGTCTTTTTTTTATATGCATAAACAGTTCATTAGACATTTTCATTAGAGGCTGAATTCTGTTGTGTCTCTTACACAATTTATTGGTTCAATAAAGTTTTATTTTTAATTTATTATACACTAGGCATTAAGTAAAACATGGGGATATAGAAATTATTAAGACATGCTACCTAGCCTCCGGAATTTCATAATATAAAAATCGAATCGAAAACTAATAACTAGAATACTCATTAATTTTGTAGTAAGTTTGCACTAGGAACCATGCAAGATGTTCTAGATTCAACGGTGAGTAGGTATGGTAAGCAGAATAACAACCCTTCAAAAAGGACTAGGTCATAACCACAAAACCTGTGAATTTGTTACCTTATGTGACAAAAGGAATTTTGTCTTTAAATTAAGGATATGGAATTAAACAGATTATCACAGATTATCCAGGTAGGCTGAGCAGAATCATGTAAGAATCTTAGAAGTAAAACAAAATGGTCAGAGTTTGAAGATGTCACACTGTTGACTTTGAAGATGGAAGAAGGGGCCATGAACCAAGGAAGGTAAGCAAGCCTCTAAAACCTACAAGGGCAAGGGAATAGATGCTCTCCTAAAACTTCTAGAAAAATAAAATGTATAGCCCTGATGACACCTCGATTTTTGCCCAGTAGCATTCATTTCAGATTTCTAACCTCTAGAACTCTAACACAATAAATTTGTGTGGTTTTAAGCCACCATGCTTGTGATAATTTATTACAGCAGTAACAGGAAACCAATATACTCCCTACTAGTTGTTACAAGCAAATAAAACTTGAGAAAAAAAATATGTAAAAAATAAATACTGATAATTCACAATAAGCAGTTACACTTGTAAGTCACAGTAGTCTTTAGAGAGAATGGGTGTAGTCTTAACTTGATCCTGAAGAATGCCTGCAAGTTTAAAGACTGAAAACAGAAAAGTCTTTTCAAACAAGAGCATCTGAAAATGGACAACAGTGTAAAATACCAGAACTTGAAAAGAAAAAAACTTACTGTAAAATTCAGTGTAAGATAAGAGAATGAGCAGAGAAAAAATGTCACATCATAAACTCCAAAAGGCATCCTCAGCTGCAGTTCATGTCAAGGTCTGTACACTGCACAATGTTACAGAGAGTACAATGTGTGTGGTGCACAAGTGGAGCCATGAGGATGCTCTGGCGAACAGGCAGAGGAAGGTTTGTCCCAGGCCGAGAAGGGCACTGAATGCCATCATAATAGTGTGGCTTTGTCCCATACTCACTTGGGTCCTATAAGTGAATTATTAGAAAGAAGCATCCTTAGTGGATCTAAATTTAGAAAGATAACAGAAATATGAGAAATGTATTGGAAGGTTTTAAGAGTAAAGGCCTAAGCTATAATTTTATAAATATACACACCCAAACTAATCTATTAGAAAAGGTACACGGGAAGTACCATTAAGAATTTAAAGCCCCTTTGGGGTGCCTGGATGGTTCAGTCAGTTGAGCATCTGACTTCTGCTCAGGTCATGATCTCGCAATTTGTGAGCTGGAGTCCCCCGTTGGGCTCTGTGCTGACAGCTCAGAACCTGGAACCTGCTTCAGATTCTGTGCCTGCCTCTCTCTCTGCTCCTCCCCTGCTTGCTCTATGTCTCTGTCTCTCTCAAAAACTAATAAACACTAAATTTTTTTTTAAAAAGAATTTAAAGCCCCTAACCCATGCAATTTTTACAATGAGTTACTTGGTATTATCCTCTTCAATTCCTAATTAAATTAAACACCAAGGTGACAATTAGAAAGTTTTCCTTTCTTAAAACACTTGCAAAGCAAAATAAATTCTAAAGATCTGTTTTGCTTCATATGGAAGGTGAAATTATCAAAATGAAATCAATAACCGTTTTCTGTGATCTTGATTGACATTTTGTATGGAGAGGAGAAGTCCTATCAAATTGTCAAATTCATACTTCACTGATTCCTCATACTTTAATTTACATTTCTCATTTTTGCCCTGCATTGGAACAATTGCGAGATGCTTGCTAGAAAAGTAGAAAAATTCATGAATTAAGCACCAGCTAATGTCTCAGGGATTCAAAGATTTGCTTTGGCCCAATTCCTTAACTCATCTTGTTCTATTGATCTTAAAAGAGAAGAACTAACCTCTGTAATCTTACAGGAATAGTCAACACTAACAAGTATATGGCAATAGAGGAATATTTCAATATAATTGTCTTCAGTGCCATTTTTATATCATGTAATCATGAGAATGTAAAGAAGTTGCACTTTTGATTGGATGGCTAATAAACAAGGAGGAAAAACTTGGGGATGAATGCAGATTACCATTTGATTTTGGCATCCATGCATTGGTAGTTTTCCTCAGTATAGGAAAGAATGAAAAGGATACCAAAATATATTAAAGTTACCATACTCTGCAAGGGTCTGAAAGAATTTTCTCCATTCTATTTTAAATTCATCTGACCCTTACCAGAATATTGTGCACAATTTATAACTCTTCAAAATATACTGACTTTGAAAATAATTAAATCAACAAATCGTGGAAAATAGGTAAGTGTTGAAAACATCAAAAAAGGAAAACCGATCTAGTAGTTCCCAAAATGTTTTTCATGAAATGTTCATAGAGTTAAGATGAAAAATTAAGCCACGGTGAAATGAGGTTGAGAAGTTCCAAGTAAGAAAGCTAAAGCAGCCTTCTTTGCTTTAAAGCTTACAGGGTCATTAATAGGTTAGTAAATGTGCATCCAACAAGAAGGCTAGTTTTGTGGTAGTGACTGAATTCATTTCACCACAGAACCTTTTTGCTTTTTCCTTTCCTAGCCTTGACAAAGCCATTGTTCCATGGAATAACATGCGTTGAAAAGTGCTGTTCTGGAGAAGAGCAGGCAAGGTTCCAAAAAAACATTTAGAAAGAAAGATGAGGTCAGTCATTAGTGGGTTATTGCTTATGTCTCCAAGGATTCAAAGAAGAGTAAATGAGAGTCACTTAAGCAAGAAACATTTAGGTTAGATGAATAGAAACATTTCTCATAGGGGAGTTGGACTGTTCAAATGGCAATGCTTGAAGACAGCATATATCGCAGCAAGTGCAAGAAAGAATGGAAGATGCAAATTCTCTATTTCTGTTTGTGCAATGAGAATATCAACTGTCGACATTTGAAAAGCTATAGAAACTGATGGGTTATAAATATAAATCCCACTGGAATAAAAAGACATTCACAGTAAGAATTATCAGGAATGAGAATACTCCACTTCAAGAAGTTTGTGGATAAGGGTAATAATATAACACTGTCAAAGAATGAAGAAAGGCAATGGTTTCTCTAAAAGTGATTAATATTTTGTTGAAGGTGATTAAATTTGAGTCTAACTACTGAAAATTGAAGACCGAACATGAGATGCCAAAATTGGTAGCATGGACGTGATGAAAAATATAAGAGAAGGTCAAACTAAACTGAAGTTCTTGCCATGATGCTTTCCTTGGTGAATATAAAGAGACCAAAATAAGTAGAGTAAGAAGTCTTGGAGAAAATCAAGATACTAGTCTTTTTCACAAACCTATTTTAGGAGTCAGCCAATGTAGTACTCCAACCTAAAGATTTAGAAATAAATGGAATTTGAGAGACATCAGAACTCAAGAATTCAGCTCTGTATGAAAACTTTTGGACAAATCATTACTCTTTAGGAGAATATTTTTTTTAAATTTTTTTTAACGTTTATTTATTTTTGAGACAGAGAGAGACACAGCATGAACAGGGGAGGGGCAGAGAGAGGGAGACACAGAATTGGAAGCAAGCTCCAGGCTCTGAGCCATCAGCCCAGAGCCCGACGCGGGGCTCGAACTCGCAAACCGCAAGATCGTGACCTGAGCTGAAGTCGGACGCTTAACCAACTGAGCCACCCAGGCGCCCCTAGGAGAATATTTAAATGAAGGGATGGTAGAATAAAAGGTAAAGTAAATTATATTTTCAGAAGAAAGCCTATTAAAGTTAAGTCTGCTTATGTTTTTGAGCATGCATTACAAAATTTTTTAAGAATCAAAGTTATAAGGAGTGAAAGAGGGATGAAATACATGATAGGAGAATCATTATTTGGAAAGTCTCTAAGAAATCATGACTTTCTCCAAAGGAAAAAAGTGAGAATTCTAATTTGTTGCAAAAAGCCAGAAACAAAAACATTTTTTCACGATCATTTTTCTTCAATATCATTCAGAGTGCCAAGAAGTTACCAAATATCTCAAGGAATTATAGAATTATAGACTTCTTTAAAATGAGTTTTATGTTGCAACAAGGAGTTTATAATCAAGTATTTACTTACTAAAAGACCCAGGTCAAAGTTCAATTTCTGCAAGGAAAGTTTCTCTCAGTTCTCCTTTGCCCATATACCTCCTCATCCTAAAGCAGAATGAACTACTCTCCTCTAGGATTTCTATACTTTTGACATTGAAAAGATGACTTTGAGTTCATTCAGTCAGGAAATATGCATTTTGTTTGTCTCATGCACACTGTAAGGCAGAAGGAATTCAAAGTTAAGCAAGTCACAGAAATCTATACTCAAGAAGTCCATACTATTTATTACCTCAACCACTTTCTTACCCTCGGAATATTATTTTCGCTAATTGTAAAATAGAGAAAAAACTATTGTGCCATAGATTGTAAGGATTACGTAAATATAAACCACACTAGGCCTAGTCCATAGGAGGTTTTCAACAAAGCTTTCCTTGCTTCCATTTTGGAAGCATTGTATTCCATGTACCCAAGCCTTTTATATTGTAGTGAACTATTTCCAGATAGTTTTGTTCATTTTCATTTTGTTTTGCTTGTTTTTCTCCTCTACCAGATAATTTTCATATAGACAAACTAATTTATTCATATCTTTTCTCAGACACCTAACTCAATCACTGGCCAAGAGCTTAAACTTAACGCCTATGATTGAAAGTCTAAGAAAGAAAAAAAAAGAAGACAATCAGGAAAATGTATAAACAATGGCCATTGTAGAGAACAGATAAAAGTACTTCAGTGGGATAAAGGGTTTCTCAGAAAAACTGGAACATCAATAAACAAAATGTACAACCATTGAAACAGGAGGAAAGAAGAATATATAACTGCTTTACCATTCTGCTTTTCCAGGACAGCTAAAGTAATGATTTTTGTTCTTGCTCCCTCCTTTTTCCATTTAAGAAGGTCAAGTAAATGTCATTACTCTTAGATTTTCCAATTTTCTTTCCATTTATGTTTGCTAACTGCCTCCAAATTTCACAGCATACCTTCATACATGAGGTTCCCTCTACATGGAGTGCCTTTCCCAAATATGTCTATTTAGCAAAGTTATAGGCTTTTTTTCATGTACATTAGGAGTTTAAAAATCCTACATCCTATGAGTGACCAGGTGGTCCATCGGTTAACCATCTGACTTTGGCTCAGGTCATGATCTTGTGGTTCCTGGGGTTGAGACATGGGGTTCTGTGCTGACAGCTCAGAGACTAGGGCCTGCTTCAGATTCTTTGTCTCCCTCTCTCTCTCTGCCCCTCTTCTGCTGTCATTCTCTCTCTCTGAAAATAAAACTTAAAAAAAATCCTACATCCTATGTGATACTATGTGATGCGTTTTTTTTTAAAAAAAAAAAAAAAAGATTTCTTCTACATTCATGTCCTGTCAATACCTCCAATAAAACAGTTGTATTATCAACTGACAGTGATCTTAATCTGTAAGAATGGCTAGATTTGAGTCCTCACAAGACACTTTTCATAGATTGCATCAGTTAATATTCATAGCAATCCAGCATGGAAGGCATTATTTGATGGTGATGATGATTTTTATTATTTTTGTTTGTTGACAAGATCACCTAGTAAGTGGTAAACTCAATAAAAGTACAAGGAGGAAAAAAAAAAAAAGACATTCAGAATCTTTGGCATTTGTTTCTCACAGTAAGAAAGACATTTGAATATGTGAAAATGACCTTATTCTTTATGACCTCATGACTCAACAAGTATATAGTGGAAATACATACACATGTATATGTATTCACATATAAATATTTCAAAGGCAGACCAATTTTATAGCTTGTAGATGAAGTAGGATTTCATACTGAGAACATTTTAATCATGGTTTAAAAAAGAAAAAAAAACATGAAAGTAAGTAGGGAAACAAGACTTACAGTTTCTGCTTCAAAATGTAAATTACCTGCAAGTCTTTACTCTCATCTTTACAAGAAAAAAAAACTAGAAAAACTGAAAACCAATAATTGTCTGTGTACCAATCAGAGAACTGAGGTTGCAGGGCAAACTGCTACCTTGAAATTAGGGTCAGGCATATCCAGAGGGTCACAACCAAGACCTGCTTATCTACAGGAGCTTGTTAGAGCCATTAACAAATACAAACATTTGAATGGTAATTTTGATAGATTCCCAAGACTGAATGTACATGAGCATGAGAGTAAGAAACTCATTGGGGCTGCAGTCTTGGGGGCTGCACAACATTTGTGGACATTAGCTCCAGAATCCTTTGGGAGCTGAGGGAAGGCCTCCCCAAAATGGACATTTGGGTTAAAAGCAATCAAAACCCAGCAGATTCAGGAAAGGGTCCTTATGCCCCTCAACTGCCTGCGTGTACCAGAAAGAGTAATTAACAGATTCCTCTTCACCTGAAAACATTTATCTGAATAATGGGGCAACCTTTATTTTCTTAATATCTCTTACCTTCCTACTAATGGCCTTTCTCCCCTTTGTATCCTCAGACTCTTGGTTCATATAAGGATAATGTTGCTGGTCTTTGGAATTTCCATATCTGTGTTGATTCCCTGTACATATGTTCTTATTTCTTCTGTTATTCTGTCTCATGTCAATTTGATTCTTTGTGTAGCTAGAAGGACCTTGAAGGGTATAATAAATTCTTCCTCCCCAACAACTCCCAATAGATTCTAATGTTGAAGATGCCAAAAAGATCCTCTCATGATGTCAAAGTAGAGTGGAAGGGTCATCACTGTACAGTATGTGCCAAAGCTTCCTCCACAGGAGAAAGGTGGATGTCATCTTATCCCTCTGAAGGAAGTGCACAATTCCTATTTCAGGCACCTCTAGACTTATCTTACCAAAGGGCAGGGCAGCAGAATGAGCGGGCACTCCCTAAGGGTCAGGTCTTCAAGGAAATGAATGGAAATGCTGCAAGTGTGAAGGGAATTAGGAGAACTAGGAAAAATGGTATACCACTAGGGAAACACTTGTGAAGAACACAGCCCCGAAACACAGGCCCATTAAAAGATAAGGATTTCACTTTAAAATTATGGAAAGCTCCCTCTCACCTGCACCTTACTGCCATATCCACAAGTTTCCTATACAACGACTGACAAGCTAATAGTTATTTTATGGTTATGATAAATTGACTCTTCAGATCACATGGCGAGGCAAAAGACATGGAAGGAAAATATTCAATATTGAAGAGAACATAGACTATTGAAGAACAAAATTGGAGAACTGATGCTACAGGACTTCAAGATTTACCATAAACCTACCATAGTCAAGGGAGTGTATGGTTTGTCAACCATACTCAAAGAAAAAGAGATTACAGAGAATGCGAGACTGGTTAAGTAAATAGATCAATGGAACTGAATAGAGAAATAGACCCCCATAAATATTGTCAACTGATCTTTGACAAAGGAGTACAGGCAATACAAAGAACAAATGCAGTCTCTTTGACAAAGGATACTGGAACAACTGGACATTCACATGAACAAATAGTTTAAACATAGATCTTACCGAACTACACAAAAATTTCCTTACAATGGATTACAGACCTAAATATAGAATACAAAACTATAAAATCTCTTGAAGGTAACTCAGGAGAAGACCAAGATGACCTTGGGTATGATGGTGCCTTATTAGATACAACACTAAAGACATAATCCATGCAAGAAATAATTCATAATCAGGGTGCCTGGGTGGCTCAGTTGGTTAAGCGTCCAACTTTGGCTCAGGTCATGATCCCACGTTTTTTTTAGTTTGAGCCACGCGTTGGGCTCTGTGCTAACAGCTCAGAGCCTGGGGCCTCTTTCAGATTCTGTGTCTCCCCTTCTCTCTGCCCCTCCCATGCTCATGCTCTCTCTCTCTCAATAAAATAAAATGTTAAAAAAAAGTAATTCATAAAGCTGGAGTTAAAATTTAAAATTTCTACTTTGCAGATATTATCAGGACAATTAGACAACAAGACACAGACAGAATTTTTCTTTTGTAAATAAACAAAAAAATCCATCTAACAAAGGACCATTACCCAAAATATACAAAGAACTGAACACTGAGAAAACGTGATCAAAATATAGGCCTGAGACTTTAAATATCTCAAAACAAGATATACAGATGGCAATAAGTATATGAAAATATGTTCCACATCATATATTAAGAAATGCAAATTAAATTAATGAGAAGTTATACTACCCACCTAATAGAATGGCTGAATTCCAGAACACTGATGACACCAAATGCTACAAGGATGTGAGCAACAGGAATTATCATTTATTGTTGGTGGGAACACAAAATGGCAAAGCTGTTTGGGGGACACTTTGGAGGTTTCTTACAAAACTAAACATGCTCTAACAGAAGATCCAGCAATTATGCTCCTTGGTATTTACCCAAATGAGTTGAAAACTTAAGTCCACATAAGAACTTGCACAAGAACATTGATAGCAGCTGTATTCTTAATTGCCCAAACCTAGGTGCAACCAAGATGTTCTTCAGTAGGTAAATGGACAAATAAACTATGGTACTTCCAGACAGTGGAATATTATTCCAAATCAACGATCACAACACATGAAATTATTCTAGAGAATGTAGAAAAACTCCATAAACATTTTCATTTTCATGCCCAATTTTGACAGTACTGAAGTAATAAAAATCTGTGACCTAACAGGAGCTACTTGATAGAAGTATCACCAGAAAGGGGTCAGCAAGTTGTAACTATAACTACAGTCTTTGAGGACCCCTTTGAGGAAGTGAATAAAATAATAACCATAGACCACTGTGTTAAGTTAGATTGACTTATCTTTGCCTTCCATCTAATTTAAAATTACTTACCAAAATATATAAAAGATGTCCTTTAAAATAAGCCCTGTGATGTAACTTGAGAAAGTTAGAAACAAAAATCAAGAAAAATAAAATGAAATCAAGGTTAGTTACTGATACAATAACTGATGTGTATTGATGCAATACACATGTTCTGTGTCAGGCACATTCAGGGATTTGCTTACAAATTACAAATTGCTTACAGTTTAATAACTGCATCTCTGAAACAGTTGTGTTTATAAGTATATTATAAACCTATGTTTGACAGTCAACTAGCAAAATTCTTGAAAACGATTCTTGTCAGTACATACATATGAGCCAGCTCCAGCACACCACTAGATTAGTTTGAAGTGCCAAATTTTTCTTTTTAAGTGACAAATCTCTTAAGAGTCTACTCAAACAGGAAGGTACCACCATAAGTGATTGACAATGACTAACCAAAGGTAATTTGCAAGAGTATTTGAAACTCAAGTACATGCGTAGTATACAGAAATAGGTGATACGTGCTAAATATTTGGATGCAAAAAAAACAGAAACAAATGTGTTATTGTTAAAGTAAAAATTTATCTTGTGGTTGGCTAGAAGCTTATCTCAGACATCAAGCAGCAACAATTAAAAGTAAGTCACATGGAGGGGGCTGGAGGCTCAGTCAGTTAAACACCCAACTCTTGATTTCAGCTCAGGTCATGATTTTAGGGTTGGGAGATAGAGCCCAGAGTCCACACCCATCATGGAGCCTGCTTGAGGTTCTCTCTCCCCCTGTCCCTTCTCCACATGACCATGTGTGCTCTCTCTTAAAAAGAAAAAAATAAGTAAGCACATGGAAAAGTGAGGTTTGTTCACCTTTCTTTTTAAAAAAATTTCTATTTCTATTCTATTTCTTTTTAAAAAAACTTTTTTTTTTTAACATTTATTCATTTTTTGAGAAACAGAACCTGAATGGCAGAGGGGCAGAGAGACAGAGACAGGCAGACAGACAGACACAGAATCTGAAGCAGGCTCTAGTCTCTGAGCTGTTAGCACAGAGCCCGACCTGGGGCTCATACCTAGGACTACGAGATCATTATCCAAGTCAAAGTCAGACGCTTAACCCTGAAGTTGGACACTTAACCAAGCCACCCAGGCACCACTTCTATTGCTCTTTTGATCCCTTACTGGAATGGAGTGGTCTCTTCCTTCTGTTTTCCATCCCTTCCTTTTAATCATCCAGATTAATTTTGCATACTCATTATTGGGTACAATAGTAGATAAAATCCTTTAGATTAGTTTGTCCACTTACTATTGGGTACATTGTTACATAGAAAATAAGAACTAACCTTAAACCCATAAAACTTAAAAAGCAAGTGTCTACCTTGAATAGTACATTTTTCCATTAGAGAAGGGTAAGCCTACAGTCATGCCAAAAATGAAAGTGAGCTAAACACACAGTAGAAAAATTAGACTAGGGTTTTAGAAGTTGTTAAAATCTGGCTCTAGATTAATGTGCCTCTATGTTATGATCTATGGGGAGTTTCAATGGTTTCCATGGTTTTTAATCATAATCTGGCCTATGGTAGCCTCAAGAGCTAGGGAACGATTAACCCTCAAGTCAATGGTAATTTCTCAAAGATAAAAATACCAGAATGTGTTCCATTTTCTATGTCTGAGTCTGCATCAGTTAGCCATTGTTGTGTACCTGCCTCAAAATTTAGTGGCTTCAAAGAACAACCAATTATTTGTCTGAAAATAGATCTGAACTTCTGGTCTGGGATCAGCTAGGCTTTCCTGTGCTGTACATTAAGCAGGAAACTTATTTAGGTACTATCACTTTGGGGACTCAGCTGGCAGAACAAGCCTGAGTTGGTCCATGTCACCAATAGTCCTCAAGCAGCTTAGCACAGGCTCTTTCATCTTCTAGGTAGGGTTTCAAAGGCTGCGTCAAACTTTTTGAAGTCTCAGCTCAGAACTGGCACAATGATCACTTCCACCACATTCTACTGGCCAAAGCAAGTTCCAAGGACAGCTAGACAACAGGGTGGGGCACTATACTACAATATACCACAGTTCTTAATGGGAAGAGCTTTAAAGTGACATTGCAAAAGATGGGGTACCAAAGAGTTGAAGTTTAGCCATTCTTACAATCTACTACAGAGCCCTTAGTAGATGTAAACTTTTCCAGATGTCCTTCCTGGCCAACATTTTAATTGAAACATTAATGCCAAATTAGTACTCTGATAATTAGAGAAGACATTCAAAGACTATTAATTGACCACTGATTAATAAATTAAATTTGGGTGCATATTTAATGGTTGGCTGTTACTAGGTCATACATAAAAGAAAACAAACACCTGATTCCTAAAATATATTTGATGAGACATAACTGAATTCTTAGCAAGTTATTAAATACAATGGATTGAAAGAATATTTGTTTTCTGATTATAAATATTATGTGATTTGGGTAGGATATTTGGAAATATGTAAAGAAATTCGCAGTTCTGTGTAGCTCTTAAGTTTTAAAATTATGATGATATAATTAAAATATAGAAGATATCTCCATATAAAGATATTAGACATGCCTGGATGGCTCAGCCTGTTAAGCATCTGACCCTTGATTTTGGTTCAGGTCATGATCTCACAGTTGGTAGGATAGAGCCCCATGTTGGGCTCTGTGCTGACAGCGTGGGGCCTGCATTGGATGCTGTGTCTCCTTCTATCTCTGCCCCTCCCCTGCTTGCACTTGCTCTCTCAAAATGAACATTTAAAAAAATAGATATTAATTTGTCAGCCTATGATAATAGCAAATTCTATTAATTCTAGTAGCTATTTAGATTTTCTAGGTTAACAGCTTTTTAGTTGGTACTTTCTTGTTTTCCGTATTTTCAAGTTTTTGTATATCTTTCATTGTCTTACCTAATTGGTTAATAATTTTAGATTCACTCTTATTAATTTTTTTAAACATTTATTGTTTTGAGAGACAGAGCATGAGTGAGGAGGGGCAGAGAGAGAGAGAGGGAGACACAGAATCCAAAGCAGGCTCCAGGCTCCAAGTTGTCAGCACAGAGCCCGACATAGGGCTCGAACTCATGAACTGAGAGCTCATGACCTGAGCTGAAGTTGGTCATTTAACTACTGAGCCACCCAGGGACCCCACTTCTCTGTTTTAAGGAGTAACATTTGATAGTGGAGACCAAATATTTTCCTGATTCTAATGGGAGCGTTTCTGGTATTTCACCATAAGTAAATTCCTCATTCAACAAATGTTTACTGAATGCCTACTATATACCATATACTGTCTTTTGAGGCTTGCATACACTACTCTTATGATAAAAAAACTTTTCTCTCAATTTTTTTGATGTTTAAAACTTAACACTATATGTACAATTTTAATTAAAACATTTTTTGCATTTTCTGAAATTTTCCTCTTTTGCCCACTAATATGATATTAAGGATGTTAAGTAGTTTTTATCATTAAATTTTACTTTTTGAATATGTAAAGTATGCATATAGGTTAAATATAATAATTTACAGCTTTTACAAAAGATGATTAATATTAATTAAAAGTAAGACATTCTTCTTTTTTCTGTCCCTCAGCCACCCTTTTTTCCTCCAAAGGATATTTACTACGTACCTTTTTTTTTTTTTTTTTGGGACAGAGAGAGACAGAGCATGAACGGGGGAGGGGCAGAGAGAGAGGGAGACACAGAATCGGAAACAGGCTCCAGGCTCCGAGCCATCAGCCCAGAGCCTGACGCGGGGCTCGAACTCACGGACCGCGAGATTACTACGTACCTTTTAAGAAGCACGATTTTTATTTGAACAAATGTCTATGTGAGTGTAAAAGCACATGTACAAACATACACACGCACACACACACCTTACTCTTCAAGGTAACATTAAAAAATATTCTCTCTTGCTGTTTCAATTTACCAGGATGTCTTGGTGATCTTTCCATATCATTACAGACAACGCAGAAACATTTACTTACTTGTTTATCATATGTATAAACTGAAAGTGAATTTAACCTAAGGAGCTTCTTTCTTTACCTATTACAGAACAAAACAGGGAAATATGAAGCCCTACCATTACTACATAGTTCAGGTGATACCCTCACATAGAACCTAAATCATAACCTTAATTCCCATCATACTGTTTGGAAATAGTACCAAAGAAAGAGAAAAATAATTAAGTACACTAAAACATAATGGCTATGGTTTTCACCACTGGAGTCAATAACAGAACCAAAACTGTTAATTCGAGAACCCATTCTGTATTCTCCTTACCCACTGCCATTACTTTAGGAATTTTTCTTAAAGGAGGGGAACCAAATCTCCATCCCTATAGGACTCGGTCTTACTTGGGTTGTTGTGGTTTCTCAATGACTAACATTACAAGAAAATGGAGCACAAAGAAGAAACCAGTGAATCACGTCAGTTATCAGACAAAAAACTTTATATCCCCTAGTTCAGCAACTATCCACTTTCATGTTGGTGTTCATGATATACCATTCTGGACAGTATATCAATTCCTTCTTCTATCTGATTGTAGGTAGTAACATGGAAACAAATAGAAAAGCCTTACATCAGAACCTGGATCTACTACATACCTGTCTTTTGCTCCAAACCACACAAAATAGGCAACCTTACAGGTAATGAGGTAAACTTTTCAAAGCAATTCAGCTCTACTTATGTTAAAATGGCTTTTTCTCTCTGCAACTATTCAATCATGACACAGGCCTGACTCTTAGCTACAAGAGCTAAATAATCCTTTTAATATTTAACACAGAGATGTACTCATTATCCACCTATGACTTGACTTCAGAACTCAAAACTTCGTTTCTAATTCTCATTGTAGAAGTTTCAGTATAAGACTAAGAAACTAGTCTACCCCATAATCATGGTGATTTTGTTGTCACCAGAATGACTGTTAACAACCACTTGCTCTCTCCTTCCCTTGCTTCAATTAGCACTACAATTCAATCCAATATTTATAACTTGTATAACAGCATTGCTATTATGAGCCCCTTGATTGCCTGTGATCCATTTACCCTTATCACAAAGGTCATTCATATGCCTATCCAAATGGGAATAACTCAGTTTTAGGGTATTATGTATTATGAGGGTTTCTTGAGACCAATTCAGGTGTTAATTACTGTTTTAGAGTACAGACAGGAAGCAGAAAAAAGGCATACTCAAAAGGGATTCTACCTGTATAACTGCATATTTTTACGATTTCACTGGTCTAACTATACCCAATAATGTTTAGTGATAGTGATCACAATAGTTTATGACTTAAATGAGAACTTAGAGTTTTCATATTTAGCATGATGCTAGCTTTTGAGATAACACTAGATTACTTACACACACACATACACATATATACATGTATATATACATATATATATACATATATGTATATATATATATATATATATATATATATATATATATATATATATGGACATATAATCTTCAGTTATTTATCCATTTTTTTTAAGATTTCTTTTTAGGAGCACCTGGGTGGCTCAATCGGTTAAGTGTCTGACTTCAGCTCAGGTCATGATCTCGCAGTTTGTGGGTTTGAGCCCCGCATCGGGCTCTGTGCTGAGAACTCAGAGCCTAGAGCCTGCTTTGGATTCTGTGTCTCCCTCTCTCTCTGCTCCCCCCCCCCACCCCCCCACCCCCTGCCGCTTGCACGGTCTCTGTCTCTCAAAAATAAAAGAAAAACGTTAAAAAAATTTGTTTGAAGTTTTTGTTTTTTTTAAATCATGAATGAAAGCCAAGTTTCAAATGTGTTCTGAACATATTTAGCAATATAATTTATTCTTTATTCTGCTGAAAGTTCTATATATTTTCTTGATTTTTATTTATTTTTTGTTTAGAGATTCATATTTGGATCTTTGATTTTATATAGGACACTGGTTAAACCACATATTAGAAGTTAAAGTAATTAGCATTCATGTTATTATTCTCCAGGCATTATGTAGATTAATATTTGATCTCTTCTTTGACCAAGTAGTTAACGTATTTTTAAAGTCCAAGCGATTGTTTGTTTATTCATTAATTAATTTCAAGGGTTCTAATGCATTAAAAATTTCTATTTTTACTGTATTATTTTAATGATTTAAATTATTTAAATCATAATTATTTACTAATTATCTAATCTCATCTTCAGTTTCCCCACATCTATTTTCATTATATGTAACACATTTGCTTCAAACAGGTCATTTTCTTTCATACTTGTGCTTCTGGAGGTATTGATCCTTCTAATTCAATGGTTTCTGCCACCTCAACCCAAAACACCTCTCATTTCCTTTATATTTTAGTCCCGGATTCTATAAAAGTCTTGTATAATGTAGACATTCAGAACAGTTTAACAAAAATGGCAGGATTTAGTTAAGGCAGAATTGTCATTCTGAATAAGTTCATCTTCAGGATTAACTCTTTGCATTTTTTATTCTTTCACGAAACTAGATCTCTGTTGAAAATAGTTTTCATAATTATCTTATGAAGTATAATAACTCCATTTTTGCCCCTTGTGTCTATCATCTCCTCATTTATCAATCAGTGATTCATGTGAATATGTTATTTTTCTCTTTCTGATAATTTCCCCATTACACATGGAACAAGCTGCAAACATCTTTGTATATATAGCTTTCTGGTGCTATGTTGTATAGCCTTTCAAATGTGTTCAAGTCTTATTGCCCCCTATTCATCACTTCCAATACTTACCAAATGTATTTATGTAGCAAATATTTGAGAACCTGTTAGAACAGTTTCTAGAACCTAACACTATAGATGAAGCAGTGAATAAAAAAGGCGGGGGGTGGGGAGGTATGTTCTATGCTCATTCAGCTTATGTACTAGTTGGAGTTGGGGGGTTGGAGAAGGAAAAATACATGTTAAGAGACAGTAAAAGAATTGAAAAAAATAAATGACAAGAGATAAGGAGTACCAGAAACAGAAGTACAATTTTAATATGGTCAGGAAAAGTCTCTCAGACATGGGGCACAGTGACCTGGAGGAAGTGAGCCCCAGTTTTTGGCCAACTACTCCTTTAAGATTCAACTCTTCTGCTAGTGTAAAACAAACAGCTGACACCTTGCTCCCCTCATGATAGCTTTGGATTTGGTGTGCCATTTATGTGTTGCTCTAGCATTCTGTGTTTATCATTCTCCTGGTGCACACTTGGTAAATTAAGGATAGTTCTGGGTCTGTCAACGTTCATCTGCCAAAATGTCAATCTCTCAAGGTAAGAGAACATAAAATTTCTAACTTTTGTATATTTCTCTTAGCAACAGTACTTAGTATATGTTTGTTACATTGATTTGACCTAGTTGGACTGGATGTGTTCTAAGCTATTTTACAATTACAGTCAAATCATTTCTCTTGGCTTCGTTTTTTACTTCTGTAAAATAAAAGACATTGTAAGTCTTGCAGAAGCTTAGAGGAGTGGTAAAATTCTGGCATTAAAATAAAGTATTATCTCGGGTGGCCTCCAAACTGCCTTTATGAAAAGTAAAACCTCTCAGGGGAAAATCACTATAAACTTTCTTCATATTATCATTTCTTTTATGTTTAGGATGAAGTTGGTTTTATTTCCAGATCACTGAGCCAAGCAGTAGTATAAAGTGAGTCAGTTTGAATTTTATTCACTGAATTTAAAGATGTCAGTTTACTTATTAAAAATTCATACCCTTTAAGTGCCATTTCTAGTATAGCTGAGTGGTTCCCACAAGACCCAACCTTCTACTATACAAGAGCCCCTCAGAGAAGGGGAAACAACAACCTAAATGCTAGGAAATATGAACAAAAGCAAGCAGATCAATAAGGGAAGTTACACATGGAAAAAGAGAACAGGTGAGATACCAGTTTTTAGGTCTTTTAGTGTGAGTATAGCCTGCAGTAGAGGCTACTCTGGCAATAGAACTCCAGTGACAGAAGTTCAGGACAACCAATGCTGCTAAAAAGAGAACCCCAGAAAAGGAATTAACCAGAGAGGATACTACTAAATTCTCCATATCAACTTTGAGTCTCTAACCCCTAGAACAGTTGCATGTGTAGTGAAGTTCTTAAAGCTAAAGATAAAATTACCCAAGAGGGGAAGATCAAATAAGGCTACTACCAGGCATGTTGTTAATTATGCTACTGAAAAAGATAAAGGGAGAATCTTCAAAGAGCTGTAAAAGAATGATATTTCTATACAGAGGACCAGTTTTTAAATGAATGCTGACTTTATGAAAAATATTAAGTCCAAAAGGCATTAGGGAATTATTAAAGTGATGGAGAGATCAATTATCAAAATCTAATCTCATGTGAAGCAAATGTATCCATTGACATTGAAGATAGAATAGATTTCTCATAGTAAAGGCAATAGAGCATTTGTTTCCATTGGAACAACAAAATAGGAAATTCTGAAGCAAGTTCTTTAGGCTGGAAATCAACATCAGAAATGGTAATTATTTCGATAAACATTTTTTATTCTTTTAAAATATTTAGGATCATTTAAAGCACAAAAGGATGATACTGTCTTTCCTTATTTATAATGTCAGCATAGAAATCTAGCATAAAAAATGAGAATATTGAGAGGGAGGGAGCCAAGATGGCGGAACAGCATGGAAGTTTTTGTGTGTCTTGCATCCATGAAATACAGCCAGACCAACACTAAACCATCCCGCACACCTAGAAAACTGATCTGAGGATTAACACAACAATCTGCACAACCTGAACCACAGAAATCAGAAGAAAAAAAATTCAATTTTCAATTTTTATTAAAAATATTTTCAATTTTTTTTACTGTATTTACTTTTGTGTAATTTTCTTCAAATTCTATTTTACTTCCATCGTTTTATTTTAGTCTACTTCAGTGTTTTCACTTTTTCAAATTTTCAAACGATTTCTTTTTTTTCTTTTTTTCTTTTTTTTGAATAAAGAAAATTTTTTTATTTTCAATTCTTATAAAAATATTTTTAATTTTTTTCTACTATATTCTTTTGTGTAAATTTTTTCAAATTCTATTTTACTCCCATCATTCCAATTTAGTTTATTTCAGTATATTTATTTTTCCAAATTTTCAAATGATTTCTTTCCCTCCTCCCCCACCCTTTCCTCTAATGTATCAAATGACTTTCAACACCCAGACCAAAACACCTAGGATCTAGCATCATTTATTCGATTTTTTTTTTGTGTATGCAGGTTTAATTTTTAATTTTAATATTTAAATTTCTTTTAATTTTTTCTACCTCATTAATTCCTTTTCACCCTTCAAAATGACGAAATGAAGGAATTCACCCCAAAAGAAAGAGCAAGAACAAACTACAGCCAGGGACTTAACCAACACAGATACAAGCAAGATGTCTGAATCAGAATTTAGAATCACAATAATAAGAATACCAGCTGGGGTTGAAATAGATTATAATTCCTTTCCTTGGAGGTAAAAGACGTATAATCAGGATGAAATAAAAAATGCCATGACTGAGCTGCAATTTCGAATGGATGCCAAAGCAGCAAGGGTGGATGAGGCACAGAAGCCAATCAGTGATATAGAGGACAAACTTATGGAGAATAATGAAGCAGAAAAAAAGATGAAGATTAATGCAAAGAGCATTACTTAAGAATTAGAGAAATCAGTGACTTATTTAAAAAGAACATCATCAGAATCATAGGGGTCCCAGAAGAGGAAGAGTGAGAAATAGGGGTAGAAGGGTTATGTGAGCAAATCACAGTGGAAAACTTTCTTATCCTGGGGAAAGACACAGACATCAAATCCAGGAAGCAGAGAGGACTCCCATAGATTTAATAAAAACCGACCATCAACAAGGTATATCATAGTCAAATTCACAAAATACACAGACAAGGAAAGCAGCATGAAAGCAGCAAAAGAAAAAAAGTCCTTAACCTACAAGGGAAGACAAATAAAGTTTACAGACCTATCCAAAGAAACTTGGCAGGCCAGAAAGAAGTGGCAGGATATATTCAATGTGCTGAATCAGAAAAATATGCAGCCAAGAATTCTTTATCCAGAAAGGCTGCCATTCAAAATGGAAGGAGACATAAAAAGTTTCCCAGATAAAAATTAAAAGTTTGTGACCACTAAACCAGCCCTGCCAGAAAATTTTAAGGGGGGACTCTCTGAGGAGAGAAAAGATATACAAACCAAACAAACCAAACCAAAGACCAAAAGCAACAAAGATTAGAAAGGACAAGAACACCACCAGAAACTCCAACTCTATAACCAGCATAATGGCAATAAATTCCTATCTTTCAGGACTCACTCTAAACATCAATGGACTCAATGCTTCAACCAAAAGACATAGGGTAACAGAATGGATAAGAAAACAAGATCCATCTATATGCTATTTACAAGAGACCCACTTTAGATCTAAAGACACCTTCAGATTGAAAATAAGGGGATGGAGAACCATCTATCATGCTAATGGTCAACAAAAGAAAGCCGGAGTAGCCATACTTACATCGGACAATCTAGACTTTAAAATAAAGACTGTATCAAGAGATGCAGAAGGGCATTATATCATAATTAAGGAGTTTATCCACCAAGAAGACCTAACGATTGTAAACATTTATGCACAAAATGTGGGAGAACCCAAATACATCAATTAATCATAAACAGAAAGAAACTCATTGGTATTAATACCCTAATAGTGGGAGACATCAACACCCCACTCACAACAATGGACAGATAATCTAATAAAAAAACCAACAAGTACACCATGGCTTTGAATGACACACTGGACCAGATGGACTGAACAGATATATTTGGAACATTTCATCCTAAAGCAACAGAGTATACATTCTTCTCCAATGTACATGGAATGTTCTCTAGAATAGACCACATACCAGGACTCAAATCAGCCCTCAGCAAGTACAAAAAGATCGAGATCATACCATGCATATTTTCAGAACACAACGCTATGAAACTCGAAATCAACCACAAGAAAAAATTTGGAAAGGTAACAAATACTTGGAGACTGAAGAAAATCCTACTAAAGAATGAGTGGGCTAACCAAGAAGTTAAAGAGGAAATTAAAAAGTATATGGAAGCCAATGAAAACGGTAACACCACAACCTAAAACCTTTGGGATGCAGCAAAGGCAGTCATAAGAGGAAAGTATATAGCAATCCAGGCCTTCCTGAAGAAGGAAGAAAAGATTTCAGATACACAACCTAACCTTACGCCTTAAAGAGCTGGAAAAAGGACAGCAAATAAAACCCAAAACCAGCAGAAGACAGGAAATAATAAAGATTAGAGTAGAAACTAATGCTATCAAAACCAACAAACCAACAACAACAATAACAACAACAGAACAGATCAATGAAACCAGAAGCTGGTTTTTTGACAGAATTAACAAAATTGACAAACCACTAGCCACGTTGATCAAAAAGAAAAAGGAAAGGACCCACATAAATAAAATCAAGAATGAAAGAGGAGAGATCACAGCCAACACAACAGAAATAACAATAAGAATATTATGAGCAATTATATGCCAATAAAATGGGCAATCTGGAAAAATGGACAAATTCCTAGAAACATAAACACTACCAAAACTGAAACAGGAAGAAAGAAAATTTGAACAGACCCATAACCAGTAAGGAAATCAAATTAGTAATCAAAAATCTCCCCCCTTCCCCCGCCAAAAAAAAAAAAAAAAAAAAAAAAAAAAGTCCAGGGGCAGATGGCTTTCCAGGGGAATTCTACTAAACATTTAAGGAAGAGTTGACACCTATTCTCTTGAATCTGTTCCAAAAAAATAGAAAAGGAAGGAAAACTTCCAAACTCTTGCTATGAAGCCAGCATTACCTTGATTCTAAAACCAGAGACCGCACTAAAAAGGAGAACTATAAACCAATTTCACTGATGAACACAGATGCAAAAATCCTCAACAAGATATTAGCAAACCAAATCCAACAATACATTAAAAAAAATTACTCATCACGACCAAGCAGGATTTATACCTGGGATGCAGGGCTGGTTCAATATATGCAAAACAATTAACGCGATTCATCACATCAATAAAATAAAGGAAAAGAACCATACAATCTTCTCAATAGATGCAGAGAAAGCATTTGACCAAATACAGCAGAGCCTTTCTTGATAAAAACCCTCAACAAAGTAGGGATAGAAGGATCAGACCTCGAGATCATAAAAACCATATATGAACATCCCAACACCAGTATTATCCTCAATGGGGAAAAACAGAGCTTTCCCCCTAAGGTCAAGAACAAGACAAGGATGTCCACTCTCACCACTGTTATTCAACATAATATTGGAAGTTTTAGCCTCAGCAACCAGACAACACAAAGAAATAAAAGGCATCCAAATCAGCCAGGAGGAGGTCAAACTTTCACTCTTCACAGATGACATGATACTCTATATGGAAAACCTTCAAGATTCCACCAAGAAACTGCTAGAACTGATTCATTAATCCAGCAAAGTTGCAAGACATAAAATCAATGCACAGAAATCATTTGCATTTCTATACACCAACAACGAAGCAACAGAAATTGAAATCAATGAATCGATCCCATTTACAATTGCACCAGAAACCATAAAATATCTAGGAAGAAATCTAACCAAAGAGGTGAAAAATCTATACACTGAAAACTATAGGAAGCTTATGAAAGAAATTGCAGAAGACACAAAAAATGGAAAAAGATTCCATGCTCCTGGATAGGAAGAACAAATATTGTTAAAATGTCAATACTACCCAAAGCAATCTACATATTCAATGCAATCCCTATCAAAATAACACCAGCATTCTTCACAGAGCTAGAACAAACAATCATCAAATTTGTATGGAGCCAGAAAAGACCCTTAATAGCTAAAGCAATCTTGAAAAAGAAAACCAAAGCAGGAGCATAAAAATTCTGGACTTCAAACTGTACTACAAAGCTGTGATCATCTAGACAGTATGCTACTGGCACAAGAACAGACACTCAGAACAATGGAACAGAATAGAGAACCCAGAAATGGATCCGCAAACGTATGGCCAACTAATCTTTGACAAAGCAGGAAAGAATTTCCAATGGAATAAAGACAGTCTTTTCAGCAAGTGGTGCTGGGAAAACTGGACAGCGACATGTAGAAGAATGAACCTGGACCACTTTCTTACACCATACACAAAAATAAACTCAAAATGGATGAAAGACCTAAATATAAGATGGGAAGCCATCAAAATCCTCCAGGAGAAAGCAGGCAAAAGCCTCTTTGATTTTGGCCCCAGCGAAGGTGCTCAACACATCTCTGGAGGCAAGGGAAACAAAAGCAAAAATGAACTACTGGGACCTCCTCAAAATAAAAAGCTTCTGCACAGCAAAACTAAAAGGCAACCAACAGAATGGGAGAAGATATTTGCAAATGACTTATGAGATATAGGGTTAGTATCCAAAATCTATAAAGAACTTACCAAACTCAACACCCAAAAAAACAAATAATCCAGTGAAGAAATGGGCAAAAGACATGAATAGACACTTCTCCAAGGAAGATATCCAGATGGCCAACCGACACGTGAAAAAATGCTCAACATCACTCATTAGAAAAATACAAATCAAACCACAATGAGATACCACCTTACACCTGTGAGAATGGCTCACATTAACGACTCAGGAACAACAGATGTTGGCGAGGATGTGGAGAAAGAGTATCTCTTTTGCATTGTTGGTGGGAATACAAGCTGGTACAGCCACTCTGGAAAACAGTATGGAGGTTCCTCAAAAAGTTAAAAATAGAACTACCCTATGACCCAGCAATTGCACTACTAAGCACTTATCCATGGGATACAGGTGTGCTGTTTCGAAGGGACACATGCACCCTCATGTTTATAGCAGCACTATCAACAATAGCTAAAGTATGGTAACAGCCCAAATGTCCATCGATGGATGAATGGATAAAGAAGATGTGGTATATATATATATATATATATATATATATATATATATATATATATATATATATATATATACATATATATACACACACACACACAATGGAGTATTGCTCGGCAATCACAAAGAATGAAATCTTGCCATTTGCAACTACGTGGATGGAACTAGAGGGTATTATGCTAAGTGAAATTAGAGAAAGACAAAAATCTTATGATTTCACTTATATGAGGACTTTCAGAGACAAAACAGATGAACATAAGGAAAAGTAAGAAAAATAATATAAAAAGAGGGAGGGGGGACAAAACAGAAGAGACTCATAAATATGGAGAACAAACTGAGGGTTACGAGAGGGGTTGTGGGAGGGGGGATGGGCTAAATGGGTAAGGGGCACTAAGGAATCTACTCCTGAAATCATTGTTGCACACTATGCTAATTTGGATGTAATTTTTCAATAATAAACTTAAAAATAAAAATAAATAAAAAATGAGAATATTAAATGAGGCCAATGTTTACAAGGTTAATATATATTTGATAAACTAAAAACTGCAGAGACCATGAAAAATTAGGAATGAAAGGCTTATCACCCAGATCTTATCCTCCAGGCCGACATTAAGAGAATAATACAATACTGTGGACAATTTTATGCCAATAAATTTGCCAGTTAAAATATATATGTGACAACAGCATCATGGTAGCATAAGGTATCCTGAGTTTGTCCCCCAGAAATAAAATATTTGGCATCCATTCACAGACAAAAGTGCCTCTGAGGGAGTTGGAGGATCTGGCACCTTATGTCAAGGACCCAGAACTATCTTGGCCACCCATGCACTGGGAATTGACTGACCAACTTTGGTCCTAGCTGTGTACCCTGGAAGTGGTCTATGAACCAGTTCCAATCTCTTTACCACAGCCCAGAAGTCCCTGGAAAACACTAACTTAGACTGTCACTCATCAGTGAAACAGCTTATGTAGAAGTCCAGATTTCTAGACTGTTAGAGCAAAGAAGTGGGGGGGGGGGGGGGGGGGGGGGCGGGGGCGAAGCTTGGACACACTGTAGATGTTAAGAGGAATGGTTTTACTTGACATACACTTCACCCTCCCTAAGATGGCATGGGTTGGGAACATGGGAGAAATCACAGGCTAAGGAAGATCTCTCACATAGTTAAGAGATAATATGGAAATTAACACCTGGCTTCCTCATCTGTACAGAGGCTACCGAAGGAGATCATTTCTCTTCTCCATCCAGAGTAACTATAAATGGATTATAGACTTTATATTTTTTATATATTATATTTGCAATTATTGTACTTAAACATACATTTATAAAATGAGCCAGCAAATCCATTTACCTAGAATTTTTATAAGCTTATTTTTCAAAACTATTTGTAAAACTATTTTTACAGGAGCTTTATTTGTAACAGTCAAAACCCCGAACCAGCTCAGTAACCATCAATAGAAAAAGGACTCTGTGGTATATTCATACACTGGAAACCTAACTCAGCATTAAAAAGGAACAAACTACTGACACATTCAGCAACAAGAGTGAAACTCAAAATTTAGAGGTATTTAAGTTACCTAAGCATACATGCTGTACAATTTTGATTTTATGAAATTTTAACACAGGCAAAGCTAATTTTTGGTGAGAAAAAAAAAATCAAATGTGATTACCTCCAGCTCTGGGATTTGAGGGGTTGGGGAGGACTCTGATATACGAAGTATTTGCCTACTTCCATGGAGTAAATACTACCACTATGGCCAATGTCAACTACCAACTTAATGTCAAACAGAATTGAGAAATGGCATATGTAATCAGTTCTTCTAAGTGGTTTCTAGCACTCAATGGAAGATGGGAGAAACTTTCAGAAAATTTTAACATTCTATATTTTGAGATTGGAGTTGCACAGTTGTAGGAATTTGAAAAAACTCTAGCAGCCACAATTACTATATTTGACTTTATGTAAATTTAATGGGAAAAAAAACTTCAAAGTATAGAACTATAGCTAATTATAAACAGCAAGCTAAAATATTTAGGGTAGATTCTACTGACATCTGCAATTTCCTTTGAAATGTATTAAAATATGAATTGATGGCTAGACAGATGAGTAAACAGATGTGATAAAGCATGTCTAACATCAATGATAGAATCTAGGTTGTGATTATGCATGTTCACTCTAAACTTAATTCTATGACATATTTAGAAATGTAAGAAAAAAAGATCTTTCTCTATTTTCAGCAGTTACAAATTCTATTAAATATATGATGATCTTAAAGGTTACACTAGAGTTCCCAGTTTCTATTTAAAGACAATTCCATGTATAATTACTATTTCTTCTAGAAACTTCCACCTCTAGTTTTCTTTGTATTACATATTCAAACCAGAAGCAATTTTCCTAATACATCTAAAATCTACATTACTGCCCCATTTAAAAATCTTCATTAGCTCTCTATAACCTAATTTTTAGCCACATAAATGTCACTTGACATTGTGTTAGTTTTCTATTGCTGTTCTAACAAATTGTCATGAAGTTAGTGCCTTAAAACATTATCAATCTATCATCTTACAGTTTTGTGCATCAGAAATCCAAAGCAGGTCTCAGTGTGTTAAGTTTGAAGTATCAGTAGGGCTGTGTTCCTTTCTGAAAGATTTTTTTTTTAAACACTTATTCATTTCTGAGAGGCAGACAGAGCACAAGCAGAGGAAGTGCTGAGAGAGAGGGAGACAGAGAATCTGAAGCAGGCTCCAGGCTCTGAGCTGTCAGCACAGTGCCCAATGAGGGGCTTGAACCCACGAACCGTGAGATCATGACCTGAGCCTAAATCAGACGCTCAACTGAGTCAGTCACCCAGGCGCCCCATTTCTGGAAGCTCTAAAGGAGAATTTACTTTATAGCCTTTTTCAAGGCATTTTAGAGGTTGCCAGCATTCCTGGGTTCAAGGAGCTTTTCTTTTATATTCGAAGCCAGAAACATCAGGTGTCTCTCTGATCACATTAAGAACTCACGAGATTGGATTGTATTTATCCAGATAATCCAGGCTCATCAGCCCAGCTCTCAAGTCCTACTTTTCATCACGCCTACAAGATCTTTTTCCTTCTGGTTTATATGCTCAGAGATTGAAGATGAAGACATGTTTGGGAGCCATTTTTTATGCCTACTACCTTCCATAATCTCCTGCCAGTTATAATTACGGGCTTCTTTTTCACCTTACACCTTCATACTCCTTGTGCTCTAGCTTCATCAGATGATTTGCTTATGTCCTCACTAATCTTGGGTCTTTCAACTCTTTCATTTTACTTGCCTATTCAGAGAGATCTCCCCGGCAATCAACATTTATGATCCTCTACCATATACTACCCGGATGCCATGGTCAATTCGGAAGTCTCTTCTTAGAAAGTCACACAGGGTAACATTTTATTAAGGTTTTTAAAAATCAATCTATGTAAAGTAATTTTCTGTTTTACCTTGCACCTTATAGCACTAATCTTAGGTAACTTTGCATTATAGTTATGATACAAGTTTTTTCCTTCCAATACATCTACGCTTCCTTGAATCCTGGTACTCTGATTCTGATGTAAAATAATCTAGGTTTATACTTGAGTCACCCAGAGTAGACACCCAATATACATTAGTTGATATGAATTGTGTTGAATTACATACAAATTGAAACATATGTTGTGTCCTGAGCTAGACACAAGGTCTGCAAGGAAGTCTGAGCTATGTTGGCATTGAAGCTTATAATGAAATACAGAGAGAAAGGACTTCTAAAAATAAAATAGAAGGTAGCATATGCTTTGCTCCAAATGAATGATATAAACAATAAGTGTTAAAGAGTTATGATGGCCAGGATTTGAAACATCTGTGACTCCCCCCCCCCCTCCACAACTTTGACCCAACTCAACTGGACTGGAAAAAAAAAATGTTCTATCTAATTCAGAACAGCTGTCTGTCTACACTTAAGCCATATTAAAATAGCACTTCCAAGAGTTGTTTTTCATCATTTTTCCACAATATGAAATAGTTGACAGGGAAGTGGGTGAGGAAAAAGATAAGAAGAGAAAGAGAAGATAAGGAAGAGAGTGAACAATAGAGAAACTTTAAGGACCAGATGGGCTACACACTGATATGAAGTCTAAGATTCTTTAGAAGTTTGATATGATAATACTCTGATTAAGTTTCTAGTGCTTTGGAATACCACCTCAATTTAAAAACAAGAAGCAAAAATCTGCTAGAAGTTCAAAAAGTTTATTTAATCCTAAAAATGCATGTAAATATTTTGCTAGGCATTTCTGTGGGGAAAGTTTTATAAACATTTAAATATTTCATTTCACTATTTGCAAATCAGAAAACCAGGAGATTTTGGAATTATGTTTTTTCTAATAAATGGTTATAATACTACTAGCTGTATTAATTCTTCATGGAAAAACCACTTCAAACCCCATTTTTTCTATTCTAAAGTTAAAAGTGGGGAGGGCTTCCCCTATTTCGCATGAGTACTATTTTATATAAAACAGGGATCAAAGTTGTAACAATGCTAATTTTTCTGACCCTTAAATTTAAAATATCAAATTTGAATATTGATCACTTTCAGTTTAATTATATATATGGGTATGATGAGACAGAGCAGGATGTGGATGGGCATGCTGATGCTGGCAGCATACAGACCTGGTTCATAATAAACCTCTTGCTTATTTGTTTCTTTTCACCTTCATTTCCTCATCTATAAGTGTATATATTGAACTCACAGTAAAAGAAAAAAGTGTCATGTGTGTGCAATAAGGGCAGCTGTGAACAAGTAGGTCAATAATTTTAGCTTAAAATCGCAACCCAATCTCCACTTACAAGTTGTCATTTAAATTCCATAGTAGCTAAATTTTAAGTTACCTTGAGAATGTAACACCTGAGGAACAGAATATACTCCTGGATAATGAACACCAAATGCAATGATTCATTTACACATTTTCTCTTGATGACTATAAAATTGCATTTTAATGGTTTGGTCAGCTGCAAATAACCCTGTAGTTGACTGAATAAGAAGACTAAGAACATATATAAAACATGCAATACTATACCAGCTTCAAAGTAATAGGAATAATTGTCCTTCAAGAAATAAAATCTGGGGCACCTGGGTGGCTTGGTCAGTTAAGCGTCCGACTTCGGCTCAGGTCATGATCTCACCATCCATGAGTTCGAGCCCCGCGTGGGGCTCTGTGCTGACCGCTCAGAGCCTGCAGCCTGTTTCAGATTCTGTGTCTCCCTCTCTCTCTGCCCCTCCCCTGTTCATGCTCTGTCTCTCTCTGTCTCAAAAATAAATAAACGTTAAAAAAAATTAAAAAAAAATAAAATCCTTATTTGTTTATCCCATGCTCCCTGCTTTAAAAAAAATTCAAAAATAGATCACCTCCCCATCAATCTACAACTCTAGTGCTACCAAAAGCTACATTAGGATTTGCACATTAAAATTTTATTTTTTACTCACCATGTCTTATAACTTTAATAGTAAAGTTTATTACAAAGTATGTGTTATATTTTTAATATCCTATATTTTGCCATTAATAGGTACATATGGATCTCTCTAAAGTATAGAAGTATACTAGAAAATGGAAAGACAGTTGAGATACTTTAATTTTCTTCATGATACTTGATAAAACTAAGTACTGACATTTGTTGCTTTTAAATAGGTTACTGAAACACAAATATTGGAAACACAGACTGGAATTATTCTCCCCACTTTTAGTTCCTTCCATCTTGACCAAATTACTTCACAAATATGTGAAGACACTTTGATTAGTCCGAAAAGAAAATATGTATGGGGAAGAGAAAGAGGTAGTAAGATACAAATATATCAAAAACTATATTTTAATTTCCCAACAATTAAAAACTAAACCTACAATAATCAAAGAAATGCAAAGCATAACCACAACGAACTTTGCTGTATGTCCCAAATACCAAAGACAGATCTATATCCAAGCTGCTACAACAGCATTTCAGGAAAATCACTTCCCAAAGGGGGTCAAAATGTGAGGCATCCATTTAGAAAACAAATTTAGTTTGGCCTAGTTTGTGAAATTTTTTGTTGTTTGGTCTTTGCCTTTTTAAATACTTGGATAAGTTCAAGATTAGTGTAATTATAATTAAATGGTACTTTTATCCCAAGGACTTCATAAAGGCTATGAAACCTTAAAAGTTTAACCCTCAGGTTGACAGACTATGTAGATAAATTCAAGAGTCTCCCTGAGGAATAGCATGAAGAGATCCCGACTTTTCATGTAAGTCAGACAACTCAGGAACCCTTAGTTCTCTAAAATACCCTTATAAGAATGAACAGAAAGACTTCACACTCCTCAAGGTACAATTGCTATTAAATTCTCAATTTGAGTTAAGAGGAGTTTACTTCCTACTGTGATAAAGTCATTTCCTACTGAGTGAAATCTCCTATAGAATGAACGTGCAACTGATGCTAAGGAATTTGGCAACATGGGATTTCTTTAAAAAGTGTTTTATTGGGGCGCCTGGGTGGCGCAGTCGGTTAAGCGTCCGACTTCAGCCAGGTCACGATCTCGCGGTCCGTGAGTTCGAGCCCCGCGTCAGGCTCTGGGCTGATGGCTCGGAGCCTGGAGCCTGTTTCTGATTCTGTGTCTCCCTCTCTCTCTGCCCCTCCCCCGTTCATGCTCTGTCTCTCTCTGTCCCAAAAATAAATAAAAAACGTTGAAAAAAAAAATTAAAAAAAAAAAAAAAAAAAGTGTTTTATTAATTCCCATTTAATATGCTATTTCAATTCCATTCGTGTTCGTCAATCTTAAGATAAAAAGAAATCACTATTTAATAAAAACTGTCAAAATATCCAGTTCTGTCAAGATGGTGGATTTGTGGGTAAGGCATCCACATGTTTTGCATTTGGGGCCTGACTGGCACAATGTGACAGCTGGGGCAGATTTTGTGTAGACAAAGTTAGGGCTTACTGGTTCACCTTAAACTGTATTAAGTTTCCTGTTTCTCTTGACAAGGTTTCTTTTCCAAGACAGGATTTAGAGAAGGCAGGATTATGATTTGCTAGGCTGTGGGATTAGCAGCTAACACAAGAAGAAACAGATGATTTTGCACAAAGTACAAAATGCAGTACTTTTATAGATGAATATACCTGTGGAGAATTATATGAATATTTGGTGTCGACTTGTTGAGCTCCTAGAAAGCTGAATTTATAGTCTTAGTGGAAGAATGCCTAAACTCTGTCTCAATGCATTTCAAAGAAAGTAATATTGAGGCAGCAGCATTTTAAAAAGCTATTATAACATGTATAGGTTCTACACATAGGGAAGAAGATATGAAGTACAAAAGAGGGAAGACCGGCAAGGCAAATATTTTATCCCTGGTGACTCACCTATAATTAGTAATTAAGCAAAAAAGTAAACATTTTGTAATATGTTGAGTGTTCACGACAAAGGCCTACTCTAAGGAGGATGCTATTAGAGCCTCATCCCACTTAAGGGAAGTATGTTTCTCCTAATTGTTTCTCTTCCATCTTGCCTTAACTAAGTAAAAAGAAGAGAAGCAAAAAAATACAACAAAATTCCACACACTTGTTAATAAATTCACAGTTCAGGATATGGGTCCACTAAGTGAAAGATTTGATAAAATTACAGAACACTTCCCCTCCCCCACAATTTACCTACACACTAACAGAGGTAATATATTACACCTGAAAGATCTCAAAGACTATCTGAGGATGACTTTTTAGGGAAGCCTAGAAGTACAACTCAACTCCTTACCAGACTAACAAAAATCTTTCCAATAAAGGCCTTTTAATTTCAGTTCCAAATACTTGATACAGCATAGCCACCTTTCAACAAGAAATCAATAACAAAGGTAGCTGGAAATCCAAAAATGTTGGAGCTTAAACAATATATCCATAAATAATATTGGCCAATTTAGAAGTTTCAAGAAAAATACAAGGGATTTGAAACCGAATGAAAATAAAAATACACTGTATTAAAATTTGTGAGATACAGTGAAAGCAGTGTTTACAGGGAAATTTTTATCATTTAATGCATGTTTTAAAAAAAGATCTAAAAATCAGTAACCTAAGCTAACGTCTTAGAAAATTAGAAAATGAGTAAATTAAGTTCACAATAAGCATAAGAAAATAAATAAAAATTAGATCAGAAATCAATGGAATTGAAACAAGAAAAAAAATATATTAAAACTAGTTATTTGAAAGTATTAATGAATTTAAAAAAACTAGCCGGTCTAGCCAAAAACAAAAACAAAAGAGAGATGACAAATTACCAAAATCAGAAAAGAAAGAGTCGTCATGGAGGCCTCAAGACACTGGCCAAGAACATATTGTGTAATCATTCTAATCCAACCATAGGCAATTATCAGGACTTACCTGGCAGGCCTCACTGAGGAAAGCCGTCCTCCCCAAGCTGACTTAGCACACAGCCCATACGTTGCTGTGTCAAAAGGAAATTACTGCATTCAAAGACTCGGACTGCTCTGACTGGCCATGGTCTTATATATAGTTACTTTCTAGCTCAGGTGCCTCACTTCAGAGGCCACTTTTTCAAAGCCTTTCAGCTGAGGCTTTCCTCTGGTGCCTCTACCAAGACTCCCAACTCCCCCTTATGGGGAATGGGGCCTTAAAGACAATCTTCTCTTCTCAAAGACTCAGTATTAAGTGCTTTCATACTCTGAGGCTTCCTCTCACTTCCCCTCCCAGTCCCTGTGACCCAGAATACTGAAGGAGTCCTTTGTTAGGAGCACCCTTGGCATTGAGACAATTCCCACCTGTGTACTAATCCACCTGATCCTTATCTAGCACCATTCCAAGGAGAAAATTGGAAGGTGGGATGGGGAGGAGTTGACACTTTCTCGGGTTTAACCTCTCCCTTATATTATCACAGCAAGTGATTAAAGGCTTGGCTTTTATTGTACTTTCATTTTGGCTTGTCTTGACTACTCTGACACTCAATAACTCAACTCTCTTAAGTTCTATTAAAAAAGAAATGCCATGAACAATGTTATGCCCACAAATATGGTAATACAGATGAAATGAAGCCAATTCCTAGAGGACAAAATCTACCAAAACTTGCAAAAGGATTAATAAGATAATATGAACAGGTCTAAATTTATTAAAGATATTGAATAATTGGTAACCTTCTATAAAAGAAAATACTAGCTTCATACGGTTTCACTGGTGAGTTCTAGCATACATTTAGGTAAGATATAATACCAATTCAACTCAATCTTTTCCAGAAAAATCTAAGCACATTAGACATTTCCTACCTCACTCAATGAGGTCAGCATTATGCTAATATCAAAGCCTTCTCCCTGGTCTTTGAAAATTCCTGATCCTTGGGATAATCTCTCACAATTTCCAGTTTTGAGAGGAACCCAAGTTAATTCAAGTAGGTAACTGTTACTGTTGCTTTCAATCTCAGCTTAAAGATAATTTCTTCAGAGAAAACTTTCTGGCCTCTTCCTCAGAAATCAAATCAAATTTTTCCATGAGTCTTTCAGAGTATGCCCTTTACTTTATAGCCAAAACATTTATTGCAAATTTCAATGGTATATCATTTTAGAGACATTTACTGGATTTTGATACCATGAAGAAAGAGACCATGCCTATTTGTCCACTGTAGCCACAGTCTTACAATATCTGACATGTAAATGAGTCTCCATAAACATACACTAAATGAACAAATAAGCTATATCAAGCAGAAAATATGACAGAATGGAAATTATGGCAGAGGCTATTTATATACGAAAGACACAAAAATCCACAATGGTCTCAAAGTAAATAATTTAATTGAAAAAAATACCGGGAATATTTTATAAATAGATACAATTAACTATGTTCAATAATTTCATTTCAGAAATATTGAAAATAACAAGAAAATATAAAATATCTGAAATAAAAAACTAACCTGTGACAGATGACTCATAGCCATACACATATTTCTTTTGTATTATGTGAATATCAACTATGATATATAGCTAAAAGAGAAGTCCAAATATAGGAACACATTTAATGTGTTAACTTTTGTTTATACACAAGATAGAGCAATGTCCTAAGATGCTTACACATAAGTATAAAATAAATTAATGCTGAGGAATATCTTGAGACTAATGAGGGAATAAAGGAGTCAATAAAGGAGAAAATAAGGTATTAGTAACCTGCAGTATCATATCTGGTATTAAAAAAAGTGGTGAGATGTTTATTTATTTATTATGTAGAATAAAAAAAAGAAGAAGAAGAAAAATTGGGGCATGTTCCAAAGTAAATTAATGTTCAGTGTTCCCAAAGGATTGTGTTTATGTGTAACCTAAAAGTAAATATAACAGAAATTAAAAAAAATCCAATATGGATGAAAAATGATTTGTAAAAAGTAATCAAGTATATGAGCAGCTCAGATATGAAGTATAAAATATTGGTTATGAGGAACTGCAGGAAAGAGACAAAGGGCACAGTCACAAGTGCAGAATAAAAGGGAAAGCCAGAGTGAGGAATGAATGAAAAATATCACAGGAGGTCAAAATATTATAGACAATGTGTTTCAAGCATATAAAGGACCAGAGGTCACTCTGAAGAAGCCTGCAGAGTAAAAATTATAAGAATAAATTATCGACCAATGAAATAGATATTGCTAAAATATTAAATTAATTCCTTGCTTCCTTGTCTCAGTTTTCACAAAGAAAATAAGGGACAAATGCTAGGAACAGACATTAATTTCCCTTGGGAGAGAAAAGAAATATTACAGGAAATTGTGATCATGCCAGAACAGGTAATCAAAAATAATGGTTGAAACCCCACACACAAAGAATATAAAAACATTCAATAGTCAATGGCCAGGTATCTCTGGATTTTATTGGAGACATCCTAAAGAAAAAAGTAACACAAAAAGGCAAGAGGAGAAATGAAGAATAAAGTTCCTTTGTAGACAGCCTTTTTCTAAAACCTCCTTAAAGGAGATAGGCTACCATTTTTTTTTAATTGGAAAGATAAGAGAGCAGTGTAAAAAGCCCTTTCTCTCCTGAAACCCTCAATTCTATTCACATATAAAATCAGTCACAAACATTTATATAATTATTTATTATGCTGCTTACAAATATATGCACCTGATTTTGGCATTACACAGGAGAAAAGGGGTTGGGAATAGATAGGGCTAAGTATTTAATTCTAAACAAGTAAATATAAGTCTGTTTATTACAGCATAAATGAAATGAATAGGATCTTTCTTTCAAAAGTATAGAAAAGCCAACTAAGATCAAAATATATTTTTAAATTATACATTTAAGTTGTTTATTTACTGCTTTTAATTACAATACACAGAAATGAGTAATATGTATATTCAATTACATAAGAAATTCACCTAGGTACCACATTGGTACCTGGGTTCAAGATGGAATCAACGTAATTTTATATATAAATTCATTCACTCACTCAGTGAATAAATATATGGCCTGCTTTATAAAATCAACTTGTCAGGGGCGACTGGGTGGCTTGGTCGGTTAAGCGTCCAACTTCAGCTCAGGTCATGATCTCACGGTCCGTGAGTTCGAGCCCTGCGTCGGGCTCTGTGCTGACAGCTCAGAGCCTGGAGCCTGTTTCAGATTCTGTGTCTCCCTCTCTCTCTGCCCCTCCCCTGTTCATGCTCTGTCTCTCTCTGTCTCAAAAATAAATAAACATTAAAAAATAAAATCAACTTGTTAGTCTTGTGGACAGTAACACAAGTTACAGCCTCTATCTTTAAAAAGTTTATGTTTTTGAGCAAATTCACACTTGAAATACGAAAGAGTTAGTCGTAGGTAATCTAACAGAATCCTTTATGAAATGTGTGAGACACAAGTGAGGATATTTCCAATTTTGTTTAGAGCAAGGAGAACATCAGAACAGGTGTCATAAGGTGGTTACACCTGATTTAAATTTGTAAGAAGAATAGCTCTGTAGATGGAGATAGGGCTGATGGTGATTTGTGAGGAATATTCTAGGCAGTGCAAGAATTATGGATAAAGTGCATGAAAGTATGAATTAGCACGACACTTTCTAAGACTTAAAGTAAGTCAGGTAAATTCAAAGAAGCAGAGAAGAGGTGATAAGGGGGCTGAGATGGGAATTACGGGATCAAGCTACAAGGAGTCTTTTATTTTCCTCACCTTTATTTATCATTTTATAATTTGATATTAAAAATAATTAATATTGTGTGATCATTTGTACTTCATGAAAAATATAGCATAATATTGTATCCCAGAGAGCTTTATGTAGTAAAAGCAAAGATTTTTTATATGATTTCTCCTTCACTAAAAGTGGTCATTGTTACCGCAAGATTCTACTATGTAATTTTTTTTATAAGCAGTCATATTAGTTAATGTATACATCTTACAGATAATTGTTTTTGAGATGAATAGAGAAGTAGTGATTTTTTTTCTTTCTTAAACATCCACTTCAGAGAAAAGACCAAATAATGTATTAAAGGTCAATATAGATAAAGAATTTTAGAAACAATGAGCTAGTGCCTAGAACATTTACTAGAGGAAGTGTTTAGCCATGTATGTCATCCTTTCCAATATTATCTTTGTCATTTGAATATTGATAAGTTTGCAAAAATATCCCAAAAGGACATGAGAACACCCAGAAATCAATACAATCTGAATGAAACTACCAAAAATCTAAGAAAGAAAGGGATAGAGAAGAGACAGGGAAGGAAGGGGAAGAAAGAAAGCAAGAAAGAAAGAAAGAAAGAAAGACAGAAAGAGAAAGGAAGAGAGAGAAAGAGAGAAAAGAAAGAAATAAAAAAGAGAAAGAAAGAAAGAAAGAAAGAAAGAAAGAATCAGCAGACTTTTTAGTTGCTCCTGTTCGTATTTACATTATTAAATGCCCTAAATATTCAAGAAGCCCTGAATCAAATGACAAGTTCATTTAAACTCGGGGAACATGGACAAAAAAAAATTCTACCATAAAAAATTTCTGTTCTTTAATGGATCCATTTCTTATTTAGGTTTAAGAGTCTAGACCTAGAAATTTAAAAAATGTAATCTCAACACAATTTTCTATAGATTGAAAAAAATGTCAAATTGCAATCAGCTTTTAAATGGAACACTATATTTTACATTGAAAATAATATAACACTGTATGTTAACTACACTGGAATTAAAATGAAAGAAAGAAAGAGAAAGAAAGAAATAAAACATTATACTAATGTTTATTTGGAAAAGAAAATGTGCTATAATGAATAATTTTTTGAATAAGAAAATTGGGAATTAAGCATGGGAAGATTCAGATAGCAAAATATAGAAAAAAAATCTATAAATTACAGAATAAACTAATATTTCAAAATGGTGTATCACTATATCTGGATTATCTATTGTGATGTAACTAACAATTCTAATATTAAGGACTTAAACCAACAATTTATCTTTTTTGGTTCTAGGAATTAAATGGGCTCAGATGAACAGTTCTCATTAAAGATCTTCCATGTCACTGCAGTCAGATGTTCACTGGGGTTGCAATTAAAGACTCAACTAGGGTGTAAACTCAACATGGCTTACTCACATGGGTGGCATTTAAAGCTGATGATTGCCTTAAAGCTTAGCTAGGGCTGTCAAATGAAACATCAGCAGTCTTTCCATATTCTTTGTGCTTCTAACAGCAATGCGGCTGGGTTTTGAGAGAGAATTTGTCAAGAGACACAGGAAAAGTTTGCAAAAAAATTTAGGATCTAACCTCTAACATCCCAGAATGTTAAATCTACTGCATTCTGCTGGTCAAGTTAGACATGAGGACCAACCCATATTCTAGTGAAAGGGAATCAGATCCCATCTCTTAAAAGGAAGAATGTCAATACATGGGGGCCCATATTTAATTAAAAGAAAACTGAATGGAGAATCTATTGGGAGACCCAGTCATATATGAGAATATAAAATATTATAAAAATACTATGGGAAAGAAAACAATATCGTTGGAAAGCTTAGAGATGTATTTGTAAAAAAAATAAGTTTGAATACCTAATTACAACAAATACAAGTATAAATTCCCAAAGGTTTAATATTTTCACAATTGTAGAGTATGAAAAACCTTTCTAAGCAACATTTAAAACCTAAAAATCATAAAGAAAATGCTCCACATATTTAAATACATAAAAATAAAAATTCTCTTTGTCGAAAAACATAAGCAAAAGTAAATATTAAGAAACAAAATTGCACAAACTATTTACACTTATAGAATAAGATTTATACATGTAACATTATTTTATTTAAGAGGCAAAAGTCCCAATTTAAAACTGGACAGTTTGCAGAGGAGTGTTCTTATAAAATCATAGTGGATATGGGTCAGCTAGTATTAGTTGAAAATATTTTATATTTTAGGCCCTAAAAGCAGCATTTGAAATTGAATAGTTTAGAAACACATGATTCTATAATCTTGATAAAGATACAAATCTCATATCCTCTATTTTGTTAAAATTTGAAGTATTTAAGTAACTAAGTACTGATACTTCATTTGGTATAAAGTGTGTTAAATATTTTTAATTAAATCTGCTTTAATTTACTTATGAACTTGAGTTTTATTTGAAAAATCTTGTGGCCGCCCCTGGGTTGCTCAGTCAGTTAAGCATCTGACTTCGGGCCAGGTCATGATCTCACCGTTCATGGGTTTGAACCCCACATTGGGCTCTGGGCTGATGGCTCAGAGCCTGGAGCCTGCTGCCTCTCTGTGTCTCCTTCTCTCTCTGTCCCTCTCCCACTTTGCTCTGTCTGTCTCTTTCTCTCTCTCTCTCTCTCTCTCTCAAAAATAAATAAACATAAAAAAAGAAAAATCTTGTGTTTTTTTCATTTATTTGTGGTATTTCTTCTATCATATACAGATGTCTTTTACTATACAAATTCTTGATATCCGAGATCTCATTTTAGAAAAGCCAAAAGTAAAATATTTTCCAATAAATCTGTATGCATTGCTACTTGAATACTTATGAAAACAAGACAGGAGAAGTAACAATTGATACAACAAAAATACAAAGGCTTATCCTATGAAAATCTATATGTGGACACACTGGACAACCTAGAAGAAATAGGTAAATTCTTAGAAATATGTAATCTTCTAAAATTGAACCAGGGAGGGGCGCCTGGGTGGCTCAGTCGGTTAAGCGTCCGACTTCGGCTCAGGTCATGATCTCGCGGTCTGTGGGTTCGTGCCCCACGTCGGGCTCTGTGCTGACAGCAGGCCTGGAGCCTGCTTCAGATTCTGTGTCTCCCTCTCTCTCTGACCCTCCCCCATTCATGCTCTGTCTCTCTCTGTCTCAAAAATAAATAAACAATAAAAAAAAATTTTAAAAAGTAAAATAAAATAAATAAAATAAAATAGAACCAGGGAGAAATAGAAAATCTGACTTTGTTATCCATTACAAGTAACAAAATTGAATTGGTAATCCAAACACTACCAAAAAATAAAAGTCCAGGACCAGATAGATTTACAAGTGAATACTATCAGACATTTAAAGAAGAGTTAATACTGGGCTACCTGCATGGCTCAGTCAGTTGAGCCTCCAGCTTTGGCTCAGGTCATGATCTCATAGTTCAAGTGTTTGAGCCCCACATTGGGCTCTCTGCTGTTAGCATAGAGTCTGCTTCAGGTCCTCTGTTCTTTGCTCTCTCTGCCCCTCCTCTGCTTGCTCTCTCTCTCAAAAATAAATGAACATTAAGAAAAACATTTAAAAAAAGAGTTAATACCTATTCTCCTCAAACAATCCCAAAAAATAGAGGAGGACTGAAAGCTTCCAAATACATTCTGCAAGGCCAGCATTACTCTGGTAATAAAACCAGACAAAAATACCACAAAGTAAAGAAAGAAAGAAAGAAAGAAAGAAAGAACTACAGGCCAAAATCCCTGAAGAAGAAAAGCCTGAAAAAATCCTCAACAGAATATTAGCAAACCGTATACAGCAAAACATTAGATCATTCACCATGGTCACCAGGAATGCAAGAATGGTTCAATATTCAAAAATCAAAGTCATACACCACATCAGCAAAATGAAGGATTATAAACCACAGGATCATCTCTATAGAAGCAGAAAAAGCATTTGACAAGACTCAAAATCCATTCATTATAAAAAGTCTCAACAAAATGGAACTAGAGGGAACATAACTCAACATAATAAAGACCATACATGAAAACCCACAGCTAACATCACACTTAATGGTGAAAAATTGAGAGCCTTCACTCTAAGGTCAGGAACAACACAAGAATGTTTATCTACCCTTGCCACTTTTATTCAACCTAGTACTGGAAGTCCTAGCCACAGCAATCAGACGAAAAACAAGTAAGAGGCATCCATATTGGTAAAGAAGAAGTTAAACTGTCACTATTTGCAGATGACATGATACTCTACATACAAAATCCTAAATATTCCACCAACAAACTATTAGAATTGATAAATTAATTCAATAAAGTGCAAGAATACAAAAATAACACTCAGAAATCAGTTGTTTCTATACACAAACAACAAAGTCACAGAAAGAGAAATTTTAAAAACTAATATCATTTACACTTGCAGCAAAACAAATAAAATACCAAAAACTTTACCAAAGAGGTAAAAAAACTTGTACTCTGCAAACTATAAAACACTAATGAACGAAACTGAAGATGACACAAATAAATGGAAAGATATTCCATGCTCATGGATTAGAAGAATTAATGTCATTGAAATCTCCATGTTACCCAAAGCAACCTACAGATTCAGTGCAATCCCTATCAATATACCAACAGCACTTTTCACAAAAATAGAACAAATAATACTATAATCTGTATGGATCCACTGAAGACACTGAATAGCCAAAGCAATTCTGAGAGAAAAAAGGTGGCAATATCACAATTCCAGATTTCAAGATATATTACCAAGCTGTAGTAATGAAAACAGCATGGTACTGGCACACGCGCACATACACACACACACACACACACACACACACAAACTAGATCAATAGAACAGGATAGAGACCCAAAAAATAAACCCTCGATTTTATGGTTAGTATCTCTTACAAAGGAGGCAACAATAGACAATGAGGAAAAGACAGTCTTTTCAATAAATAGTGCTGGGAAAACTGGATAGCTACATGTAAAAGAATGAAATTGGACTATTTTATAACACCACGTACAAAAATAAACTCTAAATGGATTGAAGACCTAAATGTGAGAACTGAAACAATAAATGTCCTAGAAGGGAGCCCAGGCAGAAATTTCTCTGACATTAGCCATAGCACCATTTTTCTAGATATGTCTCCTAAGACAAGAGAAACAAAAGCAAAAATAAACTATTGAGACAACATCAAAATGAAAAGCTTTTGCACAGCAAAGGAAACCTTCAACAACACTAAAAGACAACCTACATGATGGGAGAAGATATTTGCAAATGATACATCTGATAAAGGATTAGAATCCAAAATATGTAAAGAACCCATTCAACTCAGCACCAAAAAAACAAATATACAATTAAAAAATGGGCAGAGGACCTGAACAGATACTTTTCTAAAGAAGACATACAATTCTTTCCAAAGAAGACATACAATAGACAAGGAAAAGATGTTCAACATCACTAATCATCAGGGAAACACAAAGCAAAACCACAATGAGATATCACCTCGCACCTGTGAGAATGGCTAAAATCAAAAAGACAAGAAACAAGGGTTGGCAAGGGTGTAGAGAAAAAGGGAACTTTTGTGCACTGTTAGCAGAAATATAAAATGATACAGCCACTGTCTAAAACAGTGTGGTGATTCCTCAGAAAATTTACGATAGAAACACCATATGATCCAGTGATTCCACTACTGGGTATTTACTCAGGGAAAATGAAAACACCAACTTGGAAAGATATGTGCACCCTTATGTTTATTGCAGCATCATGTACAATAGCTAAAATATGGAAGCAACCTGTCCACTAATAGATAAATAGATAAGAAAATGTGGTGTATATATACACAAAGGAATATCACACAACTGTAAAAAAGAATGAGTTTGTGCCATTTGAGACAAAATGGACAGACCTAGAGGGAATTATGCTAAGTGAAATAAGTCAGACGGAAAAAGACAAATACATATGATCTCACTCATAAATGGAATAAAATAATGAATAAACAAACAAAAAGCAGAATCAGAACTATAAATATGGGAAATAAATTGATGGTTGCCAAAGGGGGAGGTTGTGGGGATTGGGAAAAATAGGTGAAGGGGAGAGGGCAATAGAGGCCTCCCATTATAGAATAAGTAAATCATGGAAATAAAAATCACAGTATAAAGAATACAGTTAATGATATTGTAATAGTGATATAATGGTACAGATGGTAGCTCTATTTGTGGTGATCATAGCATAATGTATAAACTTGTCAAATCACTAAGTCGTACATCTGAGAATAATGTAACATTGTAACATTGTATGTCCACCATACTCAAAAAAGTATGTAGAGGGATGCCTAGGTGGCTCAGCCAATTAAGCATCTGACTCCCGGTTTTGGCTCAGGTCATGATCTCACAGTTTGTGAGATCAAGCCCCACATTGTGCTCTGTGCTGACAGTGCAGAGCCTGCTTGGGATTCATTCTTTCTCCTTCTCTCTCTGCTCCTCTCCCACGTGTGATCTCTGTCTCTCTGTCTCTCTCTCTCAAAATAAATAAAATTAAAAAATTAGAAACTAAGCAAATTAGGTAGTTTGGTATACTATACTTATACTTAAGTATAGTTAAAATATATAATTAAGAGCACAGTGAGATTTCAGTGAAAATAACAGACTCATGTAAAAGTTGTAGAATATTTTCACAAAAATGTTTTAAAACCACTAAATCACTGTAATACTTGAAAAACCAAAAAAGAATGTAGAATGCATGCAACCAACAATGGAATACTTGTTTACAAATACATACAATAAAAATCTGATATAAATGAAAGAAAGCATAGACCAATCCACAATTATAGTTGGAGATCTGAATCTTCTTAGGAATCAGCTGAACAAGTAGACAGAAATCACTACATAGAAGATCTGAACAGCACTATGAAATAAGTTGACTAAACAGACATTTATAGAAACCAAGAAAAGTAGAATACACATTGTTTTCAAGGGTACATGGTAAACTCATCAAGATACATCATATTTGGGCCATAAACAAATTTCACTACTTTTAAAAGAACTGAAATCTTATGAAATATGTCTGGGACCACAATGGAATTAACTAAATCTCAGTAACAGGAATATATCTAAGAAATCTCGAAATATTTGGGAATTTAAAAGAAACATGCTATAAATGACCCATGGTCAAATAAAAAGATACATTAGGAAATATTTTGAGTTAAATGGAAATAAAAATACAATATATCAGAATTTGTGGGATTTGTCTAAAGCATTGCTTATAGTGAAGTCTATAGCACTGCATGCTTATGCTAGAAAAGATTAAATGTCTCAGATAAGGTACCTAAACTTTCAACTTGAAATACTAGAAAAATCAGGTAAAATTAAATTAAAAGCAAGCAGAAAGAAGAAAATAATAGAAAGTAGAAATGATAAAGAAATCATTGAAGCAAAACCTTTTTTTTTTTAATCAGCAAATTAATAAATCTGGTTATAGTGAACAAGAAAAAAAAAAGAACACATACAAATATCCAATATTAGGATGGAGTACATATCACTAAAGATTCCACTGACATTAAAGTATAATATGAAAACATTATGAACAACGTTATGCCCATGAATTCATCTGGACAACTTCCTGAAACACAAAATTCCAATGCTCATTCAAGAAGACATTTATAACTTGGACAGTTATATATCTACTAAAGTAGGTGTCATCTTAATATTCTCCAATAAAGAAAAAAAGAAGCCCAATGGGGCTTCTGCCAAATTCTACTAAACAATTAAGGACAATATAATACCAACTACAAGTAAAATTAAATAAGGGAACATTTTTGAACTTATTGTTCAATGCTGTCATTATCTTAATATTAAAGGTAATTATATAACAGATATTACAGAAGATATTACAGATCAATATCATTCATTGTTATGGACACAAAAGTCCTCATTACAATATTTGCAAATCCAATCCCACAAAAATGAAAAGAATAGCACTTTGCATAGCCAAGTAGGTAAAGGGCAGTTATTAAAGGAATGTATGTTTGGTTAAAAATTGAAAATCAGTAAGTACAATTTACCTTATCAACAGACTAAAGAGGAAAAACCAATTGAAAATCTAAAATATGAAGAAAAGGGGCCGCCTAGGTGGTCAGTCGGTTAAGTGTACAACTTCAGCTCAGGTCATGAGCTTGGGCCCTGCATCAGGCTCCATGCTGACAGCTCAGAGCCTGGATGGAGCCTGGTACAGATTCTGTGTCTATCTCTCTCTGCCCCTCCCCTGCTCAAACTCTGTGTCTTTCTCTCTCTCAAAAACAAATAAACATTAAAAAATATTTAAAATATGCAAAAAAGTTACTGATGAAATTCAACAACTATTCATGATAAAAACTCAAAGCAAACTAGAAATAGAAAGGAACTTACTAATCCTAATAAAACATCTACAAAAACTATTGTGAATATCATATTTAATGGTTTAAAAATTGGTTGCTCTCCTCTTAAGATTGGGAACAAGGAAAGGATGTACACCCTATCAGTCCTATTTAGCATCATACTAGATGTCCTAGCCAGTCAGAGAAAAAAGAATAAAAATAAATAAATGTCATATATATTGTGAAGGAAGAAATCAAATTATCTGATTATCTACATGGATTTTCCCAAAAAGTCTATAAGAATTAAAGTTAATGGAACTAAAAAGTGAATTTAGTAAGAATGCAGGATACAAGATCAATAATAAAAATCAGTAATATTTCTACATGCAGGCAACGATCAAAATTGGAAATAATTTTTTAAAGTAAAATCTAAAATATCACTGAAACCATGCAATGTTTACATATACAATCTGCTTCTCACAAATGCATTGAACAAACTATAGTTATGAAAGTTTATATACTATTATGAAATTTTGAATTCAGGAAATCTATAATGTTGAAATGACAAAAAATAACCAACCATCTCTTGATATCAAACTTGCCTTGTAATAGAGACACTTCTCATAGCGATGGTAGAGCAATTAATCAATAACAGCCATGCAGCAGCAAATGCCAGAGGAAAAGAAGCAACTTGTTTATGGATATCATGGATGCCACAAGATGAAATATTAGCTCTAGACTCAGTGGTTAGATTTCAAATGCAAAATGCCATGGGAAAGATAAAGAATTTGTGTGAACTTACACTTAGAGTAAATTACTTATATACTTTTTTCACTAAGAATATACTTCAAGATAGAATGACTATAAAGCACAAGTCTGTATGGAGCTGCTAAGGAAGGTAGCTGGTCATGAAGAAGGGGTAAGTCTCAGTTACTGGTCTCTCAAAGATTTCTAAAGACATGCTACCTATTTTAATATCATGCATAGAAAGTCTTATTTAAAGCAACATACAATTATGAATTGATACCTCAATAAAAGACAGAATAAATGTGCACATTAAAAATTATCAGAGGGGCACCTGGGTGGTTCAGGTGGTTAAGCGTTTGATTATTGATTTAGGCTCAGGTCATGATATCACAGTTAGTGAGTTTGAACCTCATCTGGCTCCGCACTGAATAGCTTGGAAACTGCTTGGAATTCTGTCTCTCCCTCCCTCTCCTTCTGTCCCTCCCTGCCACACATGCACATGCATGTACTCGAAAGAAAAGAAAGAAAGAAAGAAAGAAAGAAAGAAAGAAAGAAAGAAAGAAAGAGAAAGAAAGAAAGGAAGGAAGGAAGGAAGGAAGGAAGGAAGGAAGGAAGGACGAACTTTAAAACAATTATCAAGAGGGGCACCTGGGTGGTGCAGTTGGTTAAGCATCCGATTTCAGTTCAGGTCAGGTTTGTGAGTTCCAGTCACACATCAGACTTTCTGCTGTCAGCACAGAGCCCATTTCAGATCCTCTGTCTCCCTCTCTCTCTGCCTCTCTCTCAAAAATAAATAAACATTAAAAAAATTAATTAATTAAATAACTATCAGAGCTCTTAACTGGGAAGTCTGCCTTTTAATCTCCACCTCCATTAGATCCTACCCATTCCATCTATAGTTAACATATAAAATCCACAATGAATGCTGTTACTTCATATGTAATTCCGTACAGAAGATCTATAGTGAGTTCTCATAACAAGATATAAAATTCTTCAAAATTAGACACCAATTTAATTTCCCAGATGTGTTACACTTTTGGCCCCTTCCACTTTGCTTTCCATCCCTCAACTATCTGTGGACTCATCAATACCTCCTTTGCCATGTTTTACTGCATGCCTGGACATTATTTATTTGTCCATGCATCCATGGACACTAAGCGTTCTTTCTTGGAATGCTCATCACTCTTTTCTCCGACCAAGTAAAACTGATTCCTCCATAAGCCACAGTTCAAAATTTTCCTTCTTGGTGGAAATTTTATAAACAATCGCTCTATCTTTGCTATTTTAATTGTTTGTTCATAATTCTATTGTAATGCCTACAGAATTTCCATATACTTATTGACGTTTCTTTTTTTCTCCTTATCCAATGACATTTATATTTGCTCAAGTAAGGGGAGAATCTATGCCATATTAATCTTTGTAAACTTACTATCTAACACAATGTATGTAACCTGGTAAATGTTGAATAAATTATTGTTACATTAGTTAAATAGAATAAATCACATATTCTGAGCACTTAGTATAAAATCTATTTTCAAATATATGGTAAATATGACTACATTTGCAGTCATTAGTCACTAGTATGTACTAATAACTAGGTATTTTCCAATATAAACGATTTCACAGTTATAATTCATCTAATGTTAACTATACATTAGATAATAGCCTTAGATCAGATCTTCAGTTTCTATCCAACACTAAACTCAAGAAGAATATCTTTATCAACAGCTTTTAGTTCTGGGCTTCATGCTTCCTGTGTGCAGGCACCATCACTTACTTATATTTGTATCCTCAGAGTTTAGTGGTTTTTATTGATTACAGGCAATTAAGTGTTTTCACATTTTAATTTAAACCAAATGTAAATATATTTCTGAGTAGTAGTTTCTAAAGCTGAGTCAGCATAGACTTGAGTGAATTCCAAGTCCATTTTCCTACATGGTTGGCTATGTCAGCTTTTTCAGTCCTAAGAGTATCTGTATAATTGTTGGTTTAATTTTTTTTAAAAAATGAAGACAAGGAAAAATGATATACCACAGTTAGTATACTATTCTACTTATGGATAATTCACAGTTATTATTTGCTATTTGAGTAAAAATGGCAAGCAAATATTCTACTGGCATTTCTAGCTTCCAATCTTGCATTGCAAGGAACATTATGACAAAACATAAGCCCAGATAAAGTGATATCAGCACAAATGACAGATAAGTTGACACAAAAATTCTGAAATCCTTCAACCAAAAAACTGATAACCAAACTTCTGTAAAATAAAAATTTATACTAGAATCTGTAAAGAATATTTTTTAAAAGTAAAACTACCATTAAATAAATGTACAATTACCATAAATTATATTTAAGTTTATAAAACAATGAGGGAACCAAAACTATGTCACCACTAGATTACAGGGGAATCCAAACAGCAGACACACATGCAGGCAATCAGGAATACTGAAAATAATTTACTTAATAAATGCAAAATTGGTCAATATCCACAGAGCAATAATCAACTGCTTTCACTGGATAATCTGCATTTCTGTAAGTAAAAATCTGTTGCAATATTACCAGTTTTCTGTCTTATAGAGTTGTAAAATAGCATAAGACAATGAAAAGTGGAGATAATCTGGAAGAATGTGCTAGACAGAACACCCAATATACTTTTTTTTGTCATTTTAAAATCACTCACGTATTTTCTTGGAAAGGTGTCTATAATACCATTTAGACTAATCCTACACTTACTATCACACATATTTGTTTATGATTAAATAATGTATGTATATTCCTAAAAGGCCATCTATTACATGGTCGCATGTATACTGACATGGATTTCAGGAATACTCATGAGAAGATTTCAGAATATTCGGTATAAAAAAAATTTTGAGAGCAACTAGAAATAGTTCCAAATTTTATGCCATAATTCCGTTTAAAGAACTGGACTGTTTCACATTTGATGTGATAACATTGTGTGTAAAATTCTTGGCAATATGAGATCAATTTCTAAATCATTTCAAATTGGAAAACAGGTCTTTACTTTTACCCAAGAAAAAAGGCAATTACTGCTTTCATACCATCCTTCAATCTAAGATTTGAGATGATCTTGTAAGAGCATTTAACATTTTTTGTGATATGTGTTGACAGGTGGTCACCCGTCTGTGCTTAGAAATGTTTTACAAAATAGAACTGGAAAGGAAGTAGATCAAGATAATGAATTGGTTATGAAAAAGTTTCATGTCTTAAACACAAACAGTTAACATATTTCCATCAATCTCAAGGGGAAAAAAATCATGCCTGCAATAAAAAGGAAATATAAGATTTGCCAAGAAACATTGACGAGTACTTATGTAATTGCTTGGGAAAAGGGCCACTGAGTTGGAGAGCACGATAAAAAGAACTGTGGTGCTTGGGAGGAATCCAGCCCAACAGCCCAGCAGCTGTACATCTTGTACAATCTGTTGCTGATTATTAGTGATGGAAAGCCAGGTATAATCATTGGTGTCCATTGTTATGAACACATGAATCAAAATTACAACAGCTTTTTTATTATTGACACAAAGTGGGATATGGCTTTCTAAAGCCATCCTGATACTCATTAGTATTCAAAGAATCATGTATCAATAAATTAAGGCTACATTTACACATGTTGTTCCCTAGTAAAAGGCACAGCTATATAATACCCAGAGACAACTTAAGTTTGAATTTTAAACCAGCTATGAAAAGATTTTCCAATACTTAGGAATTGACCATTATACTTACATAATAGATTCTTATTAGGTTGGAATAAAGACTGATAAAACCTATGTGCAGAGTTAGAAAAATGTTGAGACACAGGGATGGAGGTAGAGAGCTAAGGAATCCCTTCAGGCTCGTTCCAGGGAAGGGTTTCAACTTTTTTAACACCCAAGATTCACACACATACCAACATATTAGGTAACAGAAGCTCTACAAAGGTCAGATTATATGCATGGGTAAAATGCTGAGAGTAAAAAAAAAAAAGCCTGAGAAAAATCATATTTGTATGATTTGCTGTTTACAGCAAATATATTTTTGCTATTTACAGCAAAGTGGGTGATCTCAGAATCCAGCCAAACCTACCATTCGGTATACTATATACAGGAAGCATATAAAGGGAAGAAAAAGCTAACAAAACAGAAACTGAAAAAGACACCTGTCTAAATTTTGTACCAGGTTCAGACTGAATAGCTCTCCTGTAGGACTCCTGCTACCTAAGCGTAACACACAGAGACAAATGAATGCTCCTGTCACAAATCATGAAAGTCAAAAGTAGAAGCCATGAGAACATCGAACTACACTTGACCAAGCATTAGATCATCTAAAAGATCATACTCCAAAAGGAGGCTAGATGGGAGTACTGGCCCTTTGGGAACAAGGAGGGAGAGTAACAAGAACAAAGTTCTATGTTGAAGTATTCTAAGGCAGAAATACTACCCAAAGCTGGACAGAAGCAATGCCAACTCCTCTCAAAGGAAAGAGCTCTCACTCCTTTGTGTCCCAAGCAACCAAAAGTGTGAGTTAATGGCTACTCAGCTCCCATCTCTATCTGGAAATAAAACAGTAGATACACATTTTTTCTCAGAAGTAAATCCGCAGAAATCTCTCCCAATGTAGAAACTGAATTTCATAAAGCTAAAGATGAACAATCAGCAGAAACAAATGGAGGACCAATTTAAAATACCCTTTGATGATTCCCAGAAGCACCTGGACGAAGGTAAATCTTCAAAGGACAAGGTTTCTTAAATGAGGGATAGGGGCATGAAGTTATTAAGATTTGTAAATTAAAATTTAATATAGATTTGTCTTGACTTAGAGTCTGGTAAGTCCTGGGAGATGGAGAATATGTCTTGGGCAATTACTTTTGGACATTTCGGAGAAAAACTACATTTAACATTGCAATCTAACAATTATGTCTGCTTGAAATCGAAATCTCTGGAGACTAAAATGTCCATTCCCTGAATGGACGAATGTCTTACAGTAGAAAATGGAAGTGAAACCAGCTGCTTAATCAATAATAAATATTAAATGCCCACTGGGTGCAATGCAGCTTTACTTAAAACTTAAAACACTATATTGAACATAACACATGGCTGAGGTTACAGTGCTTTATCAAAGGGTGGGACGTTAAAGATGTGTTGTTGATACTGGTTTGCCATTCTGCTGTAAGAAAATAGAAAACTGGACAAAATATATGGGGGGAAATTGCTTATAGGCATTGTTCAACAGTTATCACAGGAGTCTGATTCCTCAGAGAAGAGGAAAAATAAAATGGACTCTACAAAGGCTCTGGTTTTATGCCATAATTCACTTTCCTGAGTGTAGTACAGGGAGGAGTAACACACAAAAAACACAGCGAGTTTGCTGAATTACCAAGACCTAAGTTGCAGTTTGGTGAGGTTAAAAGGGCTGGAGGGATTATACAGAGGAAGAGCATGGACAATCTGCATAAGGGACAACAGGAATCGGTCAAACACTAAACAGTGCTATGTAAAGTACCCGGTGGGGCGCCTGGTGGCTCAGTCGGTTAAGCTTCCGACTCTTGATTTCTGCTCAGGTCATCATCTCACGGTTCATGAGTTTGAGCTCCGTGTCGGGCTCTGTGCTGGAGCCTGTTTGGTATTCTGTCTCTTTCTCTCTTTGCCCCTCCCATGCTTTCTCTCTGTATCTCTATCAAAATAATAAAAATAAACTTAAAAAAAAAAGAGTAAAGCACCTGGAGCTTTACTGATAAGAGAACTACCAGACAGAGGTAGCGAACAATTCAAAGAGCATACAAAGGTCTGGGAATTGTTCAAGTCTAACCAATCAGAATGGACAGAGCTTATTGCATATCAAAAAAACATCTGACAGAGATCTTAAATGGTAAGACCTTAGTATTAGGGATAAAATTGTCCTAGAAAAAAGGTTATTGTACACCTGACCAAACCAACTAAAAACAAGGCACAAAAGCATTCAAGCTAATCTACAAATAAAAAATTACCCCAACATCAACACTCTTCAAATAAAGGCAGAAAAAAATCAGACTCTCAAAATTATAACTTTAACAATATTTATTTTTTAAAGGTTTTTTAATGTTTATTTTACAGAGAGAGAGAGAGAGAGAGAGAACAAGCAGGGGAGGGGCAGAGAATCAGGGAGACACAGAATCTGAAGAAGGCTCCAGGCTCTGAGCTGACAGCACAGAACCCAACACAGGGCTTGAACCCATGAACTGTGAGATCATGACCTGAGCCAAAGTCGGTGGCTTAACTGACTGAGTTACCCAGGGGCCCTTGATCTCACACATCTTGACAACACTATGCAAACCATAAGATAGTGGAATGGCATCTGACATTAGCATGTGAATTAGTTGTGCTAAATGGATCAGGAGAGATTGTAGACTTATTCTAGAAGATTTACACATATTGCTGTGAAAAAAAAATGTCCCTTTGCATTCTACAAATATTGAATCTGTTATCACAGACATACATACACATGCACACATGGGGAGTGTACATTATGGAAACAAAAATGAAATTCCACATGTTTAATCCTCATTGAAGCACATCAAGGTCAGGTGTGCCCCTGTACATGACCTTCTCAAAGGAAGGGTGCTCTGACTTTTCTTTCACAGTTCTGGTTACTCACTTTTGCATCTGAAGAAAACACAAAAGAAATGAGAACCAGAAAGAGTACAGTATTACTTGTTCTTCCCATGGGACTCATTATTCAAGGAGGTAGGTCTTTCCAGAGACACTCTGAAAGCAACATGACTATTTTAAGGAAAATATCAAGCATTGCCTAAATATACATCATACCTCAAGCTATGTGCACAGGTTACGGGGATGAGGCACATCCTCCCTACTTTTTGCCTTACTTCATTTTTTGGATTCTTAGAAGGCAAATTGAATAGTCAGCATTTTAAGCATCTACTGTATTCTGGGCAGTGTTGCTGGCATCTGAAATGAGCTATAATGAATAGCTACATATGTCATGAGCTGTAAAAGGACATTTCTTCAAGATGGAGAACTGCAGCTGAAATCCCTGGTATGAGTTTTATCAACCAGGAGGAAGAGGCATGTTCTTTTCTTATTTCCATATCCTGAGTACATCTATTTCAAATGTGTTTTGTCTTGGGAGTGTCCCCTTTTCTTGTTCACATAAAGACACTAAATGTACTAATAATGACCCTAGTTAGCATGGGTCAATTAATGTATGAATCCATGTTCATATTGTTTTGACACTCAGTAGGTGATTCTCTGTTTTAGTTCTGTTTACAAAGCCTGGAAATCTGGCAGTGGATGTATCTTCCAAGAGGGTTTTGTAACAGAGAGCTCATCTAACAACATTTAAGTATGATTAACACAGAATTGTACAAGAGAAATTTATGTATATTTCCCCACTCTACATCCCACAGCAATAATCAGTTAAGAGCCTACCAAAGGGGTATTTATAAATTTCAATAGTTGGAAGATTTTCTTAAACTCAGGTCTTTATGAAGGCAACAGAGAGACTTTTGTAAGAATTACTGAACTTAATTATGCAAAGAAAATACTACATGGAATCCTATTTGGGGGAATATATATATATATATGTTGCAATCTAGTAATTAGTCAGGACTTAATACTGTCCAAGGTATTACAAGAAGGAAGGGGATCTTGGGTCTGCCAAGTCACTGGGTGTCCTGATGGAATAAAGGAGTCAAGGCCCATCTTTGCCCTATTATGTTCAAGGGAACTTTGCTGGAACCATCATCCAGAGATCAGCCACTACAGTGGCTTTTGCTGCATCCTGCACCACTGCCTTTTAAACCCATAAAGCTAGCAATGAAAACATGGAAAACTGAGTCTAGATGCTTCAACTGGCTCTAGACTTCTGTATCTATAATCCTGTTTGCCAGTAGAGACACCAACTAGAAATTGGCTTTCACCTTGCCTTCCTACTTGCCTTTTAAATTTCATCAGTACATCTAATTAGTAAATCTGATTCACATCCAGAATCATAGCCCTGAAAGTCTGGGAACAAAGTGGTTTTTTTTCTTCTTTTATTAATGTTTGTTATTTTTATCTTTACAATTAGAAAGGAAGGGTAGTACATGTGACAAGAGCCAATCTACAGTTGTCTATCACATTTCGTATCCTGAATTACATAAGGTGAGGAACAGTATATAAAACAAAACACAAAAGGGTTTCAATATACATACAATCTGTGTTGTTAAGTGAATAGTTTCAACTTAGTTTGGATCGCCTTATATATTCTCATGTTCTTCTTATTAATCACTATTTGAATATAGGCTACAATCAGCTGACTCCTTTTCTTGGTCAGAACTGTCACTATTAACCACTTTATATTCTCTATTTGTCTTTAGTTGTTTGTTGTTGTTTTTTCATTTTATCCAAAGTTTACTTTGAAATTAATAGATGCCTGCAGTAGGCTTTGGTCAGCTAGACCGTGTTCTGCGTGGTACTGTTATTTGCTCGTTTACAGACTCAGCACTGTGACCCTACACAGGTATACTTCCTTTTCACCAGCTGCTACAGTAAGATTAAATGTTCTGTGTTTGGTGATGGAGGACACGGGAAACCAAGAATGGGCTTCTTCAAAAGATTTGCTTCCGAAAACTCCCCAACGTCACCCAGAGTGGATGTTTACCTTATTTAATTTTGATCTAACTTGTCACAAATTTCCCACTTTGCAGTTTCAATCTCCTATAAACATAAAACACATACATTTCTTAATTTTTTTCCTGTTACAACATAACCCATCTTTCCTCATTGAGTCCTCTGAGAAGGGAGTATTATGATGAAAAAGAATATCAGAAGATTAAAAAGACCAGATCTCCTCAGTGATGGTAGCCTGAGAGAGCCTGTGGGAAGTACACTGCTAGGTGGAGGAAGAAAAAGCATTGGATTCAGAGGTGAGTCCAGTCTGGTGCTTACCTGGAGGTTGGCTCTCCTTTTGTTCCCATCAGAAACTGATACCTTCAAGGGCTCTTTGTTCAGGCACATAATTATATATCTCTCTGGGTGAGGTTCTGGAATAATTACATGCATTTATTCCATCAGAGCAATACTCTTGCATTGCTTTGGGCAACCCTTCAAGTAGCAATTATAAAGATTAAAAATGAAATAAAAGAACTCTTTTATTTTGAGAAATGTATTTAGTGGGTAGTATTACCCAACATTTCAAACAGTTCTGAATACTCATGATGCAAGAAACTAACATGTTTAATCTACTTCTCCTTAGAAAACCTATTCTTTTCCATTTAGTTTGCTATAGTATGATTGCCCTTTCATATTTAGTTCTAAGTGTTATACTGGTAGAGAACATTACAGAGACAGGAATTATATTCAGTGAACTGATTTCAAATACAGCCTAGATTTCTGAATATATTTTTAAAGTGAGCCTATTTCTGAGTTAGCCAATGTGTGTGTGTGGGGGGGGGGGGGCATGTGGCATGTAATCTTTATTTTTTTCTCCTTTTTTTTTCTTGCCAGTACATCATGAAAGTTGCTTGTTGCTATTTTCTGATGTCTACACATCATGGTTCTGTGGAAACAGCCTTCAGAAACAACAACAACATTTTTTTTTTCAATCAAACCATCTATGTTAAATTCTATTTCTCACCCATTTCCACATCTCCAGTGCTGAATCAGGTGGGGGAGAGCTGCTGCATTATGACAGAGGCTCCTGTCAGCACCATTGTCCCTCAGGAAAATCCTATGGACACAAGACAGCTTCATAAAAAGAAGGGTACTCTCAGTTTGGGAAGTTCTCCAGCAATTCAATGAAGTTAATAAGTGTTCTCTGGAATCTGAGCTATAGTGATGAACTGGCAAGTAAGTTACTTGCTTATTACTAAGACATTCAAGAATTTATCTAGAAGTGGTGATTTACAAAGCAAATTAGGGCTACTTGTGTTTTGTTTTCATTGATTTCAGTGGAAGTGAGGGCTGCCACATGAAACCTGTTCCTGGATTTGAGTTTAGAGCCTCAAACCCTAAAGTAATCCCAGAGAAATCACTTGTTTTATGTAAGTTATTCAAATTTCCAATTATCCTAAACATGTCATTTATTGCAAAAGGAAAAAAAAAAAAACTCTGCTAGAGAGTTGGATCCAGAATTGTGCATTGCATGTCTCTTTATTCTTTTTTTTAATGTTTATTTATTTTTGAGAGAGAGAGAGAGAGACAGAGTGTGAGTGGGGGAGGGGCAGAGAGAGAGGGAGACACAAAATCTGAAGCAGGCTCCAGGCTCTGAGCTGTCAGCACAGAGCCCAACACAGAGCTTAAACCCACAAACCGCAAGATCATGACCCGAGCTGAAGTCGGCCACGCAGGTGCCACATCTCTTTATTCTTTTAATCTAAATCTAAATTTTTGAAAGTATTTTTTTTAAAAAAATAAATGTCATTTCAGTATAATTACAGATTTACGGTAGTTACGAAGATAGGATTGAGAGTTCTCCTATGTCCTGTACCCACTTTTCCTTATTGAGATCTCACATAAGTGTGATAGACTTGATGTATTAGTGCATATTGACACATTATTATCAACTAGATGTCCATACACTTTAAGATTTCATTAGGTTTTACCTAATGTCCCTTTCCTACCCCAGGATATCTTCCAGGATAAAACATTACAATTAGCTATCATTTCTCCTTAGACTTCTCTAAATTATAACAGTTTCTCAGGCTTACTGTATTTTTGATGGCCCTGATCATTTTGAAGATAATGGTCAGATATTTTGCAGAGTCCTTCAGGTTGAGTCTTTCTAATGTTTTTGTCTAACTACACTGATGCTGTGGGTATTTTAGAGGAGAACCAAAGGCAAAGCTACATTACATAATATTGGGAGTACATATTACATAACAACATGAATAATCACTGGTGATATTAACCTTGATCACTGGCTAAGATACTGTTTGTAAGATCTCTCCACTATAAGAGTATAAAACTATAAAGTGACTCCCATGTACACTCACACATATTCACACACGCACACAGTTTTTATACGTTTTTTTTTTTTTTTGGAAAGAATTCCTGGGCATAACCCATACTTAAGAAGAAAGTTATACAGATGGTCCCTGACTTATGACTTAACAATGGTTCACCTTACAATGGTGCTAAAAGATACACATTCAGTAGCACAGGTGAATATGCTAAAGAGTCTGCATCCAGTACTTTGAATTTTGGGCTAGCGATATGTGATGTAATCCTTTCTTGTGATGCTGGATGGTGGCAGTGAGACACATCTCCCAGTCAGCTACATGACCACAAGAGTATGCTAACAACAAGAGTATGACCACAACTCATATGCTAACAACAATTCTGTACCTGCACAACCATTCTATTTTCCACTTTCAGTACAATATTCAATAAATTACATAAAATATTTAACACTGTATTATAAAATTATTAGAGATGATTTTGTCCAACTGCAGGCTAATGTAAGTGTTCAGAGCATGGTTAAGGTAGGTTAGGTTAACCTATCATGTTTGGTAGGTTAAACGTATTAAATATATTTTCATCTTAGGATATTTTCAATTTACAAAGGGTTTATCAGGGCATAACCTTACCATAAGCCCAGGAAGATCTGTATTTCACCTCCTTGAGGGCAGAGTATTTACATATATTATTTGGAGTTCTCCTATACAGAGATTTGTCTACTCTCCCATGCATTTATTTATTTAACCATTCATTTATACTGGCATGAATTCATGAATATTGACTTTTACTCTTGGTTATTATCTAATGCTATATTATTTATTTTGTTGCTTAAAAGTTTTGCCTTTGGCTATTGGGAGCTCTTTTGGTTGCCTCTTGTGTCCATTTGATACATCTTTATCACTGCATATTTTCACTGTTTGTAAAAGAATTTCCAGGCTTATCTTGAATATTCCCTGGTCCGGCACTTGACTCAACCATTTCTTTAAAGAGCCCTGGTTTTTATTATTTTGTTTTGTTTAATTCGAGAGTGGTAAACCTTAACATTTTTGAGGAGTATAGGCCACTTGTTTTGTAGAGTGGCCCTTAATTTGGACTCTTGTGATATTTCCTCATGATTATATTCAGACTATGCCTTTTCACTGGAGTACCAACCACACAAGTGCTATTGTGTTCTTCTCAATATATAATATTGGAAGGCACATGATATGGTTTGTTCCATTATTGGCCATGTTAACTCTGATCACTAAGTTAGTTTGTGCCAGATTTCTCCATTAAGAGTCATTACTTGGGGAGACACTTTGAGATCATATAAAGAAACTATTTCTCATCAAACTTGTATACCTTAATTTTAATGTATATTGAGGATCCTTGCCTGAATCTATAAATACTATGTAATCTTGCCAGTTCTTTTCTCAGGAAGCCCTGGTTACAGTTAGTGGAGAATGGTATATAGAAAATAAGATAAAGGCATCAACAGGTGTACTCATTGCTACTAGGATGTGACTGTTTATACGCTCTTTCCAGAGACAGAAGTAGCATACACAATCTATATAAAATTTCCTTTCTTATTATAGTTAAAAGCCAATTAGTCAGTCATAAATATGGAAGAAATGATGGAATTATAAAATCACCATTTTTTGAACCTTCATAGTAATAATTGAACAGGCAAGGAACATCAATGGAAGTTAACAAGGGACAACATTTGATGACAGAAAGGAAGGAGATAGATAGATAGATAGATACATAGATAAATAGACACACATATGTACTATAAAAGATACTACCATATACTATGTATACGTACATTTAAATTTTAAGTGCCCATCTATATATATTGAAAATCATGAATTCATACCAATTGCTTCAACTTCATTTCAGTGCCAAAGGATTTATTCTAGCTTCCCTGTCTATATTTGTCACTTCTATCTCCAAACTGAGAAACCTGATTCCTTTATCCACAGTATAGTTATTTACACAGTCCTAGAACACACAGAATATTTCAGAAATTTTAACCCAAATATTGAGAAAAACAACATTGCTAACAAAGTTCTCTATAATTATCATATATCCAGCAGGCAGTTTTGTAGCTAAAATACTATTTTCAAATGCTGGATAGCTCTTTTTTTTTCCCTTTCCTTCAGTGTAGTTATTTTATTAATAAGAAATACAGCTATCTTCATTTGTTTCTGTTCATATTACAAGTTTTTCTTCCTTTTCTTTATTGATTTTAATATTTGTTTTATGTTCAGATCCCTTTTAAAATTATACATACTTATCAAGCAATTTTAGTTTTAAATCTATTTTGATCTAGTTTTTAAGTTGCTATCTTAAAGAGTCTAGGGCTTTAAAGTTGATGACAATGAACTCATGGTGCCAAACTTTGGATAAAAAAGGGGGAAAAAAAGGTAATAGTTACAGCAAAACAACACCAAGTTCAAGCTGAATTGGGACTGAGATGTATCCTATATATTTACTTGACACAATGACTTAAGATTTCTCTCCTATCAAGGAGAAATGCTTATACAAGGAATTTCAGCTCATAATTTAGATTTCCTCTAAATTGCATACTTTTAAAAATCATCAGATATACAACAAGTCTAATTTTATATCTAGAAAATGTAGAATAATGTATTGCTTTGCTTTAATTTCAAGTCTTGGGAGAAAATTTTAGAGATTCAGGTGAAGAAATTACTATTGCCTTCTTAGAAACTTTAAATCATTTCTTACTACTCACAAAACTGTCTTTCACTCAAGTAAAGGAATATTTTATTGACCAAACTTATTACAGCTTGTGTCCATTAATATATTTTCTTCCAAAATCCAGAATCTTGTTCTCAAAATTACATGCATTATTTTTCCCCTAAGCCTGCAATTTTAAAAGAAAAATAATTTATCCTATCTTCCCACTGAAAAACTAATATGAAGCTTTGACCTAAATTGATGCTAGTAGGATTGAAATTAGATACAGCAGACACTTTAACAGAATCTTAAAGAAACTTTCAGTATCTTCCAATCAAAACATTTCCATTCTAGAGATAAGGAAAATGAAAAACAAGGCTTAGGAAGTTTAGATGGTATACTCAATACCACATACACAGGGATAAAGCTATTGTTGAAACACCATTATAATAACTCCCTATATAGTGTTTTGTTCATTAATTGACATACTGTTAAACATTTAAAGGAAGCACTTGAAGAGTTAATGGAGCCTACATCTCTTGATGTCACCACAATGAAATAAATACACACACAGACACACTGAAACATTTTTAACAGGATCTACTTTAAAGGCGGAAGAATGAATCAGGATACCTCAAGAAGGAAATTTATCATATTACCTTTTCATTTCCCCTTAGAATTGAACACAATTAAATTTATAAAATAGGCTCTTCATACCTACTTATGAGGAATGACAAAAAGCCATTAAATAAATATATTTAAACATAATTAATGCAGCAACGCTTTTTTTCCTCAAAATTGGAGCAGAGATTGGGGGATAAATTAGCTTTCCTTTTAAAAACTAACTTGATCCTAAACTGATAATTCAATATTGCCTAATCTTCCCATGCCTCAATTTCATCATCTGTAAAATGAAGTTTCTATAAAGAAAAAATTTTAAATACATAGGTAATATTTTCAGTCTAGTGCCTACTGTATTGTCAGAGCTTATTAAACTTGGTCTTTTTTCTATTCCCCCATTCCACCCATAAACATTTATACAGAGAGCACAGTGTTTTAATGTTTAGTTTTCAGGAGGGAAGGGCTCCTGAGATCTTCTAGACAGGATGTATTGACACATCCATAAAATATCAAACCAAGGAGAAAAAAGGGTCAATAATACATTCATCTTTTAAAAAAAGAAGGAGAAGATGATGACTTTGGAAATTACAGACTTGCCAATTTAGCTTTGCTATGAGAAACCATAGCGAACTACATAATTTACAGGAAATGTAACAACACCTTTGAGACAATGCCAGGACATTGTTGGTTTAAAAGAAACAGGGAAGACCTTGGAAAATTCAAAAGTATGGTCTATGAAGAAATTCAAGTTACTATTTTAATGTTCCTGGGAATTTATGTTGCTCAGTCCACTACAAGAGCTTGATATATGTATTTCTAAGAAAGGAAGGAGGGAACAAGAATAGTTGGTGGGAGAATGTCAATAAGGCAGAAAGAGAAGGCAAGAAGGCAGGGGGAGGAACGGAGGAAGGTTCTCTGACATGGCTTAGCAAGCTTTTAAATATGAGGAATAATGGTTATTTAAGTCATAGCAAAGCCAGGGAAATGAAACAAGGGAATACGGAGCAATTTATTGAATATTTCCTGTCAGCCACTATGCCAAGCAGGAAATAACTCAATGTAACCTATTTAGGCTTTGTGCCATACCTAATAGAACATCACTACTGCAACCAAAGACATTTGAGAAGAAACTTATATCTTTATAGCAGTTTCTGCAGAAAAAAGAAGAAAATATTTTTTTATTATTACACTGCACAATTCAGAAGTGCATGCTCCCCTTCTTGTTCTCCATGTAGGTTACAAATGCAGTAGTTAATCAAAAACTCTCATCCTAAATCCCAGATCCCCTTAAAACTGCTCAAAAACTCAGTCCACATAGATTTTTTTTTCTTTTTCTTCTAGGTCAATCTTTGTTACACAAGCCAACTTGTATAAGATTATTTGATTAAAGCCTGGGCTATGCCTCCCCCACTCCCCCCAATCTCTCAGCTCAACAACAGGGACCATTTCAGATTTACCTTCAAAACATATGAAAAAATATGTTCATCTCATCATTTCTGTGTTTATTTGTTTCTTTTGTATCCACTGGCTATGATGGATATTCCAATAGGGAACTCATCTGTTTGTTCCCTGCTGCATCTCCAAAGTCTAGCACAATGTCCAGTGTGAGTCAAAAGATGTTTGTCACACGAAGAACTTTAAGTTATCCTCTGTTCCTTATTTTTTGGTTTCTATACCAGAAAATAAGGAAATGATGACTCTGGGACATAGCCAGAAATGAAAACCCTTTTTCCTTGAAGAGGTCTTATGGCAGAAAGAGGTGAAGACAGATCCCCCAGAAAATTATAAACACTTATTTTGTCAAAGAAGTTCATAAATGTGCATTGGTGAAATTACTGTTTGCTAAGTAATTATTAGCACTGTCTATATCTCATCACCCTCTAGAAAGTTATAATAGTTCATAAGAGGCAAGATATTCATATATCACATTTTCTTATAAACATGAAAAAAGTATGAATAAGACAGCATTTTAATTTACTATGTTTGATTTGAAACCGTACAACAGTTTGTGTAATGTCAAATGAGCTATACATTCAACAAAACTACTAAATGCTGACTGCTAAAGATTATTATATGCTAGAGTAGTCAGAAGAGCCAAATGAAATAGGTGATTATCTCAATATGTCATACTAAACGCTACTCCGATGATGTTACTAAAAACAGTTTCTTTTATATTTTGTGGCATGTTATTTAAAGCACTCTCTCCTATTACCATTGTCCTTTATATCATATAAAATTGATACTTGTTATTTAATGCTGCTGACTGAGAATAATAATAACATATTGCATGCAAGCTCAATTCCTGTATTCACTATTGAATAATTATGTGTTGGGAAGTTACAATATAAAGCCACTGTTCACATATTTATTTCAAAGCAGTAATGAAAATAGAACTAGTCTCTATACTCATGCAGCTCACATACATTGGGGGAAATATTTAACAAAAATAAATAAGTACATGAGATCATTATTTCTTATGCCATGGTACATGCAGGAAATAAACTGCATGTACCTTGAATAGAGTACCTTGGAGTGGTAATTTAGTGATACTAGTGTGTGATGGCATTCTTAAACAAATACACTTATTTGATATCTTAGAAGGGGAATGGATTAGCCTGGTACACTGTTGTGGGAAGAGATTTTTAGGTAAAAGAAAGACAAATGCAAAGTCCCAGATATAGAAAAAGGCTTAGTTGTCTGAGAGAAGGAAAGGAAGCTGATATGACCAGAGAGTAATGATCCAATTGTGGAACGTTGTGACATAAGTCTGGAGAAGTAGAAAAAAATTGGAAAGTCATGAAAACATATTAGATTTTATTCAAAGGGGAATGTAATGCAATTGTAGAATTTTGTGTACAAATGAAAAAGAGAAGTAACATAATAAGATTAGTGATTTCAAAGATCATCTGGGCTGTTGGAGAGTGGATTCCAGTAAGGACAGAGGGAAATGCGAAACACAGTTAGGAGACGCCTGATTGCAAGAGACCAGAAATGAAATGAAAGTGACCTGGACTAAGATAGGGCACTGGGGATTGGCAGTTGTGATGGCTTAGAACTATCAGGGCCCACCTATGGTCATCTTCACCCAATGGCCATGGTTGCTACACAAGATGGGGGAGAATATATGCTAAGGGAACAATCATGATGTCTACTATAGCATAAGAAAGTTTCAGACAAAGGAAAAGAGAGTAAGTTATTCCAAAAGACAAAACAATGATCCTTGGCTGGAAGATACAGGGGTTTTTGTATCAATATTAGTATATAGAAATTTATAACTGAACTGAATTCTGTTCATTAAACCACACGATGGCCTGTTTTACAAGGTAGGAGCACCTATCAATATCTTATCAGGTCCTAGTCTTCAATGGAGCACAGTTATATAGAGTAGGCTGTAATTCTGAGGTCCAATAAACAAATGGATTTACTTTCCAAATCTGAGATTCTATAAAGACAACGTGTAATAGTTTTCCATCACAAATGGAGTCACATTGCATGTCTGAGAGGCTGGAAAGTTAAGAGACTTGCAACATTTAACTAGCTATCTAAATATTTTTCACACACCAGGGGCTCCTGGGTAGCTCAGTTGGTTAAGCATCTAACTCCTGATTTTGATTCAGGTCATGGTCTCCAGGTTTGTTGAGTTCAGCCCTTCATCAGGCTCTGCACTGACAGTGTGGAGCCTGCTTGGGATTTTCTCCCTCTGTCTCTGCCCCTACCCCATTCTAGCACACTCCCTCTCTCTCTCAAAATAAATAAATAAACTATAAATATTTTTACATACCAATCAATATAATCTTTGTCAATAATTTATGGAATATGCAGTGTATTTGCCCCTTCTGTTGAGTTAAGTCTACCATGTACCTACTATTGGTGAAATTTTTGCTATTGAGTCTTGAATAACTTGTGGCCACAAATTCTACATAGGAAGTACATGTGTAAGTTTCTTTTGATGACACATCTCATCTGAATATACAAAATTTCTTTGCCAACAGTCAAGATTAATGATCTAGGTTAGAAGACACTGAATCCATACCCCTCCACACACTTTGCTCTGTTTAATGACCTTACACTTTGTAACTCCTGCCCTGTCTCTCAAGTTTATGCCAATGATTATAAGAGAGTATAGAAGAATTAGCAGAAGTCTAGCACTACAAAATCATGATTCTTGTCTCCTGACAAGTGAGCCATAAGAGCCATCTTAAAATTGAAGAACATTTTATTGTTTTAACATGAGATGATGCATTCCCCTTATTTCCATGCTATTCTGCCAGTGTCTGAAGTAATTAACCAGAGATCTGAATCCAAGCCTCACCACAAGTTATAATTAGCATGTACTCAATGATTTAAAGTATCCATTTATTTTTTCATGTATTCACACATCAAATCTGCAAAGTGATAAGACACTATTTTGCAATTTTACCAATGAGGACACAAAAGATTAAAAAAGATAATAAACTTTCCCTAGACCAAAAAGGAGTTTTATCTCTCCCATAAGGAAAATCTTTTGCTCCCAAAAGGAGACTGATATAGGATTTGTGTAGCCTGAAAATAATTCAAACTATTAACACAATATGAGGTATGAAATATGAATATTCATCAATGAGAAGGCAGAAAAATAATTTTTAAAATTAAAAGATTGGCAAATATCACACCAAAGTCCACAATAGTAAATGACATTTTCAGTAGTTACTCTTGATACACTTCTCTAATACACTTCTGCATTTTTTCTGCTTATTATTTGATCATGTGTCCATATGACAAAGATCACAATGATTTCTCACATGCAAATTAAAAGGTAATTTTTAGTGTTTTTGACCAAAGTGACTTATTGATAACTTAAATGTTTACATCCCATGGCAGAAAGGAAATCCTTTGCCTATTAGCATTCCCGAGGTATAGAAGGAAGTAGGCATCTTGGAGCTGGCAAAAGGGAAATAAGAGTAGACTTGATACATAGTTGAAATTTACAAAACACACACTCACATACACACAATGGACAAATTTACATACATTATTACAATTTAGCCTAACAAACTGGAAGGGATTACTATTTTCTCCATTTGATAGATTAGGAAACTGGAGCTCAGAAATATCAAGCAATTTGCCAAAATTCACAAGATATGGTGGATTCAAGTCCATGTTTCCTGACTAAAACTCTCATGCTTATCCACTATACCATTCTGTTGTATCTTGATGTGAACTCAATTAAAAGGAATTGGGAGCACTGTATTTGTAAGAAGTATAATGAAGCACCCAGCTTCTCATATCTCAAATATTCAAGTCTTTCTTTAGTTCTTATAGCCTATGCTTTTGCACCACAAATGAGGTAAGATTACCACGTATGTTCTCTTTTGTAGGCAAGACTTGATGATTTCTATATCATTTTGGCTACCATTTGTCCTTTTTCTCATAGTCTGTCATTTGGACTTTTCCTGCAGTGACTTTTACCTTTGACAGAAAGAACAAGCATATTCTCTGTATTCTCAAATAACCCAGATTCACATTCCTAGGGAATTTAAAGTTCCCCAAAAGAATCCATTTGATAGAAATGTGGCAAATTTGGCACCTTTTAAAATACCTCTTTCATATTTACTAATTAACTACAGCCAGAGCTATGCTCAATAATAACCACATGCTTAAATACAAAAAAAAAAAAAAAAAAAAAAAAAAGAGTGATGGAAGAAGGGAGTGAAGGAAGGAGGAAGGGAGGAAGAAAGAAAGAGAGAGGGACAGAGAGAAACAGAGAAAGAAAGTTTTCTGTTGGTAAGATAGAAGTCACCATGCACATAAGTCAAAAGTCTAGGAAACCCACCAAGGAGGGAAACAATTTTTATTTTTATTTTTTTATTTTTTATCAATGTTTATTTATTTTTGAGAGAGAGAGAGAGAGAGAGAGAGAAAGTGCAAGCAGGGAAGGGGAACAAAGAGAGGGAGACACAGAATCTGAAATAGGTTCCAGGCTCTGAGCCCGACGCCAGGCTCAAACCCATGAACTGTGAGATCATGACCTGAGCCAAAGTTGGACACTTAACTGACTGAACCACCCAGGTGTCCTCAAGGGAAACAATTTTTAGAAGTAAACTCTAAAACTGTATACTTTTCAAGACAATATTTATATTAAATAATTATAAATAGATAATTTCATAAATCATTATATTTAGATAAATCCTTTTTTCTTAAAGTGGTTTTAGGATTTCTAAAGGAAAACTCCTTTTGAAGTGTGTTTTACAAAATGCCTTCATTTTCAATTTTATTAAGTTTTAGCTCTTCTCACATTTTGATTTGCTCCTGTATACACAATTGCTGCTTTCTATATCATTTAAAGCTGAAGGTCCCTCTAGGGAATTATCTTCACTGACTACAAAAGAGTCATAAGTACTAGTAAATTATTTTTCTATCAGTATTCAATAGCCCTAAAAAACATGAATGCTTTAGAGCTACTGAAATTTTAAGAATTATGTCTAACTTTAACATGTAAGAGAAAAACAGTTTAACAAAAATCATAGTTGTTGTTTAAATCAATATGGTATACCATGAATATAAGGTCAAAAACAAAAACAAAAACACCTTAGCCAAAAAAAAATGATGAAAACAAAACATCATGCGAGCAAGATGAAAAAAAGGAATTATTTGCCTTTAAAATATTTTATTCCATGGGCAATGGAGAGTCATGGAACCTTGTTGAGAAAAGGGGTTACACTGTCATATCTGTTATTTAGGAATACAATTATAAGGAATTTGTAGCAGGATGAGAACCGGGGAGAGGTGGGAAAATTAGGAGCTTATAACTGATTTGATAAAGACGAACTCAACAGATTAAAAAATATATACTGTGGCCTCAGTTTGCTTAGCTTCTTGAATCAAGACTTGTGTATCTTTCACTAAAATTTGGAATATGTTCTACCATTGTTCTTTCAATTATTATTTTTTAAACCCTGTTCTGTCTTTTCTCGTATTCTGGACTGCCAATTACACACATACTAGACCTTTGATTAGATATTATTGAATATCTATCTGAGTCTAGATTTCTTTCCTTTTAAAACTTTTGCTTTCCTTTTCTCTCTGTTTCTGGTTTAAATTAAATGATTTTTATTCATCTCTTCAAGCTCATTGATTTTTCCTTTGTCATATTTATTAAATTATTAGTCTCATCCATTAAAAATTTTATTATAGATACTATAGTTTTTCAGTTGTAGAATTTTCATTTTATTTTTGATATTTTCCATTTATTTGCCACAATTTTCTTTTTTTTTTTTTCATACAATGACAGCACAGTTTCCTTTATACCATTAAGCATGGCTATTTTTTCTGCTTTAAAATACTTGCTGCTAGGGCACCTGGGTACCTCAGTCAGTTAAGTGTCTGACTCTTGATTTCAGCTCAAGTCATGATCTCAGGGTTTGTGAGTTCAAGCCCAGCATCAGTCTCTGCACTGAAGGTGCAAAGCCTGCTTGGGATTCTCTCTCTCTCCCTCTCCCTCGCTCTCTTCTCCTTCCCCATGAGTGCTCTTTCTTTCTCTCAAAATTAATAAATAAACTTAAAAAAATACTTACTGCTAATTCCAACATCTTGGTCACCTCAGGGTCACATTTTTTTCTTCTTCATATGCATAGTAATTTGGATGATAATTTGTACAATGTGGAAGTTACATAGTAGAGATTCTGGATTCTGTCATGTTCTACCTGTTTGATCTCTTGTTGTCTGATTGGCAATCAAGTTGTTTAAACTCAAGTTACAAACTCTTACTTGAATATCTGCTCAAATCTTCACTCATTATTTTTATTCTTTTAATTAAACAATTTTTTTTTAATGTTTGCTTTTGACAGAGTGTGAGTGAGGGAGGTGCAGAGAGAGAGGAAGACACAGAATCTGAAGCAGGCTCCAGGTTCCGTGCTGTCAGCACAGAGTCCGACACGGGGCTCAAACCCACAAACCGTGATATCATGACCTGAGCTGAAGTCAGACGTGCAACCAACTGAGCCAACCAGGTACCCCTCATTATTTTTATTCCTATATAGGCTATAATTTGCTGTCCCGTGCATACATAATTTTTGGCAATCCTAAAATTTGCAAAATCTGCCCAAACTTTAGTATAAGAGTTACAGTGACTCCCTTATGGGACTTCTTTCTCACTTTCTAGCCACTTCTGATGGTCCAAGTTCTGTTTTTTGGGTCTTCAGTCCTAAAAGACCATAGTTTTTCCATTGGGAAGGTAGAGCCCTGTGCATTTCTGACTATGATTTTGCCCTAAAGATAAGAACCAGAAAAACAGGAAAAATCTTTTGCCTCATTCCTCTTCTAAATTGACTCCTCTTTGAGTATGCCTGCTTTAATTCATTCTACATGCCTTCAGAAATTTTTTTATTATTTTTTTATTTTTGCATTTGTCCAAGGAAAGTGTGGGATTTTTGTAATTTTATTTGGTCCTCTTGTTGATATATAGTGATTTTAGCACATATGTGTACCTGTTATGATTTAGGTGACTACCATTACCTCAAGCTCGTAGAATTCCTCCACCAAGTGTATGTTTTCCCACAGCAGCACTAAACTGCAGCCAAACTAATCTGTATGTTTGCTGCTTTGCTACCAAAATCATGCTGACATTATGTATCCCCTATATTGCATAAACAACCAGAAATAACCTGATTCTTTTGGTAAGTAACAAAAAGGTAATACAAACGATGTAGCTTTTGTTCTTTAACATACTTCAGTTGGAAACCTGACTCTAGTGCTCAGTGGCTGTGCTTTCACAGTTATACAAGCTTTCTAAATCTTAGTTCTCATAATTATAAAATAGGAACAGTTATATTTTTCTGATAAAAACATATAATTCATGTACAACAGTAATGAATATATGAACTACTCTCTTCTTAACTATATACATAATGAAACAATTTCTGTGAAATGAGGTTAATGCACAGGTCACTTGTTAGGTCAAAACCAGGTTTAGGATCCTAATCTCCTAATCCCATATCTGATGCTTTTCAGAGATTCATATTATTTTTTTAGATTATTAGACACTTATTGAACTCTGGAAAGAGCTGACACTTTGATTTTCAGGCTTTAACATGCTATCATTTTTGTAAATTAAAAAAAAATGTCTGTGACTCTTGGGGCACCTGGGTGGCTCAGTTGTTTAAACATCTGCCTTTGGCTCAGGTCACGATCTCACAGCTCATGGTTTCAAGCCCCGCACTGGGCTCTGTGTTGACAGCTCAGAGCCTGGAACCTACTTCAGATTCTGTGTCTCCCTCTCTCTTTACCCTTCCATCCCCAAATACATAAACATTAAAAAAAAAGAAGAAAGAAAGAAAAACTTCTGTAACTCTCAATGACAGTATTAGTAAAGTCAAATCATGCCTCAGTGTTGTAGGAATAGAAATTAAAGCTTAATACATATAAAGTATCTGGATCATTCCTGGTACATAATAATACTGGTTTACTTTATTAAATTTCTGTATAAGTCTTTATAAATATTTGCAAAGTGGTTTTCATTGCCCTGTCCCTAACTGGTTACTTATATTAATTGTGTTGTGATTAATATCATATGATTCTCCCACCAAGGTTATATCATATACCATATTCTATTTGTAAGTCCTGTAAGTTATATGGCTCTGCAGCAAATAGGTGAGCAATACCCTAGGATGTTTTTCCCACATAGACATTCTCTTCTCTTTCTGCCATTTGATGCATGTAATAGTGCTATTACAATGAACTCAAATTTTACCCAACCCGCTTAAAACCAGCATTTACAAATATGCCCTCCCTCTGGCAGAGTGACATCTATTAAAAGCAGACACAAGAATAGCTGAGGCATACCACTTTTCATGTTTCATAAACAGTAGACAGGTATGGCTGTCAAAGGATTTAAATGTATTCCCAAGGGCAATCTTCTTCTGGGTAAAAGTTGTGTTTTCTTAACTCCTCAAAAGTTTTCTCATTTGTCCCCACCATCTAAAAAACAATTTACATTGAGGTCAAGCTGATGCTACAAGACAAGTCACAACACTGTCTGAGATTTTCATTTCAGGCTGCCTCTCCAATTTAAACTCTAAGTGCTAGATTTGGAGCTTCAGGTATAACCTACTGTTTTTTCATCTGAGAGTGTCCTTTAAAACAAAAGAAACATACAAAGATTTTATATTTCTTTTCCTTATTTTAAAAGAAGAAAATCTCAGTTTTACAGGATAACTCTCTTTCACAAGCAGAAAACCTTCACATTTAAAATATCAAGTTGAGGTGCCTGGGGGCTCAGTTGGTTAAGTGCAAGACTTGGACTCGGGTCATGGGTTCGATCCATGGGTCATGGGTCTCACATTTCATGGGTTTGAGCCCTGCATCGGGCTCTGTGCTGCCAGCTCAGAGACTGGAGCCTGCTTCTGATTCTGTGTCTCCCTCTCTCTCTCTGCCCCCCCTTTGCTGACCTTCTCTGTCTCTCTCTCAAAATAAATGAATTTCAGATATACATATAGATGATTATAAAGTATATAAAATAAAATAATTTACTTAAATAATACAGATAAAGTCTGAAGACAGAATTGATAATCTCGTAAAGTAGAGAGCATGCAAAGAAATGGAGAAAGAAGAGCTGTGTAAATAGTAATGTTTGTGTTCAAAAGGATCCCTACTCATATATTGCATTTTGCACAGTTAGTAAGAAGATGCATTTCTCTTAGGGTCATTTAATTCAAAAGAAAAAAATGGCAAAAAATATTAATGGGAATTCAATTTTTTTTTTTTTAGTAATCAAGGAAATACCAATTGAAATAACAATGAAATATCATTCCATAACTAATGTTTTTGGAAAAGTTAAGAATCTGATCAGTTCCAATTATTGGTGAGGATTTTAATTAAAGGGAATTTTCCTGCATTGCTGGTTGGAAATTAAGTTGCTATAATCACTTTCATGTATAGATTTTCATTAACTAGCAAATTAGAGATTCATACTCTTGATAAAGCATTTCAATTAACAATAATATATCCCAGAGAAACCCACGCATACAAACTCTTGCATATATTTCCTATGTTTTACTCTTACTGGGCTTAATGTGGGATTTATTTAAAATTATTATTTTAGGGGCGCCTGGGTGGCTCAGTCGGTTAAGCGGCCGACTTCGGCTCAGGGCATGATCTCGTGGTCTGTGAGTTCGAGCCCCACGTCGGGCTCTGTGCTGACAGCTCAGAGCCTGGAGCCTGTTTCAGATTCTGTGTCTCCCTCTCTCTGACCCTCCCCCGTTCATGCTCGGTCTCTCTCTCTCTCTCAAAAATAAATAAACGTTAAAAAAATTATGGGGCGCCTGGGTGGCTCAGTCAATTGAGCGTCCGACTTCGGCTCAGGTCACGATCTCGCGGTCTGTGAGTTCGAGCCCCGCGTCAGGCTCTGGGCTGATGGCTCAGAGCCTGGAGCCTGCTTCCGATTCTGTGTCTCCCTCTCTCTCTGCCCCTCCCCCGTTCATGCTCTGTCTCTCTCTGTCTCAAAAATAAATAAATGTTAAAAAAAAAATTAAAAAAAATAAAAATAAAAATAAAAATTATTAAAAAAAATAAAATTATTTTAATATTTTAAATATGTTATACATTATATAAACATATGATAAATTTATATTTTTAAATGTTTGATGCAGTGTTACATATATTTTATTATTTCCAAATATTAGGGGAAATAATAAATTTTGACTTAAAAAATAATAATATAAAGATACATTTCATTGCTAAATTCTATGCAAATACATTTTTAAATCTGGGTTAAAAAGAATAATTTACTGTAAAAAGACTATTACAAAAAATGCCTCCAGAAAAACCGAAAATCTGTACAAATTGCTTAGAGTAATTAAAATAGCTAACTTCTGCAAAGGAAGCACCAGGCCCAGATCAGCTCCTTTAGGAATGGTGGAACTTTTTCATCTTAGAAAATCTCCTGGTATCATTACCATATCAACAAATCAGAGGAGAAATTAAGATGACCAACTACCTAAATAACTCTCAAAATCCATTTGATAAAATAAAAAAGTCATTCTTGGGGAGGACCAAGAAGAAACAGACAGATATTTCCTTCCATGCAAAAACACAGACATTAACTCATAGTTAAAAAAGGAAAGAAGGCTCACCAGAAATATTTACATTATTGTTTTTCTAAAAAAAGGAAGATAAAAGATACTCATTAAGCAATCTTTTTTTTAGGGCACCTGGATGGCTTAGTGGGTTAAGCATCCAATTCTTGATGTCGGTTCAGGTCATGATCTCATGGTGTGTGAGACTGAGCCCCACATTGGGCCATGTGCTGCTTGAGGTTCTCTCTTTCCCTCTCTCCCTGCCCCTCCCCACTGTGCATGTGTGTGTATGCACACTCTTTCTCAAAAATAAATACACATTTTTAAAAAGCATATTTTTTTTCAGGGCACCTGGGTGGCTCAGTCAGTTGAGCGTCTGACTTCAGCTCAGGTCAGGATCTCACAGTTGGTGGGTTCAAGCCCTGCATCGGGCTCTGTGCTGACAGCTCAGAGCCTGGAGCCTGCTTCTGATTCTGTGTCTCCCTCTCTCTGCCCATCCCCTGCTCTCCCTATCTCTCTGTCTCTCTCTCTCAATAATAATAATATTAATACATTAAAAAAAACTTGTTTTGGGGTGCCTGGGTGGCTCAATCAGTTAAGTGTCTGACTTCGACTCAGGTCATGGTCTCGCGTCTTGTGAGTTCAAGCCCCGCATGGGGCTCTGTTTTGATAGCTCAGAGCCTGGGGCCTGCTTCGGATTCTGTGTCTCCCTCTCTCTCTCTGCCCCTCCCCCACTCATGCTCTGTCTCTCTCTCTCTCTCTCTCTGTCAAAAATAAATAAAAACATTTAAAAAAAAAGTATATTTTTTTCATGGTGTCTGGAATTATTAGTTCATGCAATTAACAAGAAAAAATAAGAGAATATAAATAGGAGCAAAGGAAAGAAACTTTTTTTTTTGGCAAAGTACACAGGATTATATTATTGTATACATAAACTAGAGGAATCTTGTAAAAAATTGTTAGTAATATGTTAACTCAGTAAGATACAGAAATTAACAAACTTCATAATACAAACCAGAACCAGTCAGAATTTATAAACTAAAAAGTCCATATATAATTGCCCGTAAAATTAAATACAATAAAATTGAAAACATAGGAGTAAAATAACAAAGATACCGGATATCTATGAAAAAATAAATAAGCAGTTAATGTTACTGAGAGTACCAAAAAGAGCACCAAGCAGAAAGTTTTACCACATTCTTGTATAGGAAGACACAACCTCATAAATATTTAAAATCTACCCAAGTTAATTTATAAATCTACTTGACCCAAAATAAATATCAAAGAGGCTTTTCTGAGAGGATTAGATAAGTAGTTTCTACAGTTCAAATGGTAGTATTAATGTGTAATAAAAGCCAGACTAATTCAGAAGGAGAACAGTAATGAGGGGGAACTATGTATAATAGGTATTTAAATGTTATTATAAAGTATAAAGTTAAAATAGTTAAAATGGTGATGTTAATATATGGATAAACCGATCAGTACAACAGAATGGAAAGTCCAGAGTTATGCTGGACTTTCTATATAATAGAACTAGAATATGACAAACATACCAGATAATTTGGTAAACCCATTTTATTTCTAAAAACATTTATACAACTTGGAAAATGTTTTTAAAAAAACTAAAAATGGAGTGGGGTACCTGGGTGGCTCAGTTGGTTGAGCATCTAACTCTTGATTTTGGCTCAGGTCATGATCTCACGAGCACAGAGCCTGCTTGAGATTCTCTGTCTCCATCTCTCTCTACCTCTCCCCAGCTCATTCTCTCAATCTCTCTCCTCTTTCAAGATAAATAAACTTAAAAAATTTTTAAGTAAAAATGGAGTGATAAAAAATATGTAAAAATAAACTCATGTTGGAATATATATTGAAACTTAGTAGGGAATCCATACTAGTATTAGATAATGATATAGAGTAGCTGAATGATCTCAAGCTGAGGATGGTCTATTTAATGTGACATTAATCTCAAAACAATACGTTAGAAAATTAGATTTGTAAACTGAATTCATAATAATAAAAATATGCATGATAAAAGGCAACTTAAATCAAAACACAAACATGGGAAACATGCAAATCCATACATGACAAAGGAGAGATGTATATGCATATGTGAGGGAATATCTGATAAAATACCCATATAAAAATGGAACAACAAGAAAACAGGAAAAAATGTCTGAAGATGATAACCAGCAGAAAAAGGGATGTAAAGGGCTCTTAAATAATTGGAAAGACAATCGATCTTTCTCATAGTACAAGAAATCCAAATTTTAAATACTTCAGCGTTCTTTTTTTTTTTTTTTACTTTACCTGATTGTTAATGATCAAACAGTTGTTAGAATATTACAAGGGTGATTGTGTTAGGGAAAGGAACTCTCATGCATTTCTCATGGGTATATAAATTAGAATAACATCTATCTATCAAGGGCAATTTGACAGGATTTATAATTTAAAAATGCATTCACTCTTTAAACTGCCAATTCCAATTATAGATATGTGTCCTTCAGTGGTAATCATGCATGTGAAATGGCAGAACATTGCTGTAAAATAAAAAATTGGGAAACAACCAAAGTGTCCATCAATAACAAGGTGCTTAAATAATTTATGGTATAGTCACAATGTGGTACTGTACAGCTGTAAAAACAAGTGGAGAAGCCCATATGGGACAACCTTCAAAATGTATTTTAAGTGAATTCTAAGTGAATAAACAAAAGTGCAGAATGGTGAATATAACATGCAATAGTTTTTTTTTTTTTGTAAAAAGTTATATACATATAGTGTGCATATGTGTGTGTGTGTGTGTGTGTGTGTGTGTGTGTAGAGAAAGAGAGAATATATGAGAAATTATTTTTGTAAGAATATATGAAGAACTACATAATTGGATGCAAAGAGGAAAACAGTGGCTGGGAGGGAGAATTTCACAAGCATATTCTCTAATGTTTTCTGAATACTTTTAAGCAAGTGAGTGTTTTATCTATTAAATATTAAGTAAATGATTTGTTTATTAAATGCACAAATAAAATTTATAAGATGAAAGAAGAAGGCAGGAAGGAGAGAAAAAAAGGAAGAGGAAAAGGAGAAAGAGTGAAGGAGGGAGGAAGGCTGTTAGTTCCCAACCTCTAGAGTTCTAGAGTGAATTTGAAAACTGGCCCCTTCCTTAAAGGGGGGGCAAGGAGAGACCCGAGAAAGAAGTAAGGCACTCCAGCTTGGTACATTGGCAGGTGTAATAAGCAAGGGAACTGACTTAGTTAGAGGCTGGTTTGGGCAGCTCCAAGACAAGTAGATCTTGCCATCCACCCAGTCAGAATCCTAAAAGTTTATATAGTGGCCTTAACAGGGTTTAGTAATGAAATAACAGAAAAATAGGAGAAATATACGAAGATGATGGTTAACAGAAAAAAAGAGGTTTAAAGGGCCCTTACATAATTGGAAAGATGATCAATCTTTTTCATAATAAAAGAAATCTCAGCACCCGCCCACCCAGAATCTTAGAAGTTTATTACAGAGGCCTTAACAGGGTTGAGGAATGTATTTTGCCCAGATGGTTTCAACAACACATTGCTCAAGGCTGTATCAAGCAGCCCCCACTGCTGAGTGGAGCATACATTCCAAGGACAGGGAAGGGGCTGAGGAGCCTCTGACTGCCAAGGATAGCTCAAGGGTCAACCTGCAGTTGCATCGTCTTGATGACCTCCTTCAACATAAGGAAACAAGGAGGTAGGAAAAAAGGCTTGCATTTATAGCTTCAACCCTATATAATATAAGATAAAGGGGCTGCTGAAGCTGAATGTTTACTCAGATTATTATGACTTTGAACTGTCAAATTCAGATACGTATAAATAATGGAGGGTTTAGAGAATTTCATCTTGCATTTGCAAAGCCAAATCCCAACCATGTTTTGTAAACAGCTTTTTGGTCTAGAAAACATTTGCAGACATGCTTATCTTTCTTAGGTAGTTACTACTTTTTTCTGTTTTTAAGATGATTAACTAGAACCTCAGAAATGCCAAGTGACAAAATATGAAGTAGTTTTTAATTCAAAGAGTTCTGAATTTATATCCCATGCTCATTACAAACCACCCCATTTTCATAAATATGGGAAACCTTGTTTTCTTGATCTCCCCCTAGCCCCTGTACCATAACAATTTGAGGCAAACCTTAGGCTTTATAGGTAAAGGGGTGAATAAGGGAATGAATGCATGAATGAACGGAACAACTGTTGATCCAAGGGGTTTCAAGAAACAGAAATTAAAAATTGAAATATGCTAAATGTAGGAACAACTTTAAACTTAAAACTAAGTCTCTTGAGCAATATAATCTTTCTGGAGGTCAATTAAACCACTACAAAAGTCTTAACATGAATGAATATGCTCATCCAGCAATTTTACTTCCAGAGATTATTCCTAAGAAAATAACAAATGGACAAAATACATGTATGACTGGATTTATTATCCATGCTACTTACAAAATGCATGGAAAGATTATTTTAACAGAACAGATTAAGATTCACTACCAAAAGAAAATGTCTAAAGGAATATTTTTGTTTGTTTGTTTGGCTTTTTTCTTTTAACCTAAACTTCTTTTCACACTCATTAAAATACTCACCAAATATACCTTTGGACTTGGACTTGGACTCCTTCAAAGTGGCCAAGAGCTCAACACTAGCTATCTACTTAGTCTTAGAGTACCTCACAGTTTAATGCATTTGAGCTGATATCAGTGTTTATTCAGAGCCAGATGCAATGCTCCCTTGGTAGCCCAAAGATTTAATTGGAATCAGTCACTGTATTTGAGAGAATCATGACTCTCCCTTTTGAGTCTTTTTTAAGATCAAAGTGTCATTGGCCCTGCTTTCAAGTTCAATGCCTAAAGACCTCACTATCAATTAAAAGATTCTCACTCCAAACCCACTAGAGCCCTGCATTATGTTCCTGAAGCATACATCTAAGGAGATTCCTAAGACTTACAGATTTAGTGTTCTAAAATAGCCACTCTTTCTGGCAGAATCCTTTCCCCTCTCTCTCCACCAGCAAATTGGAAAAAAATCCTCCTGATACTCAGAGTTATCAGAAACCTTAAAAAGAAAATCAACATTTTTGTGCCGGATAGAGTGTCCTGTAATTGTGATTCAAGCCTTTATCCTTCTAAGATCCTGGTGATCATGGCCTGTGTCTCATATTTCCCCTATCTTTTGTTCATAAATACAACTTTTTAAAAGTCAAATTTCACATATTGTGTGGTGTCAGTACCAGCGATGAAGACTACTGCTGGAGAATAAATACAGAAGCAAGTTAATAGTGTTTACTCTGAAAGCAAGAACCAGAATCAAGTATCAAATTCATGGTTGCAATTCACATGATTTTTTATATTTTTTACATGCCCCATTAAATCTATATTAAAATAAAGCTAAGTGATAGTTTGTTCTTTGTTATGTGATGGTCCAATATGGGGTTCTTTCATAGCTATGTCACATGGGCCCTTCAGATATAATAACAAACCTAACAGATTGCTAATTGAGAACTTAGTTAGATAATTAGAAGGAGCAGCAAAGTGTATAGAAAATAAAAAAGCAGATTCTGTCCTTGGGAATTGTGAAATGACTGAGCTCATTTTCTTCCATCGTTAAACGAGAGTGTCTTACCTTGACAAATTAAACTGGGACTAACAGACACCGTGTGATCAATGGGATCGAAATGAGTGACATTCAATCACATCATGCATTATTATACGTACATTTTAATAAGATGAAGGATGGCCTTGCAGCACAGGCAAGGCACAAGAAATCACTCTTTTTTTTTTTTTTTTTTTTTACAAATTGTCAATTTCTTGAAAAGAGAGCATACTAAGGAGCTGAAATACCAACTCTTTGCTCTGCTTCGCTTACATAAAAGAGCCAGTTAACCTAGTCTGTGATAGCAAGTGGCAGCTTTAATCTTAGACACATTGAGTCCCATTGACTAAGGCAAATTATCTAAAGGTGAACATAAACATCTCAGAAACCTGACCCAAAGTAAAAATATTATTTCACTTTTTACATACATATGATTTTTGAGTGTTTTTGCCTCCAAAAACCTGTGGAGCAACCTCTCATTTGTAAGTATATAAAGAAAAAAAGAATACTCCTTATTTTTCTTGAAAATAAGATAAAATAATATGGAATACTCCATATTTTTCTTGTAAATAATTAAAGATATTCATAAATCTTACTTTCCATTGTATATTTCTTACATCAATTGGTACATATTTGACCTAAAAGACTAGATCAGAATTTAGACAGTCAAATAAAAAGTTCAACTAGTAAATGCTGCTTAGATTTTGTTTCTTTTCTCAAAGCAGATACACATCAATAGCCAAAATACCTTTGTTACTTTTCTTCATTCCTCAAAGTCAGACAATGTGTCAGTGGTATAATGTTTCAGTCTGCTAAATTTTATAATGAAAGAAATTCATTTTCCTGTGTAAGGAGTAAACTGAGATTAAATATTTTATAACTTTTGCCATGTTGTAGTGACAAAAGTTCTCATTCCATATTCCCAGTTACTTAAGAGTCCTAGTATTAAAGCCATATATTTTATCTATAAGGAATTAGTCTCTTTCCCCAATTGCTTTGTTGGATTTTAAAACCAGATTTAACAAATAAACATAGAAAAGTATGAAATAAAATTCCATTAATTAGAAGGAAATCAGTATGAAAAGTCTGGAATTTACAGATGGTTAAGATGCCTGACTGAATTCACAGGCAATGCAAATTGGCTGCAGATGGTGAGGAAACTGGTCCAGAACTTAAGAGTTCACACGATTTTTGTTTTTATTTTTATGTTTTAAAGTCCATTTCCCAAACTATTATTTTGACAGGCAAAGTCCTCTCATATGAACTAGATGTTAGGATTTTTGCATTTTATAATTTCATAAAATTCATTTTTTTTTATCTACAGAAAGATTACACTGGACATTATTATCACCTGGTGACTTGATACTGTTTATGCTTCTTCAAAAAATTTATTAGTTGTAGCCATCATTTGCTTCTGAAATCAGGAGTTTCAAATTCAACCTGGGATTGAACCAATCCATTAAGATTTGACAATAAATATGCTTAGTATCACTAAGAATAACAAAAAGGAAAATAGCCTATCCAAAACATCAGGATTAAAAATATATATTAAATATAATTAGCACAATATTTAAACAAAATATTAATATCAAATAATAACCTAGGATTAAGAAAATTTATATTGACTAAAACAGCCTTTATCTGAGCCTGATCCCAAACAGATGAAGCTAAACTGAAAAGTTCTAAAATTTGTCAAGTTTCTACCAATGTGTATATCTGAATGAAAACAAATATTCAGGCAAGAATCTCAAAACTCTACATTATAAACATTAAAGCTAGAATAAAATATAACAAAAGAAATATAGTAGTTAGTTGAAAATGTGGACTCTGGAATTGAGTCCTTGGGTTTATATCCTGGTTGTACAACTTACTAAATATATGTGAACTTGAGTATATTTTTTAAATGCATTGTGGCCTAGTTTCTCCAATTTTAAAATGGGTATATCAGTCAAGATCTTAGTTGACATAACACAACTCACATTAGCTAACTAAAGCAGAAAGGTATTTACTAAAGCAGGGTAATTTATTAAAGCAGGTATTTATTAAGGCAAACATTTTTTTCTTTGAGCCATGAATAAATATTTTAGACCTTGGGGCCAGATGGTCTCTGTTGAAAACACTCAAGCCTGACGTTTTAGCAAAAGCAGCCATAGAAAATGTATAAATAAAAGGCATGACTCTGTTCCAATCTTCATTTACAAAAACTGGAAATACCAACCTCTGTCTTCAAAGATATCACGCATCTCACAGACTCTTAAAGATTTCAGAGGTACAGATGTGTAACCAGAGATATGAAGGCAGCTCTAATGGCAAAAACCACTGAGCCACTGTTTTCACATATAAGATCCCACCACCACTGCCCCCCAAAAGCACAACTTACAGTATTAGACAATGAGCACACACAAGACACTATTATCAGGACCTTACCACTGTTATACAATATTTTAATTGTTCTCTACCTCTTTGCCAGAAAAATGGAGTCAACTGAACACCTCCTACCTCACACTACCCTCTCCTATGAGTGCATTTAATGGGAGAAAAGTAGGTCATAAGATGTAAAGAAGGCTCAGAAAGCAAATTTTTAGATTCATAATTTTCTTGGAAAATTATGATTTGTGATGGAAATATTACCAAAATGTAGTAAAAGTATTTAAAATATACTCAGCCAAAAAATAACAAAGATAAATTATATAGATAGATATAAAAAGAATATACCGGGGCACCTGGGTGGCTCAGTTGGTTAAGTGTCTGATTTCAGCTCAGGCCATGATCTCACCGTCTGTGAGTTCAAGCCCCATGTCAAGCTCTGTGCTGATAGCTCAGAGCCTGGAGCCTGCTTTGGATTCTGTGTCTCCCTCTCTCTCTCTCTCTGCACCTCCCCCACTCATGCTCTGTCTCTCTCTCAAAAATAAAATTAAAAAAAAATTAAAAAAAAAGAATATACCTATGGTATTGTTGTGATAATTAAACATCATACATATATGTCATTCAAAACAATGCCTGGCATCATTTTATTTCAAATTGGAGAACTTCTTTAGCATTTCTTATAAGCAGATCTAATGGTAATGAGCCCTCTAAGCTTTTGTTTATCTGGGAAAATTTTTATCTCTCTTTCATTTTTGAAGGACAGTTTTTCTAGGTATAATATTACTGGTTAAGGAGTTTTTTGCCTGTTTTTTTCAGAACTTTGAATATATCTTCCCACAATTTTCTGGGGTGCATGGTTTCTGCTGAAAAATCCACAATCTTATGGGTGTTCTCTATGTGGTAATTCATTTTTCTCTTTTTTCTTTTTCTTTATTTTCTTTCTTTCTTCCTTTGTTTCCTTTTTTTTTTTTTTTAAGAAAGAGAGAAAGAGTGAAAGTCAGAGAGAAGGGCAGAGAGAGAGAGAAAGAGAATCTCAAGCAGGATCCATGCTCAGTGCATAGCCCCATACGGGTCTCAAGCCCACAACCCTAGGATCATGACCTGAGCCAAAATCAAGAGTCAGCCACACAACTAATTGAGCCACTCAGGTGCCCCAATAATTCATTTTTCTATTGCTACTTTCAAAATTCTACCTTTGACTTTTGATAATTCAATTACAATGTGTCTCAATGTGGATTTCTTTGAATTCATCAGATTTTATGTTGAAACTCATTGGTAAAAGTAAGTATATAGATAAATAGAGAATACTGTTTTATTATAATGGTAGGGGTAGATCACTTTATTCTAGTATAGAAGTTAAAAGACAAAAGTACTAAAAACAGCTATCACTGAAAATATGATAAAAGATATACAATATGAATAAATAAAAATTATGGCAACAGTAACAGACTATGCATAGGAGGAAGAAGTTAGAGTTGTTAACATTTTATTCATTTATTTATTTTGTTTTAGATAGAGAGCATATGTCCAGGCGAGCAGGGGAGGGAAAAAGGGAGAGGGAAAGAGAATCTCAAGCAGGCTCCAGGCCCAGTGCAGAGCCCAGCTCAGAACTAGATCTCACAAACCATGACCTGAGTCAAAATCAAGGGTTGGATGCTGACCCAACCAAGCCATCTAGGTATCTACGAGTTGTTATGGGTAATTCCTATTTAATGTAATTCCCAAGGTAACCACAAACACAAAAATATGCACATAGAAGTTACACACGTGCACAAACACACAAAGGGAACCAAAGCTTATCAATACAACAAATCAATGAAATACAAAAGAAGACCTTAAGAGAGAGAGAGAGAGAGAAAAAAAAACAAATAAAAGAACTATAAGACTAACAGGAAACAACATAATGGCAATAGTAAATCCTTCTCTATAAATAATTACTTTAAAATGGTTTAAACTTCCCATTCAAAAGACATAAGAGTGCCATTCATGACAATACAGATGGACCTAGAGGGTATTATGCTATGTGAAATAAGTCAGATAGAGAAAAAGAAATACCATGTGATTTCACTTGTATGTAGATATTACAAAAATAAATAAACTTAAATTTATATGCAGAATCTAAAAAGTAAGCACACAAGCAAGCAAACAATAACAACCACAACAACTGCAGAAACAGACTCATAAATACAGAGGGCAAACCAGTGTTGGCCAGAGGGACAGGGATGGGAGGATGGGTGAAATAAGTGAAGAGGATTAGAGGTACGAACTTTCAGTTATAACATAAAGAAATCGTGTGGATGTAAAATACAACACAGGGAATACAGTCAATAATATTATAATAACTTTTGTATGGTAGAGTCGGTAGCTACACTTGTAGTGAGCATTTCCCAATGTAAATAACCACCAAATCACTATGTTGTACAACTAAAACTAATATGATATTGTATGTCAACTATACTTTAAAAAGTATACTGTATTTTAAAATATTTTTAATGTTTTTTTGTTTTGTTTTGTATTTTGAGAGAGAGAGAGCAAGCTGGGGAGGAGCAGAGAGACAGAGAGAGAGACACAGAAACTGAAGCAGGCTCCAGGCTCTGAGCTGTCAGCACAGAGCCCAATGCAGGACTCAAACTCATGAACTGCAAGGTCATGACCTGAGCCAAAGCCAGATCCCTAACCGACTGAGTCACCTAGGCACCCCTAAAAAGTTTACTATATTTTAAAAAGTATTTACTGAATAGGGGAGTCTGGGTGGCTGAGTCAGTTGAGTGTCTGACTCAATTTTGGCTCAGGTCATGATCCCAGGTTCATGGGATCAAGCCCTGCAGTAGGCTCTGTGCTAAGTATGGATCCTGCTTGAGATTCTCTCTCTTCTGTGCCCCTCTCCCCAACTCATGCTCTCCCTAAAATACATTAATTAATTAATTAATTAAAACACTACTAAATATATGTATATTTAAATTAATTTAAAAAGATATTTTTAAACCATAGCACAATAAAAAAAGTGAAATAAAAGGAATTGAGTAGAATTGCATGCACTGACCTAGAAGATCTTCAGAATTTATTACTATGTGAAAAAAATTGGATAAAACATGTATACTATGAAAAAACATAGTGTGACTGAACAGATTTTTAAGAGACACAATTGTCTGCTTTCTATAAAAACTCACTTTAAATTTAAGGACATTCATAGTCTGGAAGTGAAGGGATGGTAAAGGATATTACATACAATGTAAAAAAAAGAGAGCAGGGCTGGTTTTACTGATATCACATAAAATGAACTTTATATCAAAAACTGTTATGAGAGATAAAGAAAAACATAATATAATGATAAAATGGTCAATCCACCATGAAGACATAATTAAAAATATATATACAGCCAACATCAGAGCACCTAAATCATGGAGCAAAAATTAATATAACTGAACATTGATAGAACTAAAACTACACTAATAGAACTGAATTTATTTCCATTCAAGTATAAATAGATAGCAATACCACCATGGTAGGGTATTTTGATACCCCACTTTCAACAATGAATAGAACATCAACCAGAAAATCAATAAGGAAACAAAGGACTTAACACCGTAGACAAAATGGACCTAAAGGCATATACAGAACATTCTACCCTACAGCAGCAGAATATAAATTCTTTTCAAGTGAACATAGATATTTCCTCAGGATAAGTCATATGTTAGGTCACAAAACACATCTGAATAAGTTCAAGACGACTGATGTTATACCAACTATCTTTTCTGAGATCGGAGTCAAGATGGCAGAGAAGGAGAAGTACCAGAATTTCCCTGGTCGCTCAAACACAGCAATATTGAGGTCAGAACACTTGGAATTCTAGGAATCCAGGCTACAGAGGGACAGAAACATCTTTAGGGAGTGGACGGAGACAGCTTGGCGGAACAGAGGTGCATGTTTGCAAATTGGGAGAGATAAAATGGGGATGGTGTAGGCATGGAGGAAGCGGGGGAGCCCATCAAACGAGGAGTGTGGAAGTGTGGGATCATTTTTGGATAAGAGGCAAAACCTCTTTGGACTTTGGTCCGGAGAATGAAGAATAAGAAGAGAGCCAGTTTATACTTTGCAAACAGCCTCAGGAGTGAAGATCATAGATTTCAGGGTTGACGACTATCTCTGGACCAGAGCTGCTGCTGGTGTGCATGCCTGGGAGGGAGTGGAGCCAACCCCAGGCTTGGTAGTCATCTCAGAGGTGCACTGGGAGAAAGCAGTCCCCTCCCTTGAGCACTCTTGGAAGAGGGTTTATTGACCTTCCAACAACAGGACTGCAGACACCAGCCAGAGGCCCTTTGTCAACTGGGTGGAGAGGTGCTATTCCATAATTAGGTCCCTGTGGAACAGGATCCTTTAAGACATCGGGTTTTGAATCCCAGTGAATGTTTGGGAGTGCTTGGGAGAGACTGTGGAGCAGGGCAAACCCACTGTCCATGCTGCTCTGGGAGGGCTTTCTGAACAGCGTGGTTTGGGACACCAAGTCTGGAGAGGAGAGATAGGGGTGTCACCATTTTCCTCCCCATCACCAACATAGTGGGGCTTCAGGTAAAAGGACAGCAGCCCCCACTGGAGGCAGGACCCACTTACACCAAACCCCGCCCCTCCATGTGTGGTAACTACTTATCTACTAAAGCTGAACTGACAGTGACCTAACAAGACAGCCTCTCCTCCAGATCAGCACAGCCACAGGTTCCAAGGGACCAACAGACAACTGTCCTGCAGTTTTCCTTATATTTTCTGGTTTGATTTTTGGTCAATTCTTATTATATATTTTTTCTTTCTTTCTTTTCTCCCTTCTGGTTGTTTGTCTGTTTAATCAGGCATTTTTACCTTTTTTTTTTTTTTTTACACCTTTTCTGTATCTCCTTCTTCTACATTTCCCTCTCTCTCTCTATGGATTAAGCCCTATAGTTTCTTTGATTCTCTGCCTGGTCTTCTTTTCTGCACCTATCATTTCTCTCTCTGTTTGGGATAAGGTTTCTTTTTCTTCCCTTTTTCTCCTCTTTTCCAGGGTCACTTCAATGAACAAATCAAAGCACACCTGGTGGACAGTCCAATCCACTACTAAAGTAGTGATAAAGCAGCTAAAGACAACAACAACAGAGTCCATGTAACACACTTGAAAAATACTTCCTGAAGGGCCAGGCCCTGGACAGTGTGTAACCCCTTTTTTAATATAATATTACTTACAGGTGCAGGACACATAACAAGTTATTAAAACACATAAAGGATAGAAAACTAGCCATAATGATGAAACAGAGGAATTCTACTCAAAAGAAATTCCTGGAAGAAATGACAGCCAGAGAATTGCTCAAAACAGATATAAACAATATATCTGCTCAAGAATTTAGAATAATAGTCACAAGACTAATATCTTGCCTTGAAAAAAGCAGAGAAGACAGCAGAGAATCTATTGCTGTGGAGATCAAGGACCTAAGAAATAGTCACAATGATTAAGAAATGTTGTAAATGAGATGGAAAATAAACTATATGCAGTAACAGCAAGCATGGGAGAAGCAGAGGAGAAAACAGGTGAAATAGAAAATAAAATTACGTAAAATGATGAAGCTAAGAATAAGAGGGAAAAGAAATTACTAGACCATGAGGGGAGAATTAGAGTCCTAAGTAATTCAATGAAATGAAATAAAATCCATATCATACGAGATCCAGAAGAAGAGAGAGAAAGGGGCAGCAGGTTTATTTGAAGAAATTATAATTGAGAATTTCCATAATATGGGGAAGGAAACAGGCACAGGAAGCACACAGAACTCCCTTCAAAATCAACAAAAACAGGTCAACACCATGACATATCATAGTGAAACTAGTAAAATACAAAGAGAAAGAGAGCATTCTGAAAGCAGCTACGGACAAACAGCCCTTAACATACAAGTGTAGGCACATAAGGGTAGTAGCAGATCTGTCCACTGAAACTTGGCAGGCCAGAAGGGAGTGGAAGTAAATATTCAATGTGCTGAATAGGAAAAATATGCAAGCAAAAATCCTTTATCCAGCAAGGCTGACATTTAGAATACAAGGAGAGATAAAGGCTTTCCCAGATGAGCAAAAACTAAAGGAGTTCAAGACCACTAAACCAGCGCTGCAGGAGATCCTAAGGTGGACTCCGTGAGTGGAAAGCTTAAAAGACTACAAAGGACCAGAGACATCAACAAAAGCACAAAACCTACAGATAACACAATGACACCAAACCCGTATCTTTCAATAATAACTCTGAATGTAAATGGACTAAATACCCCAATCAAAAAACATAGGGTATCAGAATGAATAAAAAAAACAAGATCCATCTATGTGCTGTATACAAGGGATTCGTTTTAGACCTGAGGACACCTTCAGATTGAAAGTGAAGGGATGGAGAAACATCTATCATACTATGGGTGTCAAAAGAAAGCTAGAGTAGCCATACTTGTATCAGAAAAACTAGATTTTAAAACAAAGGCTGTAACAAGAGATGAAAACTGCATTATATCATAATTAAGGGGTCTATCCATCAAGACGAGCTAACAATTGTAAATGTTTATGCCCCAAGTGGCAACACCCAAATATATGAATTAATATATCACAAACATAAATAAATGTATAGATAACAACACTGTGATTGTAGGGGACATTAATACTATACTTACAACAATGGACAGATCATGTAGACAAAAAAATCAGTGAGGAAACAACAGCTCTGAATGACACATTGGACCAGATGGACTTAACTGATATATTCAGATCTTTTCATCCAAAAGCAGCAGAATACACATTATTCTCAAGTGCACATGGAACATTCTCCAAAATACATCGCATACTGGGTCACAAAACAGTCCTCAACAAATATAAAAGGATTGAGAACAAACCATGCATATTTTCAGATCACAACGCTATGAAACTTGAAATCAACCACAAGAAAAAAATTGGAAAGCCCCCAAATACATGAAGGTTAAAGAACATCCTACTAAAGAATGAGTGGGTCAACCAGGAAATTAAAGAAGAAATTAAAAAATATATAGAAGCAAATGAAAATACAACAGTCCAAACCCTTTGGGATTCAGTAAAGGAAGTCCTAAGAGGAAAATATATCACAATCCAGGCCTATTTCAAGAAGCAAGAAAAATACCAAATACAGAACCTAATCTCACACCTAAAGGAACTAGAAACAGAGCAGCAAAGAAACCCCAAAACCAGCAGAAAAAGAGAAATAATAAAGATTAGAGCAGAAATAAACAATACAGAATCCAAAAAAAAAACAGTAGAACACATCAATAAATCTAAGAGCTGTTTTTTGAAAGAATAAACAAAATTGATAAACCCCTAGCCAGACTTCTCAAAAATAAAAGAGAGAGGAACCAAATAGACAACATCATGAATGAAAGAGGAAAGATCACAACCAACACCACAGTAATACAAACAATTATTAGAGAATACTATGAAACAAACTGGACAATCTGGAAAAACTGGAAAAATTCCTAGATACCCACACACTACCAAAACACAAACAGGAAAATATAGAAAATTTGAACAAGCCCATAACCAATGAAGAAATTGAATCTGCTACCAACAAATAAGAGCCGTGGGCCAGATGGCTTCTCAGGGGAATTCTAACAGACATTTAAAGCAGAGTTAATAACCATCCTTCTCACACTGTTCCAAATAATAGAAACAGGAGGAAAGCTTACAGAATCATTCTATGAAGCCAGCATTACCTTGATTCTCAAACCAAAGACCCCACTACAAAGGAGAATTACAGGCCAATATCCTTGATGAACATGGATGTGAAAATTTTCAACAAGATATTAGCAAATCAAACTCAATGGTATATTAAAAGAATTATTCGCCTTAATCAAGTGGGATTCATTCCTGGGCTGCAGAGCTGGTTCAATATTCACAAATCAATGTGATATATCATATTAATAAAACAAAGGATAAGAACCATATGATCCTGTCAATACATGCAGAAAAAGCATTTGACAAAATACAACATCCTTTCTTAATAAAAACCCTCAAGAAAGTCAGGATAGAAGGATCATACCCTAACATCATAAAGGCCATGTATGAAAGGCCCCTAGCTAATATAATCCTCAATGGGGAAAACTGAGAGCTTTCCTCTTGAGATCAGGAACACAACAGGGATGTTGACCTTCATTTCCATTGTTTAACATAGTGTTGGAAGTCATAGCCTACACAATCAGACAACAAAATGAAATCAAAGGCATCTAAATTGTCAAAGAAGTCAAGCTTTCACTTTTCTCAGATGATATGATACTCCAGATGAAAAATCCAAACATTCCACCAAAAAAAACCGCTAGAACTGCTACATGAATTCAGCAAAATCTCAGGATATAAAATCAAAGTGCAGAAATTGGTTGCATTTCTATACACCAATAATGAAGCAACAGAAAGAGATACCAAGGAATCAATCCCATTTACAATTTCACCAAGAACCATAAAATATCTAGGAATACAGGTAACCAAAGAGATAAAATATCTGTATGCTAAAAACTATAGAAAGATTATCAAAGAAATTGAAGAAGACATAAAGAAATGGAAAAACATTCCGTGCTCATGGAATGGAAGAACAAATAGTTAAAATGTCGATACTACCCAAAGCAATCTACACATTCAATGCAACTCCATTCAAAATACCACCAGCTATTTTCTATTTATATATTCTTCACAGAGCTAGAACAATCCTAAAACTTGTAAAGAACCACAAAATACCCCAAATAGCCAAAATAATGTTGAAAAAGAAAACCAAAGCTGGAAACATCACAATCCCAGACTTTAGCCTATACTACAAAACTGTAATCATCAAGACAGTATGGTATTGACACAAAAACAGACACAGATCAGTGGAAAAGAATATAGAACCCAGAATTGGACCCACAAATGTTTGGCCTACTAATCTTCAACAAATCAGGAAAGAATGTCCAATGGAAAAAAAGACAGTCTGTTTAGCAAATGGTTCTGGGAGAACTGGACAGCAACCTGCAGAAGAATGAAACTGGACTTACACCATAGTCAAAAATAAATTCAAAATGGATGAAATACTTAAATGTGAGACAGGAAATCATCAAAATCCTAGAGAAGAAAACAGGCAACAACCTCTTTGACTTCAGCCACAGCAACTTCTTATTTGACACATCTTCAAAGGCAAGGGAAATAAAAGCAAAAATGAATGATTGGGACCTTATCAAGATAAAAAACCTTCCGCACAGCAAAGGAAACAATCAGCAAAATTAAAAGGCAGCCAATGGAATGGGAGAAGATATTTGTAGATGACATATCAAATAAAAGGTGAGTATCCAAAATCTATAAAGAACTTACTAAACTCAACACCTGAGAAACAAATAATCTACTGTAGAAATGGGCAGAAGACATGAATAGACACTTTTCCAAAGAAGACAGCCAGATGGCTAAGAGACACATGAAAAGATGCTCAACATCACTCATCATCAAGGGAATACAAATCAAAACCACACTGAGATACCATCTCATACTGTCAGTGTGGCCAAAATTAATAACTCAGGAACAGATGTTGGTGAAGATGTGGAGAAAGGGGAACCCTGTTGCACTGTTGGTGGGAATGCAAACTGGTGCAGCCATTCTGGAAGACAGTGTGGAGGTTCCTCAAAAAATTAAAAATAGAATTACTCTATGACCCAGCAACAGCACTACTAAGAATTTATCCAAAGGATACAGGAGTGCTGATTCATAGGGGCACATGTACCCCAATTTATAGCAGTGCTATTAACAATAGCCAAATTATGTAAAGAGCCCAAATGTCCATCAACTGATGAATGGATAAAGAAGATGTGGTGTATACATCTATATACATATATACACACACACACAATGGAATACTACCTGGCAATGAAAAAGAATTAAATCTTGCCATTTGCAACACCATGGATGGAACTGGAGGGTATTATTCTAAGTGAAATAAGTCAGTCAGAGAAAGATACCATATGTTTTCAGTCATATGTGGAACTTGAGAAACTTAACAGAAGAGCATGAGGGAAGGGAAGGGGAAAAAAAAGTTACAAACAGAGAGGGAGGCAAATCATAAGAGACTCTTAAATACAAAGAACAAACTGAGGGTAATGTGGGTGAGGGCGTGGGGGGTGGGAAAAATGTGTGATGGGCATTGAGGAGGGCACTTGTTGGGATAAGCACTGGGTATTGTATGTAAGTGATGAATCATGGGAATCTACTCCTGAAGCTAAGGTCACACTGTATACAGTGTATGTTAGCTAACTTGACAATAAATTAATGTTACATAAATAAATAAATAAATACATACATACATGCAACTGAATGAAAATAAAATTTAAAAAACAATCTTTTCTAAACACAACAGACTGAAACTAGAAAGTGACAGAAGAAACAGTGAAAATTTTACAAATGTGTGAATTTTAAACATTACACTCCTGAACGTCCACTAGGGCAAAGAAAAAAATTGAAAAGGAAACTATAAAATTCCTTGGAACAAATGAAAATGAAAACATAACATACCAAAACTTAAAGGGATGCAACAAAGCAATACTAAGAAGATCATAGCAATAAATGTTTACATTTAAAAAAGGGAATCTCTGGGTGCCTGGGTCGCTCAGTTGGTTAAGCATCCAACTCTTGATTCCAGCTCAGGTATGATCTCATGGTTCATGAGATCAAGCCTCACATACCTGGGATTCTCTCTCTCCCTCTCTGCCCCTGCCCCACTCATGCTTTTCTTTTCCCCCTCTTTCTCTCTTTCTCAAAATAAATAAATAAACTTTTAAAAAAGTAAATAAAATAAAAAGGAAGAGCTCCAATGAACAATCCATCCTTGCATCCCAGGAGCTTAAAAAAGGGCAAAGTAAGCAGAAACAAGAAAATAGCAAAGATTAGGATAGAAATAAAGAAACAGAAAATAGAAAGATAATAGGAAAACATAGTTTGATTTATGAAAAGATAAAATCTATAAACCATTAAACTAAGAAAGAAGACTCAAACAAAACCAGTATGAGGGAAGATACACTACAACTGGTGGTAGAAGGGGGAAAAAAAGTATAAGACACTACATTAAACAATTATACACCAGCAAACTACATAATCCAGAAGAAATGGATATATTCCAAGAAATATATAAGCTACTAAGACTAAATTGGGAAGAAATAGAAAGTCTAAACAGACTCATAACTACCATGGAGATTGAATCCTCAATCAAAAGTTTTTCTACAAAGAAAAGGTCAGGATTAGATGGCTTCACTGGTGAATTCTACCAAATATTTAAAGAAGAATTAATACCAATCCTTCCCAAAGGCTTCCAAAAAATCAAAGAGGTGGAAACACCTCCAAATTCATGAGGCCACATTATCCTGACACAAAAGCAAAGACAACTTGGGTGTCTGGGTAGCTCAGTCGGTTAAGCGTTCAACTTCGGCTCAGGTCATGATATCGCCATGCGTGAGTTCAAGCCCCACATTGGGCTCTGTGCTGACAATTTGGATCTTGGAGCCTGCTTCAGATTCTGTGTCTCCCTCTCTCTCTGGCCCTTCCCCTCTCGAGCTCTGTCTCTCTCTCTCAAAAATAAATAAACATTAAAAAAAAGCAAAGACAACACAAAAAAGAAAGTGACAAACTAGTAACCTGATTTATATATGAAAAAAATCTCCACAAATTAGCAAACACATTCCAATAGCACATTAAAAGGGTTACACACCACATCCAAATGGGATTTATCCCTGAAGTGCAAGGCTGGTTTGCCTTATGAAAATCAATGTGATACAACATATTAATAGAATAAAAGATTAAAAAACACAATCATTTCAACAGATGAAGAAAAATCATTTGACACAATTCAACATCTTTTCATGATAAAATTCTCAACAAACTAAGAGTTGAAAGTATGTATCTCAGTTTAACAAAGGCTATTCAGGAAAAGCCCAAAGCAAACATTATAATCAATGGTGAAAAAAATTAAATGTTTCCCTCTCAGATATTAGGAAAGAGATACCCACTCTTGTCATTTATATTGAACAGATCATTGGAATTCCTAGTCAGAAATATTAGGTGAGAAAAATTGTAAAAAGTATCCAAATCAGAGAGAAGAAGTAAATTGTTCCTGTTTGCAGACAATAGGATCTTAAACATAGAAAACCCAAAAGACTCCATTAAAAGAAAAAAAAAAAAACACTGTTATAACTAATAAATAAATCTAGTAAAGTTACAAGATACAAAATCAAACACAAAAATCATTTTCATTTCTATACGCTAATAGTACACTATCTGAAAATGAAATTAGGAAAACAACCCTATTTACAAAAGCACAAAAAAGAATAAAATACTTACAAATCAATTTAACTGAAGAAGTGACTTGTATACTGAGAACCACAAAAAACACTGAAGAAAGAAATTTAAAAAGATACAAATGGAAAGACATCCTGTGCTCATGGATAGATTCGATATTATTAAGATGTCCATACTACCCACAGTAATCTACATATTCAATGCAATCCTTACCAAATTCCCGTAGTACTTTTTACAGAAGTGGAAAAAACAATTCTATAATTCAAAAGTAACCATGAGACCATAAAGAGCCAAACAGTTCTGAGGAAAAAGAAAACACAATGCTAGAGGCATCACACTTCCTGTTTCTTTTTTGTTTTCAAATTTTTAATTAAATTCATTAGTAACATACATTGCAATATTGGTTTCAGGAGTAGAATTTAATGATTCATCACTTACATACAACACTCAGTACACATCATAACAAGCACACTCATTAATACCCATCACCCATCTGGCCCATCTTCCACCCACTTCCCTCAGTTTGTTCTCTATCTTTAAGAGTCTCTTATGGTTTGTTTCCCTCTCTCTTTCAAAATATATTTCAAAATTACAATGATCAAAATAGTGTCATACTACACAAAGACAGATATGAAAACAAAAAGAACAGAATATAGAGCCCAGAAATAAAACAATACACATATGGTCAACTAATCTTTGACAAGGGTATCAAGAAGACAATGGGGAAAGGACAATCTCTTCAATAAAAAGTGCTGGGAAACTGGATATCAGCATGCAAAAGAATAAACCTGGACCTGTATCTTACACCACTCACAAAAGTTAACTTGAAATGGATTGAAGATTTAAATGTAAGACCTGAAACCATAAAAAAGCATAGGGAAAAATTTCCCTGACGCTGGTCTTGACAATGATTTTTTTGGATGTGACAACAAAAGTACAGATAACAAAAGCAAAAATAAACAAACGAGAACCACAATGCTGCACAACACTGTACCTATAGTCAATAATACTGTACACTTAAAAAATTAAGAGGGTAGATCTCATTTTAAGTACTCTTACTATGATAAGATAAATTTTTTAAAACAATACAAAACAATGTTTGGTCCTTTATGCTTATTAATAATTAGATATTAATTCCAAAAATGTTATGGTTCACCTTTGTGTTTTAAAAGTTAACAAAACCTGGGGAGCCTGGGTGGCTCAGACAGTTGAGCGTCTCACTCTTGATTTCGGCTCAGGTCATGATCTCATGGTCATGAGATTGAACCCTGCCTCAGGCTCCATGATGAGCATGGAGTCTACTTGAAGTTCTCTCTCTCCCTCTCTCTCTCTGCCCCTCCCCTGCTCATGCATGCTGTCTCTCTCAAAATAGATATTTTTAAAAAAATAATAAAAATAAATATAAAAATTAGTAAAACTCAACCAACATCTCATGGCATCATTTTATTTATATATATATATATATATATATATATATATATATATATATATATATGTAAAATCCACTGCATCTTGAAGATGAATGCAGCCTGGACCAAATGTAATGTGTTCTGAGAAAATAATTACTCTCTATATCCCTTCCTCTCCCAGACTCACATACAGTTTTCTCTAGCCCATGTATCTGCTGTAAAGATAGATGGAAAGACTAGATATTTAGAAATGATACCTATTATCTTTCAAAAATTTGAAGACAATTGAGAACCATGAAAAAACTTATAATTAAAAAGAATCCACAAAGAAACAACTAGAAGAGATCCTGTTGGGAGAGCTGAGGCTCTGTGTATTCCAACCCTTATCTTGGTATTAATGTTTCCACATTTCTTTTTCCCTGCTTTATGTTACACCCCTTTTTCTTGATTTTGGATTGTTAGTGGATTTCATCAGTCTTACTCTACCTTCTTGACTTTATCTTGTTATTCCTCTGCTCAATATCTTCCAAAGAATGTTTACACCTCACTCAAAGTAAAAGATAAAGCCTTTGTGATGACCAATAGGGTCCTACATAGTATTCTGGGCAGGTCACCTCTCAGATGTCATCTGCTACTGCTTCTGCTGGCTCATTCCACTGTAGCCACACTGGCCAATTCACCATTCTCCATCATCCAAGGCATTTCTGCCTCAGAGTCCTTTGCACTTCCAGCTTCTTTACATGCAACATTCTTCCCACATCACTCCCACATTTCCTTCAGAGATGTAACTGAATGTCATTTCACTTTTTTATATTTCTCGTAGTTTCATCCCCTTTACCATTTTTTTCTTTTTAACTCTTTACCCCTAATCATCACTATCATTTCTTTCCCCTCTCCCTAACTAGAATGAAAGCCTTACAAAAGCAGGGATTTTTGCCTAGTTCATTTCCCCTTGAATCTCCTAGAAATGTGCCTGGCACAGAGTAGATCCTCAAGAAGCATTCATTGAGCACATTAAGGACTATAAGAGTGCTTATCTTTCAGCTTCTGAACTTAACTCATTTTCTTGAGGACTGATGCTTTAGTCTCTCTTTAGTCTCTGAGTGCTTTGTAATTTAGCCTGCTTTAATACGTCTCTAACCTACCAATTTTATTAACTTTACCACTCTTTGCTCCCAGTAGTCTGTTGGACCTCTGGTGATATATGATATGCTCCAAAACCACCAAACTGGTATTTAATCTGAGGATAGGTGGATAGACAGACTTGTTCCTATCTATCATCATCCCTAATAATTTTCCACTTCATTATAGACATTTTTCTGTTCTTCAGGAGATTTTAGATCTGGGAAGATGTAGTAACTACGAGGAATATATGAATCCAAATGCACTGACAATGATTATGTATGTTATATCTCATGTAATTGAAGCTGCAATATTAAAAAGTGATTTCAAGGGGTGCCTGGGTGGCTCAGTTGGTTAAGCGTCTAACTTCAGCTCAGGTCATGATCTTGCAGTTCTTAAACTCAAGCCTCACATTGGGCTCTGTGCTGATAGCTCAGAGCCTGGAGCCTGTTTCAGATTCTGTGTGTCTCTCCCCCTCTTCCCCTCACCCACTCACACTGTCTTTCAGTCCCTCAAAAATGAATAAAGTTAAAAAAATTTTTTAAGTGATTTCATGAGGAAACTGAAACTCAAGACTTTAAACTGCTGATTTCCATACATCAAGTTATGTGGCAGAGATCATCCATGCTGTTTCCATCATACCACACTGCCTCTCTTACAATAGAAATTAGACCAAAATCAAACCTCACAAATATTCACAAATGCAGACAGCAGAGTTAAAATGTTATGGCATCTGGTTTTGCATCAGTCAATGGAAATTGAGCAAAATCATTATGGGTTGCCTTTTCCATTTTATTTTCAAGCCATTTTAAATTAATAGGCAAGAGAGATGGCCTTCCTAGCATAAGAAGCTGCATATTACACATGGGTAAAATTAAATTTCTTTGAAACATCAGCCCAAGGTTGTTTTCCAAAGTGCTGCCATGCGGTCCCATCAATCTGCACATTTGTCATAAAACACTTGAGATCAATATTTGAAATGTATTAATGGACTCCCTAAAGTGAACCTCCTCAAATTCTCACCGATGAGTCTGCAGACAGGAAGAAAACATTTTCCTTTCAATCACAAAAATGCAACAATATCCTCCAAATGTGTTCATTTGTTCCCACCTCCTTCAAAGAGAACATAGTCGCTTTCAGCATCCTAGGAAGAGATTCCTTAGGAAAGGACATATTGGGAGAGAGTGGCTGGAAGGATGCAACCAAGTGTGTCTGCAGAGAGAGAAAGAAAACAAAAGAGTAGCAAGAGCAAAGGGGGCTTGCTGATCACAGCTGTCAACAGCGTCATTCCAAAACCATTAGGGGAAGACTGGGGACAGATTTCTGAACACCTGAGGGACCCAGCAGGATGACATGGCAAATGGAAACATCATGCTATTTTTACTTTTTTGGCCTTTATTTTTGTGAGAGCCATTTTCTCCCAACTGTAATTTTCAATTTGAAATCCTTTGAAATTTCTGCCACAGCACTTTTTTTGATATAAATGACATAACCAGGAGATACTGGGTAATTTTTACCACATAGTAGCCTCTGTGATTCAAAGTGATTTGATTTTTCCCTAAGCAGTGAATTTAAACTTTTTTTTTAAATTTAAGTCCTGTTTGAAAGAAATGAAATGACTTAAAATCTATTTTCACTCTTTCTAAAACAACTTCAGACAAATTTCTGTACCCCAAAATGACAGACAGCTAATTTAGATTTCTCACAATATATATTCAGAAGTAACTGTAACCAAGGCTATATGGAGCCCAGAGTGGCAATTAAAACAAGGAAGGATAGTCATACCTTGATTTCCATTTCCTGGTAAACTAAAGGGTCTGCTCAGACATGCAGCTTTATATTACAGCTGCAACCACTCACTTTAGATTGTCTCATTTAGTTTGTCTACTGTGTCGTTCACATCTCATTCCTTTAGGCATCAATCACACTCATGAGCTTTGAGTTCTCTGGTGAAGTTCCTACAATTCTTTACCTTTTTTAAAGAATGTTTTTAAATGTTTATTAAATGTTTATTCATTTATTTTGAAAAAGAGAGAGAGCACCCAAGTGAGCAGGGGGCAGGGAGGAGGAGCAGAGACAAGGGGAGAGACAATCCCAAGAAGACTCGGCACTGGCAGCTCAGAGCCCCACGTGGCACTCTATCTCATGAACTGTGAGATCGTGGGGCGCCTGGGTGGCTTGGTCGGTTGAGTGTCCGACTTTGGCTCAGGTCATGATCTCACAGTCTGTGAGTTCGAGCCCCGCGTTGGGCTCTGTGCTGACCGTTCAGAGCCTGGAGCCTGTTTCAGATTCTGTGTCTCCCTCTCTCTGTGACCCTCCCCCGTTCGTGCTCTGTCTCTCTCTGTCTCAAAAACAAATAAAAACGTTTAAAAAAAAATTAAAAAAAAAATGAACTGTGAGATCGTGACTTGAGCCGACACCAGGAGTTGGACGCTTAACCAACTGAGCCAGCCGGGAGCCACAGTTCTATTACCTGAGCTCCTCCTCCAGCACTCCTGCCAAAGCCCATGAGTACTGTATCCAGAGGAGCTGTGTATTCTCATTCACCTTCGTCTCCAACTTTCAAAACTGTTAAATACCTTTGCTGACTGATCCTCTCCCTGTCACAATATATGCCTCTACCCTCTTCCACAACTGGCATTTTATACACACTGTCCAGACTGAAAATGCATGTTTTTATGCAAGTACACTTATTACAGAATTGGATGAAACAAAAGGACACTGAACACAAAACTAGAAAACTTGTGTTTTTTTGCCATTTGCTGAAAGTTGGACCTAATTACCTAATCTCTCTGAATTTCATCCTACCCATCCTACGTGGGAATGAGAATAATCCTACCCTTGAGACAAGGGTTCAATCAGTATCAAATGAGGAGTATGTGGTAGTGCTAGTGGATATGGAGGAGCACACAGGGAGAGAATGCCCTCTTCCATCATTTTAGGAAACGAAAACACTGAAATGCTTAATTATTTTGCATGTATATTTGTAAATATTAGAATTAAAATTATATATAGATAGATATATACACACACACTCATCCATCTCTCTGTCATATCTCTGTATTTTTTAAGAGAGAATAATAACTATCAAGTGTTTTTCCAGATGGCACAATTAATCAACATGTCTACATTTGTCTTATTCCCACAATTGCAGGGCTGATTAGTCAAGACTTGATGGCGTAGAAGCCAAAGCAGTCACCCAATTGGATGCCTTACAAGTCTGCTGTGCCTCAGAGTTTTGACCCTGAAATCCTGGGTCTAGGGGCACCTGGGATATGACATAAAATTTTCTTAAGCCATACATGTCCAATTTTTTTGTATAAATTAAATCTAATAATAAACCTGTCAGCTGTATTTCCAAACTCCTAAAAAAAAACTTTTCAAAAGAAATCTATGGTATAGTGCTTTTACCGGTGGGGACAAGTAACTCATTTACTACTGTAGCCAAAATGGCAAGTGAGGATAATATACAATACTTAAAAATAAATAGGGCGGCTTATAGAAAAGAGATTTGTACTTAATAATTTGGCCAGAAAAAAAAAAACAAAAACTAAACTAAAGAGTTTGAGAAGATTAGTGGGTTTGTGTGTTTCAATGTTTTTGTGTTTTGTCCCTGCAGACCATTGAGGTGCTGAGTCGAGTTAGTTTGCTGGTCTGAAATGTGTTTTCTTTAGCCTCTGTGGCAGTGTTGTTTTGTTTGCAGCTTTTTGTCTTTTCTAAAGTCTGTGCTAACACTGTATGACTTTATCCAAATGTTGTCACCATGAGAACACTGGGTTTAATACAGAGAAATATAACAAGGCTTCCAAAGGAGGAGGAAATGGGGAAATACAGTCATATATTAAGAGTTGAACTATAAGTGGCATCTGGGTGGCTCAGTGGGTTGAGTGTCAGGCTTCAGCTCAGGTCATGATGTCACGGTTTGGGAGTTCAAGCCCCACATCAGGCTCACTGCTGTCAGCGAAGAGCCCACTTTGGATCCTCTGTTCCCCTTATGATCCTCTGTCCCCCTTCCTTGATCCCTTTACTGCTGTCTCAAAAATAAATAAACATTAAAAAGAAATAGAGTTAAACTATAAAACCCAGTGCTGAACAGCTCACAGCAGATGTGCAAGATGACCTTCAGGAGTCAGAATGTTTCATCGGCATGAAAAGATTGACTAACATATATATTAACACAAATCTAAAGAAAACAATGCGTAACTTAAAAAGATTGTTGGTCAGCTCTGGAAAAAATAAAAGCGGAGGCATGGTGACAAATATTGGCATGGTCCATGCCTGCATACACCTGGTGTCTAGGAAAAGTCACCTTAGTTAAGTCTTTAACTATGACAGTCCAATCATCTTCACTATGAGACTGCACACATAACAGGTACATGCTTGGTGTAGGTTAGGCATTGTTCTAAATATTTCATATTTAGCATTATTTAATATGAAGTAGGTTACTATCACCACCCCCATTTTACTAATGAACCCATCAAGGTTTAGAGGAGTTCAATAATTTCTCTAGGGCTTCACAGCTAGTAATTATTCGGGCTGAGATTTAATAGCTGAATCAGAAGGCTTCTGCACTATACTATACTATTTAAATTTTGCCCAATGCCACTTAATTTTCATCTAGTCTTCTAGTTCTCACTCTATGTTTATCAAATAATTTTGTAGCTACTTTTTGGCTTGAAATGTCTTTATTTTCGATATAAATAGTCCAGCTTTCAGTATGGTTACATATCTAGGGTAAATTAATGGAACTAACACCATGGTTTCATACACCAATCACAAGAGCTTGGTTACTGAGAGGCTGTAGGGACAGATGAGTTGCTTCCCAGTAGATAACAAAACTGGGTTCTTAGGACTGCATGTTTACCAAATGATGATCTAATAATTTAATTAAGGCAAGCAATCTGCCAAGAGAAGAAAATCAGGTATAAGAAATAAAACAAGGGGCACCTGGGCGGCTCAGCCAGTTAAGCATCTGAGTTACGCTCAGGTCATGATCTCACCACAGGGTTCCAGCCCCGCTCCCCCCGTAAGGCTCTGTGCTGACAACTCAGAGCCTGGAGCCTGCTTCAGATTCTGTGTCTACCCCCCCCCCCCCCCCCCCCCCCCGCTCTCAATCTCTCTCTCAAAAATGAATAAACATTAACAAAAAAAAGAAAGAAACCAAGAAGTGACTTAAGTGTTCAGTTTTGAATCAGAAAGTTGGGATGAAAGGGAAGATAGAGGTCTAACTAGACAGAGCATAGAAGAAAAGCAGATCTAGAGGCTGAAGACTACCCAAGATAGTCTCCTGCGTAAAGCACTCACTTTGAATTTTTGTTTCGTTCAAACTGTAACATGGTCATGCATGACCTGGTACGCTGTCTTGCTGTGCGGCGTGGACCTGCTCAACGCCTACCTGCCACGGCGCCGCAAGCTGTCGGACCTTTCCCAGCACCACGCTCCCAGCCGGCCTGCAGAGCTTTCTTGCACCGCTCCAGGGGCTCTTGGCCTATGGCCCCTACAGCCACGTGGTGCTCAAAGAGGTGCACTTCTTCAAGCTTCAGGTGCCATACTCACTGCCCAGCGACCCCCTAGCTCAATCTGTGCAAGATATGCCTGGCGTGCAGCCCTGTGGGCCGTGCTGCGCATGCGCAAACCGCAGTCAAGGCGCTAGCTCCTGACACTGGCATCGTGTTGGGCATTGTGTGTGGAGGCCCACCGGCGCCTGCGCGTGTTGCGTGGGGTGTGCTACAGCCACGTGAGCGTCGCCCCGGCTGCCACGTGCAAGGTGCTGCCTTTGATGTGTCCTGACAGGAAAGATCCTGCCTACAGAAATAAACATACTAATTAATCTGTGCGGAGAAGAACAAAAAAAACAACATAAAGGAGTAACATATTATAAAGGAGAATGTTTTGGTTGGATCTCATTGAAATAATTGGCTCTACCCCTAAAATATAACTACATTAGTATAAAACATGGGACTGGTATCTAGTAAAGCCTTAAGAGCAACCCTGCAGACCCGGAGGAGAGCAAAATTCATTGTGAAGCACAGTTTTAATTCCTGGGATGTTTGATGGGAGAGACAAGAAGAGGACTCTGAGGAAATGGATTGAAGAGTCTTTCTAATATTTCTCAGCCAAGAAAGACATTCAGTTTTTCTGCCTTTAGCCATGAATGGCTACGTAGAACAGCAAGCCATTGCAGGCTTTGCCCAATATATTCATGGGAATTCTCAAGCATTTATTTTTCATTTCTTGCATTTTATGCGTTGGTAGATTAACAATTAGAAACGAAAGGAAGAGTACTGTGAACAATAAAAGTAAACTCTGAGTAATATACACTTGAAAAACAGTGTCCAATCACTCTTAGGATTGAACATTGGACACTTGCAGGGAGCCCATGAGCTTCTAGAGATGGCTAGATTTGGTTATATGCCAGGAAAGAAAAAGAAAAGGAACATTCATTCTCCATTGGATGGAAATAAGATCACTGGACAATGAACTCAGAATAAACACAAAAATGTGCTCTTTTTACATATTACATAACCGCCATTATTTATCATGGGGATCAGGTTATGATGGGTTGGAAGAGCACAGACCAGGAGGGAAAACTTCTTTAAACTACTATGTGAGGGGTGCCTGGGTGGCTCAGTCGGTTAAGCGTCCGACTTCGGCTCAGGTCATGATCTCACGGTCTGTGAGTTCGAGCCCCGCGTCGGGCTCTGTGCTGACAGCTCAGAGCCTGGAGCCTGCTTCGGATTCTGTGTCTCCCTCTCTCTCTCACCCTCCCCCATTCATGCTCAGTCTCTCTCTGTCTCAAAACTAAATAAACATTAAAAAAAAAAATAAACTACTGTGTGAAGTGTGGTTCCGTTGGTAGGGGCAGCTGTACAACAGATGAGAGCTGACTTGTGTTAATTGCTTGGAGTATCACATCAGCTACACAAATGACACACAGTAAATGAGGTACTACAAAATGAAACAATTGTAACTAGGGGGTGGTCAAAGATACTCTCAGTTCCAATTCTGCTACCAACATGACATATGGCTTTATGTAAGTAACCCCATCATTGTTCATCCAGGTAGGAATGTTATACATTAGAACAATGTATAAGAACAGAAGAAACAAATGTCTCTATCAGAAGCCATTAAGTTAGGTGCTGTAGGGCACTCCAAAAAAGAAAGACCAAGAAAATAAGCAAAGAAAAATGGTGTTATTCTAGAAGTCTACACTTATGAAAATTCAGCTAGTAGATGTTTAGAACAGAGGATATATATGTGTGTGCACGTGTATATGTATATCTTTATACAAGCATGGAGCTCTAAGCAGAGCATTTGGAATGGATAATGGGAAATAGGGATAAAAATTTTAGATATCACATGTGAAGGTTTTCTCTGATTTCATTCATTTTACCACAGGTTCAATAGTGTTGTTTTTTTTTTTTTTAATTTTCCTTTTTATTGTTATGATTATATATAGTAGTAGCATTAGTATTTTCAAGGAAGTAGATTGAACAATTAATTTACAATACAACTGAATTCATTTTCAAAAGGCAGAGCACTTCTGGTTTTTACAGAGAACAGATGATCCAAAGCCTCATTTTCAACAGTGTGCTCATACTTGTCTTTTCCACATGCATTAGGTTAGACCCTATTCTAAGTCCAATACTGAACTACAAAGTATATATCATAAAATTTCAAAATGTATAGGCATTGTGATGTAGTTTTCACTTTCAAATTTGTTGTTTTGGAAAGTAAGTCATAAACAACCTTGTTGTCTTAAAGCGTAATTTACGTGAGTTAAGAAAATGACTACAGCCCACTGTTTTATAACTTCCATTAGATGTCTTTAAACATGATGAAAGGGTCTTACACATGAGTTCAAGTATCAGGCAGTTTTGCATTGAAAGAGTTATTTTTTATTATTCACTTACTAAAACAAATGCATTTGAAATATAGAGGAGCTATGCAGCTCTGCTAGTATCAGTGAGATGGATATTTCCCATACATTCTAATTACAAAAAACAAAACAAAACAAAAACAAACAAAAAAAACTACATTTCTTTGTTCTGAGCATGGTAATGGAAAGTTGATGCCAATTTTTCCAGCTGGAATCTGCAAGTAGCAGCTTAGATGAGAAACTAGCAAGTGACTTTTCAAATTTAGTACTGAGCCAGACAGCAAAGAGCCCTATAAACAGTAGTTTATCTTTAGACACATTTTGTATTTATCCTGGTATATGATCTCTGCCAGGCTCTGACTCCAATGACCAGGAACATTGCATATCTGAAAATACATGTGGAAAACGGTCTTTTAAATGATTAACACATTTTCTAGGAGTGTTAAAGCTGGCCAGAGAAACAGGACAGGTATATGGAAGTTTCCAGCCTGGGCAGGTAGGTCTTACTCAATGGGATTGGTGGAGAAATTTATAATGCTACTGAGAGTTGCTTGGAGAAGTGTCCTGCCTCTCCACTTTAACTTCTATATTTACATTATATATTCTTCTTTGATTATTGAGGCAACTTCTTTTAGAAAGGAGCTATAAAAGTGAATATTGCTATGTCAGTCCTATTTTATCTTGCTATTTGACTCTAGGCTTATTCCTCAATGTTCCACATCTCTGAATTTTCATATTAAGAGCTCTGCCTCAAGTTGGTTGGGAGCATTAGATGATCAGATGCAGATAAATAATCTAGAACAATGTGGCAGAGAGTAGGTAGTCATTGAATATGGGCCTCTGCTATCTGCTTGTACCTTTCTGCTTTGAAATTTCTGGGAGGTAGCACAGTTTTTCTACTGTGGCCTTTCTAGAGGGAAACGTGGTTCCTTGCCTTACATATTCAACCGTTAGTAGACCTATTCTTTTCTGTGTTATCCAGTTGACAACATGCAAGTGAGCAGCAATAAAGCATCCTTTGTGAAATCATATTGGATACATATAAACAGCACTTTGGATCCACCTCTGAAGTTTCATTCCAGCAGAGTTTCAGAAAGTAAGTGACAAACATCCTCTATTGAGTCAAACAGAGGCTTTCAGAAGAAGAGAAACTAAGATTAGAGAGGAAAACTTGCAGTCTAACACCTGAACCCAAATAGAAAAAAAAATGGGGGTAATGATAAGTAAAACTGTTCTTAAAGGTGTTTGACATCTACTCTTCATGTCTTAAGAATCCACAGTAACAAGAGAGCAGAATGGCTGTCAGGAACTGGGGATGAGAAAAATGGGGAGATGTCGGTCGAAGGGGACAAACTTCCAGTTACAAAATAAAAAAGTTCTTGGCATCTACTATACAACAGGGTGCCTATAGTGAACCATACTCTAGTATACACTTGAAAGTTACTAAGAAAGTATATTTTAAATATTCTCACAACACACTCAAGAAATGGTAATTATGTGATGGGATGGAGGTGTTAGCTGACCTTATTTGGGGATCATTTCCCTGATATATATGTGTATCACAGTATCAAACTATGACCTTCTACACTTTAAGCTTACACAAGGTGATATGTCAATTATGTCTCAATAAAGCCATTAAGAAAAAGAATTCACAGTTGGATTAGTACTTATAATTTATCCAAATTAAAAATACTTAGATAATCTATCAATGAGATGTATAGGCATTTTCCAAGAAGCAAAACTTACTAAAACTCTTTAAAATACCTGCCTGGAATATTGCTTTATCAAATACCATGGACCTTATAAATTCCTAGTTGATTGGCCAAAGAACCTGGACACAGTGTGTGAAGATAGGACAAAGAATTAATCTTAATACTTAACATATATGGAGTTGAAGAGAACCAAGTGTACTTTCTCATAATATTACCATATATATCTTAATTTTCATAGCCCCAGTAGAAGGAAGTTTTATTTTACTCCCATTTAATGGATAAGGCCTTTGAGACTCAGAGGATTTCAGTATTTTTCCACCTTTATTGAGAAATAATTGACATACATCAGTGTATGTGTTTAAGGTATACAGCATGATGGTATATGATTTACATATATTGGGGAATGGTTACCATAGTAAGTTTAGTTAACAGGCATTATCCCCTAGAGATACAGTAAAAAGAAAAGAAAAATTCTTTTTGTTATGAGAAAGAACTCCTAGAATCAACTCTCTTAACAACTTCCCTATATATCATACACTAGTGTAACTAGTGTATGATCATGTGTAAAATCATCATGTTGTATGTTATATCCCTAACTACTTATTTACCTTATAACTAGATGTTTGTACCTTTTGACCACTTTCCTCCAAATTTTGGTATTTTTATCAGGCCACATAAGTAGAGGAGACTGGAATTAAAATAATGTTTGTATAATTTACTGTTCTTTGAACTTTCTCTATAAACAAAAGGCTATTTTTTTTTAATTTAACTTTATCACTCAGTGTCTTTGTGATAGCCTCAGTATCAACTTCATGTTCACAAAAAAAAAAAAAAAAAAAAAAAAATCCTACAAGTCCTCATGACTGAGAGGAGGAGACTAAAGCCATGCTCTGGGATCTAACCCTAATTTGATCATGGCAGATGTGGTCTGGATTTTTACACAATGTAGAAGAGAAAAAGTGAGAAAAGATAAATAGCTCCCCCTGTTGAAAGCTTCACTCATAAATGTTTTCATCTCTTATGTCCATTGCTATACCCACACAGCTGCCTCATACTTTAGTGCCTGCACATGGTTCTTTTCTTCCACTGTATTTAGTATCTTCCATTTTCTATTACAGGAACTCTAGCTGTCCTCTAATAGTCACTAGAGCATTATCTGGAGTCTTCCCTATCCCTTCTGGACTCTTACTAACAAAAAAGTCCTGCTTCTTTACGCTAGAATTTTATCACACCTTTATTATAGAACTTTGTACATTGTAATCCAGCTGCTTGCGTATTTATATGTCTGCTTCCCTTCTCTATTCAAATTAACCTGAGAAATAATTTTGCAACACATAATACTACTTCTAAGATATGGGAAAACAATCATGATATATGAAGCATACATAATTCAAATTGGACGCTGTCTAGAGAAAACACAGCAAAATATTTACAATTACAACCACTGAATAGTGGGATTTGGGTGACACTTTCCTTTTTGCTTATCTGTTTTTCTAATTTTTCAGCACTAATTATATTATTTGCATACTAAAAGTGAGAGATAGTTGAGATGTTTACATTATTTTAGTCACTGATCAAATTCTGTATGAAAAACCATATTCTACTTTAACTCATTAACTCAAATAATAAGGAATAAAGAGAAACTTTGACACAATGTAATGTGAGGGAAGAATAGAAATTAGTACCTAGGAAAGAAAAGCTTAGGCTTTGTAAAACGGTCAAAGAATAACAGATTTTTTAATAACTGAGATTATTCAACCAGAGAGAAATTGCTATTGACTAATTATATAAAAGATAAAGACATATAATTTATGATCATTAATGGCTGTCCATCTCTATGGAGGAGTAAATATAAAAAAAAAAAGAAGAAGGAAAAGAAGGCAAGGAAAGGAATGGAAAGGGGAAGGGAGGGAAGGGGAAAGGAGGGGAGGGGAAGGGAGGAAAGGCAAGGGAAGGGGAGGGAAGGGAAGGAAGGAAGGAAGGAAGGAAGGAGGGAAGGAAGGAAGGAAGGAAAGAAAGAAAGAAAGAAAGAAAGAAAGAAAGAAAGAAAGAAAAAGAGAGACTGAAACTCAAGCAGAAGGGAATTAAACAACATATAAGGCCGACTTTTCTGACAGTGAAACTTGTTAAGTACTATAACAGATTACTAATGGAATAAGGAAATATTTATTAAGGCCTTATAAAACCAGTCTGGAATAATTTCCAAATTGCCATGTGTGTAGACAGGGGGATGCTTAAGTTGACTTTTAAAGGTCCTTTGCAGCGCTTTGCTTTTACAGTATGATGGATTTTATAGGAATAATACCTATTTCTCATATGACACTAAGTGATTCATTCAAGACTTTCCAGAAGCCAAAAAGCCCTATCCCTAGTCCTCTACTGACATGCAGTTTTTATTTTCTAAATCTCCAAGGTGGAAAATAGATTTCTTAAATGTAGGTACTGGGATTTTAACAATCTCTTAAAGCTCTTGCATTTTGAATTCCCAACTCAGATCAAATTCATTTTATGCTCTACTAAATGCATATCATCTCTGAAAAGCAATTTTTCCTCTTTACAATCTAACCTTTTCTCTTCCTTTCACTTTTACTCCCCTACTGGCAAGATCAGTTTTAGTATAAGATGTATTTTAGATGCTGGTTTCTTATTAATTTAGACTGTGACAGAAAATGTACTGTCATTTACAGAAAAGGAAATTGAGAAGATGAGTAATTAGATATCAAGAAGATCTCAAATTTACTTCACACTATCTAAATTGTTATTCTTCCTTATGATTAAGTAATATCCAAAACTGAATTGTTGATACTATTTCCCCAGTTTAATTAGCATTGCCTTGATTGACTAATGCACAATTTTATTTTTTCTCATAATATGATTTCCTCTTGAAGAAAACATCTCTCAAAAGGCTTAAGAGCTCTTACCCTTCAATTGCTCAATAATAATATCCTTTTGTTAGCTGCCTTTGTTGTTTCAGGATCCTTGGAATGTAAAATACATGGGGAAAAAGAGAATTTTAAAAATGGGTAAACACTGTAACATTCTTTTTAGAAAAAAATGTTTTAACTCTCTTATCTCAATCTACTCAAACTTAGAGTAGATCCAGTACTATCTTTATCCCCTCGGTAGCTGACATTATTAAAAAGGAAAAAGTGCTTTGTCATTTATTCTTTCAAGGTGAAATAGGAGTAGAGATTAGGAGAACTATTTTCCTAAATGTTAATTCAGAAATCACAATTTTAATGGAAACCATTTTTTCATTCATAATCTTTATTCTTTTAAGAACCAATATAGCAGGTATTAGATATGTCATTGTATCTTTATCATAGCTAATTATTTTCCATATTTACAAACTGTATGCAGGGAATCATTTGAACAAACTAACAATACAGTCCGGATTATTTCTTGAATAAAAAGGATTAGGCACTGTGCTTAGACATGAGGATACACTAGAGAAAACAAAGCCAAGGAGGTATGAAAAAGACATACAGACAAGAAAATAGGAAACTACAATCGACCCTTAAACAGCATGGGTTTGAACTGTGAGTGTCCAATTACATATGGGTTTTTTATAGTGCTATAAATGTATTTTCTCTTCCTTATGATTTTTTCTTTTTTTTATAGAGGTATAGTTTACACACGATGTTACATTAGTTTCAGGTGTACAACATAGTGATTCAAAAAGTCTATACATTATGCTATCCTCCTCACAAGTGTAATTATTATCTGTCCCCATTTAACACTATTGCAGTATCATTGACTATATTCCCTATGAAGTACCCTTCATCCCCATGACATATTCATTCCATAATTGGAAGTCTATATCTCCCACTCCCCTTCACCCATTTTGCCCATCTCTCCACCAACCTTCCTTCTGACAACAATCATCAGATTGTTCTCTGTATTAATGGGTCTGTTTCTGCTTTGTGTTTGTTTCATTTTTTTAGGCTCCATATATAAGTGAAATCATATGGTATTTGTCTTTGTTTGACTTACTTATTTAGCATAACACCCTTTAAATTCATCTTTCTTATAATTTTATTAATAACATTTTTTTCTCTAGCTTACTTTATAAGAATATCATATATATTCTTTCTAAGAATATAGTATATAATACATATATGAAATGTGTGTTAATGAACTATGTTCTCAGTAAGGCTCTTGGGGAGTGGTTAAGGTTTTAAGGAGTCAAAAGTTACACGCAAATTTTCCACCGCGTGGCGGTCAGCATTCCTAACACCCCTGCTGTTTAAGGAACAACCAGATAACATAATGTGGTAAGGTCAGGGTACAGTATACTTCTATGAAGCATCCAAGAACCTATATTTGAGATATGTTCTTACAGGTAATAAAAGTATACTGAGACCCAAAAAATAAGTAAGAGCCATTAAGGCAAAAAAGGCAAGGGAAAGTGGAAAGCAGGAGAGTGAAACTCCACCAAAAGAGCAAGAGTGGAGGGAAGACTGCATGTGGCTGTGTGTGAATTCCCAAAACCACCCCTGGACCAGCAGCATTGGTATCAGCTGGGAACAATGCATTAGATATGCAAATTCTGCAGCCCCATCCCAGATCAAATGAATTAGAAATTCTCTGTTTGGAGCCCATCAATCTGTATTTTAACAACCACCCCATGTCATTCTAATGGCAGGTAAAGGGTGAAAACCACTGAGTAAGAGGAACTGAAATTCAAATGGCAAGATTGTATGGAATCAAAAATGCAATATGATCAGCCTTGCAAACTGAGAGATAAGAACCAGAAAAATCATGACCTTATTTATCACACCAGGACAATGATGACTCGCAGCCATTCATTCCCATCACTTCCTGGGAGGAGCTCTCCCTATCCACCCTATCTAAAGCAGCCCATTGGCCACTTTTTCTCACAAAACAAGTTTTGTATTTGTGCCACAGAACTTATCACTATCTTATACTTTATTTCTTTACTTCTGTATGTCTTCATTCACTGAGATATAAGATCCCTGGGGGCAGAGCCTTTGTCTGTCTTGTTCTATATTGAATTTCGAATGCTTTAGAACATTGCTTGGTATGTAGTAGATACTCAATAAATGTTGAGTGAACAGATCAATGTATAAGTCACTAGGGATGGAGAGGTCAGAAAGAGAGAGCCAGGTCCTGATCTCATGGAGCTTATTTTCTGGTTCACATGACCACATTTGCATTTAGATAGCATTTGGATTACTGTAGGATAACTGGGGGGAAACCAGAGAAAGGAAAACTAATTCAGATGCTGTTGCTGCCATCAGTGTCAGAGGTAATGGTAACCTCTCATAGAGAAATGTCAATGGGAGGCGGGAAGAAATAGATGAAGTTATAACATATTCAGGAGCTAGGATCAGGAGTCATCTGTGATTGATAAAATGTCAGAAGGAGTCAAGGGATGAAGGGGTGAATTCTGGCTTAAGCCACTGAAAGACCTCTGTCGAGAAACGGAACAGAGAAGAAAAGGCAAGCAGGGTTGCAAATTTGTATGGGGTATACTTATAATAAAAAGTTATTTATTTTTTATTAGAAATTCAAATTCAACTAGACTTCCTGTATTTTTATTTGATAATAAAGTACAGCACAAAATTAAATAAGAGCTAGGTGAAATTACATGTACTAATCAACATCCTTGTTAAATCTAAATGATAAACTGAACACTGAAAACATTAAACTCAAGTTATTCAATGATTCCGTTCACTAACAAAAAGAAATTGGGTTGCCTTAAATTCCTAAGAATTATGCACCTGTATACCTTTTACATAGGAGACGAGGGATACCTAGAGAATTATTTTTGTTACTTAATATTTTAAAACAATCACTTGTATGTACATGGAAGGTAGATGAAGAGGATTGAAAGAGTTTGCAAGACACCCTACTGTCTAAGTGTAGATACTGTTAAACTAGTTTCCACAGTTTGACTATCCTCCCTCAACAAATGGGTTTTTGTTACAGCAAGGTCCTTAGGAGGAAGACCATTAAGGCAAAGGAAACAGATTGATGGTATTGTGATTATGGTTGTATAAACCTTTATATTCATTTAATACTAATACTTTACAATTTTGAAAACATTTTCCCATGCATTTGACCTTATTTAAGGATTCCAGAAACTCAAGAGATCATTGGGATTTTTCTCCATTTGAACACATGAGGGACCGGAGATTCTTTGAGATTTGATGGTTTTTCCAGAGATCACATCTCTGAAAAGTAGAAGAGATGACACTCACTGCTCTGACAATAAGTTCAGAATTCATTTCAAGGCAAGGTTAAAGGGAAAAAAGTAACATAAAATTAACGATATGGGTACCCATGGAGATGTGTGTTCCTCGTGCAATCATATGTTTATCTGAATACATGTATCCAAAAACTTATGCAGAAAGGTGGCTATGGTGAAATGGTTTCACAGAATTGTTTCTAAGATACTACAGAGGTGATACTCAGGGTGCAAGCATTATTTCTTTACCAGTTGCTGAGTGATGGTGGTACACCATTAACCTACCAGACTAGTCACTAGTTAACTATTAACTTGAATGTTTGAAGCAGAGTTAATGCCAGTAGAAGCTGTCATTGCTGAAAGCTGACACGGACAGGACAGTGGCTGGAAATGATCATTCAAGGAGTCATCACAAGCTGGAAAAGCTGAAGAAAACTGTTGGGACACCTCATCTGGGCAGACGGTACAAACAAGAGCCGATGAAGTCGCAGGCAAAGGAAGCCTAATTTTTGATCATCACTGCCTACTGACCATTCTGGTGACTGTGTCAGTTTTGAGGAAAAGAGTCATCCTCTCTGTTTACCAGAGTGAAAGTAGACATCATCAATCTATTGTTATGTCTCTCAAGGAGTGAGAGTAAAATTACCCACTCTGTGATGAGGTAGTTTCGAAGACCTGTATTTCCAGCAGAAGGATCATGATCCAGGTCCATAGGAAACCAAGACAGAGCCCAACGTCTGTAGGCCCTTAAAATCCATCTCTGCCCTGAGACCTTAGACTCTCTTTCCTCCAGTGATAAATGAAGGGATAGGTTGGACCAGGTTGTTTTAAATATTTTGAAAAGACTTAAAGATTCTATAAGTTCCCCAACAGTCAATTTCCAGGCACGAGTTGAGGCAAGTGCACATGAGTCCAAGTCTGCCCCTTCTCAATTAGATCAGCTCTTCCATATCCACATAAGGATTTAGCATGTGAATTTGTTTGAAGTTTATTTCCTGTGGATATAAAATTTGAAAATACCTGGACTACATCACCTCCAACTTTTCTTCTGTCTTGAGAATCTGCATTCACCAGCAGGAAGGTTATTCTGGTCTATTTCCAAAATCCTCCAAGTTCACAATGCCAGTACATTCTGCCACGTTTCACCCTCACTCTTCACTGCCTCCCCTACTCTCCCTCTTTCTTTCTTTCTTTCTTTCTTTCTTTCTTTCTTTCTTTCTTTTCGTCTCTTTCTTTTTTTCGCCCATCCCCCTCTCCCAGGTTTTCCCAGCGGCTGTAAATTCTATCATTAGTTCTTGACTGTGCATTTGCTTGGCATTTGTCTGCCATTCCCAAATATACCTCAGGTTTGTAGGAAAGGCTCCAGCTGGAAAAATAAGCTTCCTGTTCAGGCCCATCCTGTTTCTAATCTGCTGCTGTTGTAAGAAATTCCCTTCAGGGATTTCTTTACTTCCTATTGCTTTGCCTATGCTGCTATAAACCTCACAAATATTAATCTCTCCTGGTCCCCATTTTCCCTTACTGCCTTTTTTTTTTTTTTAGTCTAAAATGCCTGCCAGTACTTTTCACACTTCATCATGTCTCCAGGAATACTGGCCCTAGGTCAGAGCCAGAGGCTGCAACTTGACAAACTGTGTTGCAAGGTGGTTTTCCCTCCACACTGTCTACAGCGGTCATCTTCTCTCGAGTCCCCAAACTGCAAATTAGCCAGCATTGGCAGGGGATCATGGGATTTTGTAATTCCTATTCATTAAACAAAGGAAAAGAAGGTTATAGCTTCTCCCCTCCCCCCGTCCATTTCTAGGAAAATAATTAACCCATAAATCTACATTCTTTATTGTTTTCTCTTGATGAGATTTTGATTCCTCAAAATGGAAACCACAATAGAGGAGCTGAGAAGTCTGTTTCTCGAAGAAAACTTATTTACAAATAACACTTTGACTGTAAGAATTGTGTATTGCTCTTTCACAGAAAACATATCTGCTGCACCAATATGGTTTAATATTTAAAATTTCCTTTGGGTGATTGTGGTAACTGTGGTGACTCCAGGGCAGAGAGAAGTGTGGGATCTCTTTATTTAAAGGAAAAGCAATCTAAATTTCTCTAGCATATTGTCAAGCTAAAAAAAGTTAAAAGCACAATTTTCTGTATTCTAGACATTTAAAATCAAGGCTGAGACCATTGATACTTAGGGATGGCATTTTTTTTGTTTTGTTTTAAAGTTTATTTATTTTGAGAGGGGAGGGGTAGAGAGAGAATGGGAGAGAGAGAGAGTCCCAAGCAGGCTCCATGTTATGAGTGCAGAGCCCAATGGGGCTCAAATTCACCAACTGTGAGATCATGATCTGAGTGGAAATCAAGAGGGGGACACTCAACCAACTGAGCCACCCAGGAGCCCCTGCACTTTGTTTTACAAACTCATGTGGAATAATCTTTAGAAATTTCTGACATTAGAATATGATTGGCATTCTCTTTCATTTTTGAGTAAAACTGGAAATGTTTTTTTTTCAAAGTCTGTAATAGCCAATATTTAAGTAGTTATTCTAAGTGTTCTGTTTCCTAGAACTTTTGCCATAATCAGTCTTAAAATAAGTTTGCCATAAGTTTTCACAATGAGACTTTTACATATTCTCATCCCATAGGAATATTGAAAATTTATAAAATATCTATTGAGTTACTACCATGTGCTAAAAAATGTACTAGGTACTTGGGATGCAATATTGACATCATTGTACACTCATGAGTTATTAAGATATTAAATGAGCATTACAAAAAAAGTCATCTAAGTTAATTTGTCTGAATTTTATAATTTCTCAATCTAGTGTTTGAGAAGGAAAAAATAGAATGAACTTGTGTTTATTACATTTTATCCATGAGTATGGAAAGGTAAATATTTCTATATTTTGAATGATGATCTACACCATATCTAAAACTTAAAAAATATCTAGGTCTTCAAATCCTAAAAAATATACATAAAGTCTAGAACTATAAGTCACATATAAAGTGTGAACAGTTAAACACTCTTATATGTTATTTTTGCTTTTATCTGGCTATAATTTAGGTTCAGACAAGTCTTTTAAAAATAAAACATCAGTCAAAAATTACATACTGCTCCCCATTACAACTGATGCTTAAAGAAAATGTGTGTAACCTTCAGTGAAAGCCAAGGGAAAGTCGATGGAAAATGGATAATTTGAACACAGAAATGGAAAGATAGATAGACAGATAGATAGATAGATAAAATGCTAACGGACAAAAGAAAATGCACTCTGTGCTTCTATACCAAAGATACACTGTAGGTGTATAATTAAGACTCTAAAATTAGGATTTGACTGCGTGGCTCTGCTTTATGAACTGAGTGATGGTAAATCTATTAGCATCTGTTGGCTTAATTTTTCTCATCAGCAAAATGGAGATAATATTGATATATACTTCATAATGTTATAAAGATTAAGTATGAATGTGTATATGAGAGGAATGTTTAAACTATAAACTGCAATAGTTATTTTTGGTACTTTTACCTTCATCACATAATCAGATTGCCACCAGAATTCTGTGACCTGAAAATTACCCAGCTAGCAGTGAGACTATTACAAGGCCACAGCAAATGTTGCTATACTTCATCTTTCATAACGCTCACCAGGGTAAGTGATTATCATCTCCATCAACCACTATTTTCTAAGGGCAAGTGACATAGCTTTTTGGCACACAGCAGGAATCTCATAATCAAAGTTCATGCTTGCAAAAGCTGTAAGCAGTTAAACAAATGTATGGTGAATGAGTGAATGATGCATCTCTTTGTCTACCCACTACTTCGAGGGACCTTAATTAGACAAAGCTGATTGGGTCTTAAGGCTAGACCCTTTCTAGGGCAGAGAAGAGAGAGTTGTTTTATAAAACTGTCCACAGTGATCTAAATAAAAAGCAGAGTAGTTTGGAAATTGAAAGAAAGGCTGAAACACTATCAATTTAACCCACTGCGTCTAAGCTTGTCCGGGACACTGCTGAGATCACACCTGGTTGTGAGGCCTCAGTTTAAAAAAATGTATATATATATATATATATATATATATATATATATATAGTATCTGGTTTCAAAAGTCTGAAAACAGGAGAGATTTATGAAGACAGATATAGATATATATAGATATCTATATATATATATAGATATCTATATATATAGATATATATATATAGATATATATATATATAGATATCTATATATATAGATATATATATATATTTTTTTTTTTTTTTACGATATCATATTTGGGAAGACTGGATTTTGCTGCACATCTAACCCAATACTTTTTACTTTCCTGGGCTCTGCAGAGCTGTGATTAAGCTTTGGATGCTTACCAAGCTTTGTTACCATTCTACAACTTTTGAAGTTCACTTGATCTGTGTCACATTACAATAGCTAATATTTTATATATCTAGAACACTGGCATGAACATGAGATTTTCAGACTTATAAAATGAGAAGTTCAACAGGTTGAGCACCCAACTATTAGAGAACCTGTTTAGGTTTGACATCAGGAACATCTTCCAGAAAGACGAGGAAGCCTCGTATGGGCAATGTACTCTTGTGACACAAATTCAAATTTGTTGACGTATGCTTTATAGTATCCTTTCTTCGTGTCACAATTCTCAGGTTAACTGCATACCAGCTATGGGGGATGCAGAATAAAATATAAGTATTTTTCTTAAAATATTTCCTCTTATATCATGGAGATTAGATCTGTGGGTATAATGCTAACATTAGGACATAAATGATTATTGAGCAACAAATGCTAGGATGTACATGCACTGCAACGTACCTCCGTAGGTATACCTGTGGATAGGTCACAAAAATAGTTTAAATGATGCAGAAAGCTTGGGTGGCTTAGTCGGTTAAACTTCCAACTCTTGATTTCCACTCAGGTCAGAATCTTACAGTTCTGTTCATGGGATTGAGCCCCATGTGGGTCTCTGTGCTGTTAACATAGAGAATCCTGCTTGGGATTCTCTCTCCCCTCTCTCTTTGCCCTCCCTAGCTTGTGCACACAAGCACTCTCTCTCATACACACAAAATAAACTTAAAAAAATAAAAAAAATGCAGAAATAAAGAGTAAACTATGAAAACATTAATAAAGAAAATTACAGTAAGAAAGGCACCTAGAAAGGAAAATGTGTTGCTGTTGCTACTGAAGATTTCAAATAAGAAAAAATAAAAATTTTCAAAGGATAAAACTCCAGAATGTATAAAAATAAACATGGTTAATCTCATGGTTTGTGAGTTCGAGCCCCATGTCGGGCTCTGTGCTGACAGCTCAGAGCCTGGAGCCTGCTTAGGATTCTGTGTCTCCCCTCTCTCTGCCCCTCATCTGCTCACACTCTGCCTCTCTCTCTCAAAAATACATAAACATTAAAAAAAAAAAGAAATTTAAAAAATAAATATGGTAAGATGATTTTAATATCTAAAGTTAATTCAGCAATTATGTGTGAGGGTCTGACATCAGAAGAAAGAATAAATCAGACATCTTATTAAAAATACATGTTTACCTTAGGGCATCTGGGTAGGTCAGACGGTTAAGCATCCCACTCAAAATTTTAGGTCAGGTCGTGATCTCACAGTTCATGAGTTCCAGCCCTGCATCAGGCTCCATGCTGGCAGTGTAGAGCCTGCTTGGGATTTTCTCTCTCTTCCTCATCCCGCCCCTCTGCAGCTTGTTCTCTCTCTTAAAGTGAATAAATAAACTTAAAACAAAATAAATGTTTTCTTCTATGGGGTTAGATAAACCTATTCAATTATATATTTAATGAGCATTTATTTTGTCTGAGTATGGTTCCACAAAACAATAAATAGAGCTAAAGTTCTATAACAAGAAATAGAGTGCTAAACAAGCAAGCAATGAAATAATTTAAAAAAAAAAATTAGATAAAGATACTTTGAAATAAAATAAAGTGGGATTCCATGATAGAGCAACTGGGTTGGGAATTGGAAACATATTAAAGCGAACAGAAAAGGTCCCTCCTGAGGACCTGAGTGAGACCTTAATGACCAGAAGGAAGCAGAGTGAAAATGTCTGGGAGAGTTAAAGGTACCAGCAAGATTAAAGACCCTAAAGTAAAATAAACACGCATATTTGAAGACCAAAATGACCAATGTTGATGAAGCACAGAGAGCAAGTGAGTGGTCCAAGGTGACATTGAAGAGGTAGGGAGAAAGTAGGCCTCTCAGGGTCTGAGAAGACTTCTCAGGGTCTGAGAAGAGGTTTAAGTTTCAGTTCTACCCAGCATAACAACAGTAGACAGGTTTAGGCCAATGGCATGATCTAATAGATATTTTAAATAAAATCACTTTAGCCACTGGTGTATAGCGGAGGGAGACCCATTAGGAGGCCAACAAATCAAGAGACTAACTAGTAATCGGGGACAGAGGTATCAATGATATGAATAAGGGTGGTATGATACAGACAGAGGAAGTGGGTAAATGAAAAACACATTTTGGAGACAGAGTTGCCAGGCCAACTGCTGAGGGGAGGGAGGTTGGAGAAAAGAGAAATCAAGGATCATTTCCTGGTTTGGGTTGAGCACCTGGGTGGATGGTTGTGGAATTCATTGCTATAGGTGGAAGGAAAGAGGGGCAGTAAAATGTCCTGTCTGAGACACGTGAACCAAAAGACTCTCTGTCTCAAAACAGGTGTTAAGAAAATGAATGAGAAAAATAAATCTTAAAAGAGATATTTGTGAGGAAAGAACAGGGACTCACTCATCATATCTCTTTTGGAAAAATGAGGTAATTCTCCATAAAACATTCATTTGAAACAAATTTCTGTTTAGATGCTGATGTTCGTCTAGAATCTGTGTAGATGGGGGAATTCTCTCTCTTAAATGTAGCTTTCATAAAAATAAAATGAGCTATTTCTAAGCCATCTTCTACTACTAGTGTGACAACCATGTAATTTAAAATGATATAATATATTTGCAGAATCCAGTACAATACTTTACTTTTTTTGAGAATGGCAATAGGAATATTTTTAGAGCTTAGTTGCATATTTGGTATGCAAATAATTTCTCATCAATGGCAACCTAAGTATGTATTTTAGATTTAAGAATAGGAAGATTTCCTAAAATACCAACTCTTCTTGGAATAAAGTTTCCTTATTTGATATGTTGAGCAAAGTTTTATGAAGAACAGTTCATAAATATTTTTAAATGACTTCTGTCTATTTGCACTGAGTACTTTTCATAATATTTCTACATTCAATGATTCAACTTTAATAACAGACTTGACGTTAAATAGTTGCATGAAAATGATGCGTTTTAACATAACTTCTCATTCTACATGCTTGATTTTGTCAAGTGTATTTTCCCTTTATTAAAGTATATTCCCTTCTGATTATATCCTCATGGGAAAGTGCAAAAGAAATGTCTTTCTATCAATTAGATGATTTTGTACTTTCCTACCTGAAATCGGGATTGTGTTCAACTCTTCTTTCAATCTGAAAATACATATGGCTAAATCCCACTCAGCACACGATGACACAGTTTCACCTGCATAACAAAGGCCCCTAAAAGTTATGTAATGAGGAGTGAAAATGATAATTTGGTTCTTCCACTGATACCAATATACTTCATTAAGTGTAATAGAAAGGCCATGCCCAGTGGTTGCTCAACTAGATTGTTAGGAAAGGAATACAAAGTAGCTCTTTTGTATCTAAAATGCCACCTGGCTGAATGATTACAAAATGGTGTCATATAAGAACGCACATGACTCACACTGCATATCTTCACTTTCCAATGCATAAGTTCAAGAAACAAATTATTGACCTCCTGGATAAGCAGTTGTATTGTAAAATTACATATAACGATATTTAATGAATTTAAACATTAGAGTTATTTTCAATGCTATTTTACTTTGAGTCCATTTTGGGAAGGTGAATAATAATGTGAATGAAATAGCACTCCGTACATTTGAGTATTTCATCACTTTAGGAGCAGTAAATGGTTTTTCAAGACCCAGAAAATAATAAATTTTATTGTAACCTCTGCAAAGTTGGCTAATTTGTTTTTTCTCATAGAGATTTCAAACTTAGCTGTCAACATTGATTTTTTTCCTGATGCATGGACTTACTGTATGTATACATATGAGTATCACTATATAGATGTTGATATGTATTTAATACCAAATTAATATTTCAGGCACACTGCAAGTTAGAAAGTAAGAAAATGTTCAAAAAGCAATCAGTATTACTCTTTTAACTTCACTCCCTTCTGGTCTTTTCCTCAACACAAGAGGTCTATCTACGCTGCTTTTGTTTCATATAGCTCTTAACCAAATTCACAATTTTACAGACCTTAACAACTACTTAATGAGTCATCAGAACCTATGTTCACTAAATTTCAAGTATAATAGCAAATAATCATTAGCAATCAAATAAAAAATTAATTGCTATGTTGGATTTAGAAATATTTTCTCATTATCAAGTTAAATCACATTAAACACTGAAAAATTTTCAAAATTAGCAAAGTAAGATTATGGAAAATTTAGGTATTTTTAGCATGCAAAGATAATCATTATTCATCTTATGTTGCATTACTCTTTAATAAAAATTAGATCAAACTATAAATTATGTTTGTAACATATTTGAACTTGAAACAATTACTGTAAATAGATTTGTATGTCATTAAACATTAATCTATAATAAATTGATTGGTTATATTCTATTCCATTTTGTGGAAGGATAAACCTTTAAACAAAAATAAATAATTTAAATAATACTCTAAAGTTAGATATGTAGATTGTTTCTATTTTTCAATTTTTACACTTTTCTGCAATGAATAGCCTTGTCTATATCCTTGCCCATACTCATTACTATCTCTCATGATTAATCTTAAAAGGTGGCCAGGGGTTGTCAAATACTTAAGACTTCTGAAACATATTGTCAAAATGCTCTGTGAAAAGTTTGCACCAATTTACAGTCCTGTCAGCAATATATAAAAGTATCTATTTTTATGGCATTGCCTTTAATAAATTACAAACATTCAGGGAAACTAGAAAATAGACTAAAATTCCATCAAAATGCATCAGGTTTTGTTTTGTTTTGTTTTGTTTTGTTTTCAAATTGGCATATATTTGTAGCTTCATGGAAATGCAGCTCATCATTTTCTCTTGTGTTTGTGAAATTAAACTGTGACCCTTGAAAAATGAACACATATACAAATAGTATTTTTTACTTATTTCTTTGACTTTAGTAACCTATAGGGTGTAGTTTTGTGTTGGATCCCATGTTCTTAGTTTTGTATTGCAGTAAGAGATAGCAGATATAGTTTTTAATTTGGGGAAATCAATGTCTATTCTCTAGGGAATAATACTTTATAATACTGTACATTTGTGGTCATTCTTATTTTTGTTAGATATTCTGTTTCTTAAAGATTCATAGTAGGAAAGCTTGCCAAGTTTGGCAATATACTGGCTTTCAGCCTGTAGTATAATGCAACATCAATATAAAATCAACTACCTCTGATTTAACAATTTCAAGATAATTTCAGTCTTCATGTCCATTTCCTGAGAAAGCTTAGAATTTAGCAATTAGAGAATCAAAATTTTCTTTCCTTCATGGATTTGGTGGCTAGGATAATTTACATTTAATAAAACACTGAAGTTGGAAATAATTATCTGGTTCATCTGCTCCAGTCTCTGAACTAATGAAGGCATCTCTCCAACAGATAGTCATTGGTTTTTGCTTTATAGACTTCAGGGTACAGGTCTTTTATCTCCTTGGTTAACTTTATTCCTAGAGTATTTTATTATTCTTGATGCAATTATAAATGGGACGTTTTTTGGGTTTTTTTTAGTTTCTCTTTCTGTTGCTTCATTATTAGCATATAGAAATGCAATGGATTTCTGCACATTGATTTTGTATCCTGCAACCTTACTGAATTTATTTATCAGCTCTAGTAGTTTTTTGGTGGAATCTTTAGGGTTTTCTAAAATCTAAATTTCTAAAATCTAAAGATTTTTTTTTTTTCCATTTGCATCATGTTACCTGCAAATAGTGGAAGTTTTGCTTCTTCCTTACCTATTTGTATGTCTTTTATTCCTTTTTTCTTTTCTGATTGCTGCGGCTAGCACTTCCAGTACCATGTGGAATAAAAGTGGTAAGAGTGGACCTCTTTGTTTTGTTCCTGACCTTAGAGGAAAAGCTGTCAGTTTTTTCCATTAAGTATGATGTTGGCTGTGAGTTTTTCATATATGGCCTTTATAATGTTGAGGTACATTCCCTCTAAACATACTTTATTGATGGTATTTATCAAAAATGGATATTGTACTTTGCCAAATGCCTTTTCTGTGAACTTGCTTCCTTTTAGCATCCATCAGATCATATTATTTTCTCTTCCACATGATAGAATTTTAGATATCTGAAAGTACCTATATTGTATCCTCTTCAGTCTTTTTTGTTTAGACATATTTTCTTCATTTCTTTCTATACCTTCTCACATGATATGTTTCTTCAGTTCTTCTACATCACCTTTTGGTGGAAACTTTATATTAGCTCACTAAGTCTTCATTAATAGGGGAATGGGGATGAGATCATAGAAGATCTGGGCCCACTGTGCTTTATGTTGAATCAAGAGTGTCCATAGTGTTGTCCTCAAGCCTAAACATGGCAATTCAAACCAGAATGTATCCAGTGGAGAGGTATCTGCACTAAAGCTGAGTAAATAATCTGGATTTTCTGCATTACCAATTAATCAATATGGTCCCTTGTAGCTAAGATGGGTGTCTGTATTTCACATACAGAAATAGTGAACACAATATTGGGAGTATATGCCAGTATAATTGAGAAATATTTGTCTCATGTGAAAACAAGTGTTGCTCTACAAAGAAGGCAGATGACTGGATCTGGTCAGTAGTATTTCAGCAATCACTTCTTTTTATTAAGTCTTCACACTTTATCAGCACTAAGGTGGGGAGGTAGATAATACATTAGAAGCTCTAACCTGTGAATTTAAAAATCTTAAGATGTATTGTTCTTGTAAGAGAACGTGTAGTTTCATCACGACAGACCTTTCTTCTCCCAACTACCCTGTAACCTTGATGCCAGACAATACTTCCTAAAACCCTTTCCCAACCATTACATTTCTCCTCTAAAAGCTTATAATGGTCAATGGGTCACCATTTAGTACTGGATATAATTTGAAATGTCTCATTTTGATGCAAATTAAGGCAATTGATTTAATTGAGATTGTTACCTGATCTGAAAATAGCAAGATTATCTTGGATAGTCCTAGCGAGCTCAACGTAATCCTAAGGGTTCTTAAGTAAGCAGCCAGTCAGAGGGAGACGTGGCTACCAAAGGAAATCAGAGAGAGATAATATTGCTGGCTTGGAAGGTGGGGAAAAAGAATACAAGCCACGAAATGTGACTGCACTCTAGGAACTGGGTAAGACCTGGAAATGGATCTCCTCTAGAGCCTCAGTGAGGAATGAAATAATGCAGATACTTCAATTTTATCCCACTGACACCCATGTCAGTCTTCTAACCCAGAGAACTGAAGGGTGATAAATATTTGTTGTTTTCAGCCATCAAGTTTATGGTAATTTGTTAAGGTAGCTGTATAAATCTAAAACACAGAGGAAAACTGATTTAGTCACTAGATAAACTGGAAAGCTTTTTTCTTCTAATAACTTCTTATTATATCATACGGATTTTGTTAAAATGCCTTATACACATTTATGTATACTTGTATGCATACGTATGCGTGTACACACACACACACACACACACACACACATATATATGTGGGACCCAAGGAATTTAACAAAAATCCCCTACCCCTGGACAAGCAGAGCAAGACTAACTCCATTTTGTGCTACACCCACCATCTCATGTATAACACCCACATGACCTACTTACTGCTTAAGACACTCCCCCACCCTAGTCAAGCTGCTGAGCACACCCTTACTAGAAACCGGCTCATATAGGAATGTGGAACCCCTAATCGCCAAAGAATGTAAACCCCGCCTTTTGCCCGCCAAACTTGCATGCCAATTCTGACCAGAGTGATAGGCTAGTTCAAATAGTTACTATAGGGTAAATTGTAATTCAATTGGCCACCTGCGTGTGGACTGACATGACTATGCAACTTTCTGTGTGTGTTACAATCTCATTGGCCACTGACCCCTATAAAACTGCCATGCCTCTTAACCCAAGGGTCCAAGTCCCTGCTCCGCTGTGTTGGGTATACTTGGGCCCAAGCTCGAGCTTGTAAATAAACCCTTGTGCGTTTGCATCGGTATCGGCTCCTTGGTGGTCTCTCAGATTCGAAATCGGGGGCATTACAGTATATATATGTATATATATACTTACACACACACACACACACACACACACACACACACACACAATCATGGCCTCCAGATACTCACATGGTGTCTCATACACATAGAATAGCACAAAAATATGTTATTAAGCTTGCTTGAAGCTCCTGCAGGTGAGATTTAGTGGAAGTGTCATCTAAGTTATATAGAAGCTCAGCAAAGAGAACAGGGAAGAGTACTCTCATAAAGGGGAAAAAGAACAAAGCCATAGAGGGACAAACTAGCAATATTATGGGTAGAAGAACCATCAAAACATACAGTGTATGTCATCAAGCATCCAGAGACCAAGCTTGGATGAAACAGAGGCTGAATTATATAGAATCTATATCATACTAGACTTTATCCTACAGGCCATTAATTTCATTATTCAGACTTATAAACATTTGATGTCTTTATTGCTATTCAGAGACATGCAAACTCCATACCATAGACTGCAAGTTTTGGATGATATGACTATTTTCTTTTCCCAATCTTGACTGCCATCACTCTTACCCTTATTCATTGTGTCCTGGTCTTTGTGGCAATGTTTTGTTCTTTGACCATGCCAAACTCTTTTCCATCAGGGGTCTTTGCGAATACTGTTCCCTGTGCTTGGAATGTTCTACTCCACCACAACCAGCCCCCAACTCATACACACATACATGCATTTCCCATGGCTAGCTCTTTCTCTTGTGTTAATGTAGGTTTATATGTAGTCATACAAACCTATGACTCTCCCTGTTCAAGATATTCCTTGAATGCATCTAGACGAAGTTTCCATGTCCTTCTGTTATTTTCAGTCTAAGCATTTTGTCTCCTTCACATACACCATTTATTAACATTGGTATTTTATTATGTATTTGTCTGTTTAGGATATATACATCCTCTTCATCACTTCCCCATAATAAAAATTCAATGAGGGTAGGGTAATCATATTTTTCTTTTCTTGTACTGTTGCAATCTCAACACCCTCAACAGTGCCTGGTACATACTAGTTAGCTAATAAGTATGTATTGAATTAATTAATTGATTAATCAGTGTTAGGCAGTTTGATCAGATATTTGTTTAAGATAAATGTGATGATCAAGGAAAGAGGATTTTATGTTTTTCTGGGCTAATTTTTCTGGGCTTCACATAAAGTGAAGGAGGACTGAACTAGGCCCTTGATGATAGGAAAACAAAGGAAGGGCAGATTTTAGAAAGAATGAAGACTGCTATGATTGATAGTTATGAGGATGTGGCACCCAGGAAGAGTGCTATATTGAATGAGAGGATTCTAAGCACAAGGGAAATATGATGTGTGGCAATGCAGTAATATGTTTGAGCAAAGCTAATGTATCTGTGTACATGTTGAGGATTAAAATGCATACAATTATCAAAGGATAGTCAAACATATATTTAGATTTATAATTTTGAAACTCAGAGAGAGGTCATGGGTACATAGTGATTTGGAATTTTTCACCTACAAATGATTATTAAAATCATTAAAGCGATTAAGGGCTTCAAGAAAGGAAATGTAAGTGGAAAGATCAGAGAGGAAGGGGATGTACTTAGAGGCAGATGAAAGGAGACCTTAACATAGAAAAATGAGAAATTATGATTAGCAGATACTGTTCTAAAGGTCAAGGGAGATGAGTGTTTTAACAGTGAAGCAGTAGTTGTTAAATAAAAGCCAGAATGACTGAAAAGTTATCTAATGTACCCCTCCGCCCCCTTATTGATATGATAAAATAAAAAACCAAAGCAATCACATATTTTGCCTCAAACTACCCTAGGTTTAGAAACAATCTGATATTTGTTAACCTCTTTCTTTTCTTCTTTCTTTCTTTCTTTCTTTCTTCCTTTCTTCCTTTCTTTCTTTCTTGTGGGAACTGCTTAGAAGCAGAGGCACAAAGACCAGGCCAAGTGGAAGGGTGGGGAAGGGTACTAGAATGCTTGTTTTATCTTCTGACCCCTTACAAGGTTAGCAGTCTCAACTTGTAGGTAATCTAATCATGATCATGATAGCTTTATGATAGGGATATGATAGGATTATCTTATTATAAAAATGTTATCATTGCCAGTAATTCTGATGATTGTATTTAGAGATGAGGGTCCTGCACATTTCCAACCCTGTAATTTTATGCAAATCTTATCACTAAAGAATAGCTTTACCATGTGCTTTGCTCTCTTGTCACCTCTGACTTGGACCCAGCCATTTAACTTCTGGCATTTTCTGTTTGATGCCTTGTCTATTTACATGCTTAGAGGTCAGCAACTTCTCCCTAGCATGAAGCTTTGGTCTTATTGAGGTAAATCATTCAGATCCATCAATGAAATTGTCATCTCTACCCAAAGATTTCTAAGTCAAGAGAAAACATGTCAAAACAAAACAAACAAAAAGCAAACCCTCTAAACTGTATAATTAAAAACAGAGGGAGAAAAAGTCTTCACTGTTTCCTCTTAATAGCCTAATCCTATTATATAGCTTTTGAGACGGGACCCATGAGAAAAGATGAAGCACTTAATACCATTTTAGTGTGAATGCTTAAAATAGACAAATGTGTTAAAAGTCAAATAGGGAACATTTTCTTTAAAATTCAAATGCCAGGCCCCAATTTCAAATTTCATGATAACCCCAGGAATACTCTGGTTGGCATTAATTACTCATACAGGGCAGTGGGTGAGTGGTATCCACTGGGTTCAAACCTTTGAGCTGCAGAGTCCAATCTGTTATCCAGTGATAACAGATAGAGTCTTTCAAAGAACACATTGACCCCTGGCCTATGGATATATTGTGGCCTGACTCATTCCTCACAGATTCGTGTTGCTGGAGTCATTATGAGTGACATATCACAGTCCAGGTCAAGAAGCTTTTGTCAAATAACTCTTGGAAAGGACTCAGGATTTCTAATACTCCCAGTTCAGATATAAAGGGTTCATTTAGAATGATTATGTAAAAGCTTTCAGCTCCCTTTCCTCAGTTGGTGATGACCATTATGTTTAACCTTCATAAGTATTTTAAATAACAATGGGATCTCATGTTCTTTTAAAAAGTCTTGCAGAGTTTTTCTCTCCTCTACTTTAGTCCCACTGCAGCACATCATGGATTATAACCTGGATTTCTCTTGTCGATGTTGCCATTGCTCAAGCACAGGGTTGGATTATTACCTGGAATATTCTCCTCTGCACTGACATCATTCCAGAATAGACATGGATCATTACCAAAGCATCCTCATTAACTTTTAGGATTCTAGATCTCTTCTTCGGTCCATCGTTTCATTTCTGTCTACCCACCTTACAGTACAGATTCCATGGGAGCACTACCCTAATGAATTCCCACAGTCCCTAGCATTGTGAATCCTACAAAGTAGATACTCAGGTACTCTTAGGCTCAGTTGCTAATGATTTATTAATGATTTAAATATGTTGTAATGTCTAAATATAGTGTATCATTGAATTAGTCCAAGTTTTTATAATGCTGAATTCAGGATACTACAGGTACAGTTTGACTAAGTCAAGTCACAGACCATCTCAATAAGGATACTGAATATTATCTAATGTCCCACGAAAGTATACATTTTTTCATCACCTCACTGTCAAATGTTTGACCAGTGTCAAGGAAAACCAGTCACATGGACAACTCAAATGTCCACTGATACTCTCTTCCCCCAAGCTAAGAAATTTGCATTTCTTGTACATTTTCTGTTATTCAGCACTCTGTTAAATGTTTTCTTCAGAATTTGGAAATGTAGCCAAACACCTATTGCAAATAGTCAAATTGCTAAGATCTACCAAAGGAAAATGCTTTCATTTTTATAAGCTCATTGCGGGGGGGGGGGGGGGGGGGGGAGGGTGGAAAAAGACTCTTAAAATCGTGCATTCCTTCCTGCTTTGTAGAAAACTAAAGAGCCATTCTTCATTTACAGGAAAAATAAATTTTGTGATAGGGACACAGCATCAGATCTTATTTATAGACACACAAACATGAAATAATAAATGTGACTTTGATGAATAATTTTCTTTCTGCTCCAGAAAGTTATCAAATAAATATATTTTATATTAATATTTGAAAAAAATCAAGATACTTATGACTCCCCTACACTCCTTGAACATCTTGGAGTTAGTTATACTACCCAATACCACCTTAAATTATGCTCTGTGAGCTATAAATGAGGAAGATAGAGAATTGAGTAGTTCCTACATGTCTGCCTAAATGCTTTATATGATTTGATATTTTAATTCTTGTGAAACCCTTCAGATTTGAGTTACTATTGCTATCATCTTCTTGTTACCTAAAAGTAAAGAAAACCATTAGCAAGTTTGGTAGATTGCTATGGGTTACACAGCTAATAAGTGAAGGAGTAGGAAGTAGATGAGAGCAGTTATAATCGGGGATCTAGACTCTGTGCTTTATTAATTAATTAGTCAGCTACTTGTTTGACCCTAAGGAATCAGGCCTGATTAGCTAAATGTATCTAACAGAAAACGACATTACATGTACTGCTTTGAATAAAGGGAGAGGAATATTAATTTGCTTTGGACATCTTGATTTCAAGGTTTCAATGTGCATCAGGTTAGTTTTGTCAGTTTAGCAAATACAAATACATGACATCAGTTTACTCTGAATTTCCAATAGTGAGTAATTTTTTTAGCATACATATGCCTTATGCAATATTTGTTACATTCTTATATATTTAAAAATATTAACTGGGTGTCCTATAGTTTACCTGGCAACTCAACATCAAAATTAATATACCTGATAAATAATTATATATGAGCTCCAATGGCCTGGGAAGAATTAAGATTGCAAATATAAAGTTGGGAGTCACCAATGGTCACTAAGTTTTATACATGTTATAGAGTTCTCGGGCTATAGAAAGGCAATAGGTACAAGCCATGAATAGATGAAATTGTGAATCAAAACATATAATCAAAGAAAGGAAGCAGTTAGAGAAACATTGATTTTTTGGGGGAAAACATTTTTAAGGGGTAGACATGGCCACAGAGTCAGAAGAAGGAAAGACACAAGGTTCAAGGCATAACCAGAGTTGATGCTATATAAAATCTAGAGAGCATGTTGGTAAAAGCCAAATGCTTTGTAATATTAATGAGGATGAAGTCCAAGAAGTTATTACGCTTGGAGTTTATGTACTATGGTAAACTGTTGCCTGAAGACAGTAGCTTATTGTACAGCTATAACCAAAATATTTCTTTTTTTAAAATTTTTTTTAATGTTTATTTATTTTGAGAGACAGAGACAGAGTGTGAGCAGGGGAGGGGCAGAGAGAGAGAGAGAAAGACACAGAATCTGAAGAGGCTCCAGGCTGTCAGCACAGAGCCTGACGCGGGGCTCAAACTCACAAGCCGTGAGATCATGACCTGAGCCGAAGTCAGACGCTTAACCAACTGAGCCACCCAGGCGCCCCATAACCAAAATATTTCAATAACACTGAGCACTCTTTCTTTTCTGTCCATAAATAAAGCAACCATGGGATTCTCTATCTGAATGTATAGGTGGAGACTTGCAGAAAGTCAAGGACACAGATCAAGTGATTTAAAAATGATTATCCTAGAGGCAAATATTTATTGAGATTGGTTTCCTTTGTTTCATTTTAATGCAGAAAGACAGACATTAATTATAACTATTAAAAGTTAAAGAAGGCCTAGTGACTGTGCAGAAACCTAAATTTTATTGGTAACAGTGTTCTGCTGTGGCATTGCAAATTACCACAAAAGGAGAAGCTTTAAACAATTCACATTTATTACCTCATAATTCCCGTAGGTCACAAGTTCTGTATGGCTTAACTGATCTCTCCGCTCAGGGTCTCACACTGAAGGAGTCTGCCACCAGAGTTTTTTCTGGAAGATCTGGGGACAGTTCCAATTCTGAGCTCATTCAGGTTGTTGGCATACTTTGGTCCCTTGAGGTCATAGGACTGAAGCCCTGCTTACCTGACTATTGACCAGAGGCTGCTCTCATCTCCTGCAGGCTGCTAGCTATTCCTTGCCAAGGGTCTTTTCAGAAAGTCATGGCTGACAATGTTGAATTGTCAATCGAACCCACTTCATGCACCAACTCCCTTTGTCTTCTTCCACTTCCAACTACAGAAAACTCTGTAAGATCAACTGACTTGGGCCTTATGTCTGCAAAGTCCCTTCACAGCAGTACCTAAATCAATGTTTGATTGAGTAACTAGGCAATGGGATCTTAGGGGATTGAAGAGATCTATAGAATTTGCCTATCATCTTATCCATCCAGTTTTAATTATCTAGAATTAAAAGGCACCGGCAACTGAAAACAAAAGACTGTCAAGCACTGTTAGGTACCCAAAAAACATTACTTTGTGTAATTTTTACAGTATCTCTAAGAGGTATTTATTATTATTATGAGCTAAAGAAGTCTGGCACCGAATGATTACATAACTTACTCAGGTCACTCTGACCTTTGGCAGACCTTTGGCAGTTCCATAATACGACACAATCACAAACATGCCAGTAGTTTTTAATCCACTTTCAAATTCTAACTCTGAAACCATGAGTAACAATGACATAGGGGGTAAACTATAGTCACACCCAATATCAAGATCCTTTACTTTTTTACACAGTGGTGACACCAGATAATAATAATAATACTGGGTACCTATTATGATAATTGTAATTTTGACTTCTCCATTCCCAAGTGGAACATTAATTTCATGAAGGCAGGGGCTTTCTCTAATAAAACACAGCAGGTTAGACTCAACTGGAAGCTTCAGGGTAGGTTTAGTATGTTGGTAAAGAGGAAAGGATTTACTTTGTCTTCAGAAAAGTCATGGTGCTATCATGAAAGATTTAAAAAGGGAAACAACAGAAACTGTATATTAATGGACCATATGTATATGTTAAGTAAGTTAATTCCAATATTCTTGTGTCCTGAGAATTTCACTTTAAATGCAACAGTGGTTGACACAGCTCACCAAGTAATATCAAGTTACACCATACCTGAGACATTCTCCAATCACAAAGAATAGAACAAGATTGCATAAGTGGCTACTTATACATAATCTCTCATTTAAATTAGAGAAGGCAGGGAATTGTTGAAAAAGTAATCATTACTGTTTTGTGTTATAAATAAAAATAATATAGTGTTGGAACGTTACAGGACAGATTGTCACATAAATTCAGATTTTCATAAATATGTTTTGTGTTCAGGAGATGGCTTTACCATTTTAGTAAAATCCATGAAACTGTAAACTATACTATAGATCAACTAGTTGTTAAACTATTGCAAAATCATTGTTTGCCTCAAGAATAAAGTCCAAAACAAGATGCATTAAAACATCCAACCTCCACTGTATGCTAATGAAGGTAAGATGATAATCTATGTTATCACTAACATTGTAGTTGATAATTATAGATTATGTATGATGTACCCAGATGTAAGACTAGAAATGTGTACCTGTGCATGTGCATGTGTGTCATACAAACCTCATATCCACTACATGAGGTCAGTACTATTAGCATTTCCATTTTATTTTATTTTTTTTAACGTTTATTAATTTTTGAGACAGAGACTGAGACAGAGCATGAACGGGGGAAGGTCAGAGAGAGAGGGAGACACAGAGTCTGAAACAGGCTCCAGGCTCTGAGCAGTCAGCACAGAGCCCCACGCGGGGCTCGAACTCACGGACCGCGAGATCGTGACCTGAGCCGAAGTCGGAGTCTTAACCGACGGAGCCACCCAGGCGCCCCAGCATTCCCATTTTAAAACTGAGGGAACTGAAGCTAAGAACATTTAAGTAACTGGCTCACGTTACACAGCTAGTAAACAGTGGAATTAATTTTAAAATCACAAGGAATTCTGTTAAAAAAGTGTTTTGGGGCATCTGGGTGGTTCAGTCAGTTGAGCGTCCCACTTCACCTCAGGTCATGATGTCACAGTTGCTGAGTTCTAGCCCCACATTGGGCTCACTGATGTCAGCAAGGAGCCCGTTTAGGATCCTCTGTCCCCTCTCTCTGTGCCCCTCCCCAACTCATGCTTTCTCTCTCTCTCTCTCTCTCTCTCGAAAAAAAAAAAAAGTTTCATATACCATCCTTTTCATAGCAGATGGAGCTTTTTCACAATTATTGTTTTTAGCAATATTTATAGCTCAGAAAAGACAGTTTGAAGAACATACATATATATGTATTCACATTATTCAGGCATGGGCATATTTCTGCATTTCTCCTTTGTTTACCACATTTATAAGGTATTCTATGCTTCTTTTAAGGTACTGAAAGTAGGTCTGCTTTATGATAGTCTACTAGTAGCATAAATAAGAATGTTGTGCAAGCAGTTTTTAATATTTTTCCCAGATTGTTATATGTAACATAATCATAGAATGCTCATTGTTTACAAGGATGAATATGCTGATTCACGTTTTAGTTTACTCAGTAGACATGCACTGAGCACTTTCAGTGACATAAGCCCTGCAGAGGTCCTCTAACCTCAGTGTAACTAAGTGTCTAGTAAGAGGTCAGAAAGATTTATAAATTACTTTGCATACTTAGCAAAAGTAAAATAGATCACTGAAGAAGGAGCACTGAGCTCTAATTGTGTTTATTGTGGATGTCAGATGATGTTTCAACTAGGTCTTGAAGAATTTCAATAGTTGATGAAGAACATTCCAGGTAGAGGATAAAATCCATGCTAAAGCACAGAAATTAGTTAAAAACAAGTTGTTCATGGAAAATAGATAGTTTAGTTTCTTTTTTCTAATATATGAAAGTCAGAGACAATAAAACTAAAAGAATCAGGTGTACCAAAATTGGGGAGAGCTTCAAATATCAGAGTTTGTCTGACATTTACGTATATTCTTCTACTGTATAATGAGAATAAACCTCTTTCCAGTGGGAAAATAGGTAATCACATAAATGTTTCACAAAGTTAAGTCCAGATAGTATGTAGAAAACAGACTGAAGAGAAATTGAATGTAAGAAGATTAGGCGGCAAGTATTAACAAGTATCTTTTATGGGTGCCTGGGTGACTCAGTCAGTTAAGTGTCCATTTCTGGGTTTCGGCTCAGGTGATGATCTCACGGTTTATGGGATAGAGCCCTGTATTGGGCTTTGCACTGACAGCTCAGAGTCTGCTTGAGATCTCTCTCTCCCTCTCTCTCTGCCCCTCCCCCATTCATGTGCCCGCATGCTCTCTCTCTCAGAAAATAAATAATAAATAAATAAATAAATAAACTTAAAAAAAATTAAAAGGTATCTTTTATCATTCATGTGATCTATGCATCTATTAGTTTTCCCATTTGCAGATGAATATATAGAGGATTAAAGAGTTTGAGTGCATACATACCTTAAAAGCCAAGTCTAGTACAGGTAAGCAATAGGGTGTGCCAAATATTTGACAAAAATGCATTGTTGGGGACATTGTTTCAATTAAGAATTAAAAAAAATATTCTTTGGTGATTAATGAACATGGCCATCATTGATTAGTGTGGCAGAACAATTTAGTTCTCTCATAAAAACTACTATCCCACCAGAATATACCATGGGAGACTGTTGTAATAACTTCTGTGTATGTATTAAATAAAGGGAAAGGAAGAAGTATGTCACCTAAAATTAACTTCTAACTTTTTTCATAGGTCATTTGATCATTTTAATTTCCGAGTTTCTGACACCAACAGCAATTTCCTGAAGATCATTCATGTGTCACTGCATTAGTTGAGAAAGTAGAAGCATAGAACACTTCAGTGGACAGTGGCAAAGAGAAATTGACCTGTGAAATCCTACACTAGAGCTATTGCACTCCGTCAAAAATAGCTTAGGCGAAGTGATTCTTAAATGCGCCAAAACTTCTTGGCCATTTCCCTTTATGTTGCAAAATCCCTCAGCCTACTTGAGTTGCCTTGGAGCAGAGTCAAAGGAAAACGAAGTTTTCAACCCAAGAGTCATTGAAATCAGATAAGTGCATCTTCTGGTCCATCTTACACTGCTACTACATCATCACTAGCCAGACTTACGCGCCTCATGGTCATAAGAGTGATTTCGTGACTTTGGCACACGGGGACATATTCCAAAACTTCAGGGTCCACTTCACCATTTCTTATTATGAACATTTGCCAATATCCCCAAACCAGAAAATACTTCTTCACTAAAACCAAGTAAAAAAATTTCTGAATCCAGAAATTGTCTGATAAAGACACTCAGGAATGAGGGATTTAAACACAATCATTTCTTTATTTCCATATGGTAATCCTTATACCCAAACTAACAGTTCTTGTATTTTTCTTAAGAAGTAGTGGCCTATTCATTATATTCACAAGATACCTGCAAACTTCAGAGGGACGATAAGAATATAGGCTTTAGAGATGCAACTACTTTACTTATAGGTAAGAACACCATGGCTTACAAAGTTAAAGAACATATTTAGGGCGAACATATTTAGTTGCTTAGCGTGGAAACTTAAATAAAATTCAGACTCACTTTCTTTTAAGTCAATTTTGACTTTCAAGAAGAACTCAAATAGGTCAGTGGTTCTCAAAGTGTGGTCCCTGGAACAACAACATCAGTATCACTTGGGAACCTGGAAGTGCAATCAATTGCTTAGGCTCACTTCAGGAAGTGATGGTAACTGATGAAGTGACAGAAGATGGTATCTGGCAATATGCGATTTAAAATCTCTCCTTATAAAATGCACATTAAGGTTTCAGAACTACTGAAATAAGTAGAGTACATGCAGATTCTGTGAAAATATGAATGACATCTACTACACCAGCCAAAATACAAAATATTGATTTTAATAGAAATAGTAGTCTGCCTTCTATCATCCTAATTTAAGCTCTCATGGCCTCTCATCTGGACTAGTTTAGAAGTCTCCTAGCAGGTGTTCCTATCTCTAATCTTTATGCCATCTACACTGCCTGGGTAGACTTATGAATTTATTTTTTATGCACAAACCTGATGACATCATCATTCCTGCTTAAAATCCTTCTTGCATATCACAACACTTATTCACCCCAAACAGGCAAATTATTCAGGCCTACATCCAAAACATTCCACAGTTTTAGCCTGTTCTATCTCCAGCCATATTTCTTACAACATTATCATGTGGGTTTATCAACTTCAAGAGAATGATTATAACTCAAACTCATTTTTCTCTTAAACAAAGTCTGCAGAAAAGACAATCACTGGAAATAGTTATGGCTATTTAAAAACAAAAGCCCTTGGAGACTGTAATGACTAGGAGACAAAGTGGCAATGAATCTTGGGCTAGGATGGCCATTCACACCAAGCTGTCTGCTTTTTAGGTGTCAGTTTGCTGATCTTCAATGATGCTCATAAACCCAGCTGCCTGATGCTCCTCTCATCTTACTACCTCATGGAAGCAATCCACCCAGCTGTGGTACAGCTTTCTGTGGGCTCTTCAAGCTTATTTTAGCTGGAAAATTGACAGGAAAAACTCGCTCATACCCTCGACCATTTGCTCAAGAAGTCACAGACAAAGCAGTGTTATATGAGGAATCACACCCAGAAAATGATCTCTAGAAAATAATATGACGATAAGATGCATATAAATGGGTGATATGCAGAGAGTTGGCATATCTCTGGATCGCAGAAGGCTGGGACAGTTGCAGGGAAAGTTAAATGAAAGGAAAATAGTCGATTGTTCATATTAGCGCTGAATGAAAACAACAGGATAGGAATTAAAGCTTCTCTATTCATATCATGTGCAGATTGAGCAGTAGCAGGCTGATAATCTTAACCAATGAGTCAATTAGTTAAGGATATTCATTTATTCATTTTCAACTAAAACTTGTTAAGTATCTCTCAAGTGTCGGAGCCAGTGGTAGGCAATAAGATAGAGAGGTGATTAAGACCTAGTCCTCTCTCTCAAGACTGTCAAATTCCAGGGAGAAGGAAAAATAAGTAGATTACAATTCAATGGGCTGTGTGTGAAAGTAGAGAATTGCACAAAATGCTATGAAAGCACAGAGCAGAAGGGAAGTTAACTGCATGGAAAGTCAGAAAAGTATTCAGAGAGAAGGTAGCATTTAGCCCAGCCCTGTATAACTTGGAGTTTAATTTTTATTAAATTTATTTTGAATAGGTGATATATTCAAAAAACTTAAAAACATATAAAATAATACACCGTGAAATATACACATATACACATATATATACACACATATACATGTATACACGTACATATATTCCAGTATTTCTTTATGCCAATATAAACAAATACTATTATTAGCATGTATATTTTATATTTCTCCATTTCCTCCACAAACAGTAAAATAATATATAAAGTGCTTTGAGATGATTTATTTTAATTAGAAATATATCCTAAAATTTTTGTCCAATATCGGTTACCTTATATGGCAAAAGGTAAAAATTTCCCTCTATTCCTAGTTTTCTCAGAGTTCTTATCATGAAAGGGTATTAAATTATGTCAATTTCTTTCCTACATCAATTAGCATAATCATATGGCATTTTCCTTCATTCTATTATTAAGATGTATTAAAATGATTTTCTTATGGTGAAGCACTCTTGTATTCCTAGGATAAATCTCACTTGGACATAGTGAGTAATCTTTCTAATATGTTGCTATATTCAATTTGCTAATTTTGTTGAGAATTTTTGCATCTGTAGTCACAATTTCTATTGAAATGCATTTCTTCCTTGTGATGTCATTTCTGGTTTTGATATCAGAATGACACTAGTCTTACAGAATGAGGAAATGCTCTCTCAATTATTCTGAAAAGTTTGAAATGGGTGTGGTTAATTCTTCTTTAAATGTTGAGTAGAATTCCCCAGTGAAGTAGTCTTTTCCAGGTCTTTTTTTTGTTGGGAGATTTTTTTACTACTCTTTAAAATCTTTCCTTCTTAGAGGTGTGTTTGTGTAGTCTCTTTGGGTTTTACCCTATTCAGAATTCATTAAGCTTCTTGGATTCACAGATTTATAACTTACATCAAATTTGGGAAGTTTTTAGCTGTTATAGCTCAAATATATATATATTTTGCCCCCCATTGCTGGGACTCCCACATTGCATATGTTGATCTGATTGATGATTTCCTAGGTATCTTCAGCTCTGTTCACTTTTCTTCCTATTCTTGAGACTCAATACTATCAATTGTCCTGTCTTCAGGTTCACTGATACTTTATTCTGCTTCTGTAGATCTGTTTTTGATTCTTTGCACTGTACTTTCATTTTAGTTATTGTACTTTATGCTCCATATTTTTTTTGGTTTCTCTTTAAAATTTTCTGTTGTTTTTAATACTGTCTTATATTATCATTTTGTTCACATATGGTTTTCCTGTCTCTGTTCATGTCTTCCTTTAGGTCTTTGAGTAACTTCAAGACAGTTGTTTTATTTATTTTTTATTTTTTTCAGTTTATTTATTTTGAGAGAGAGAGGGAGAACACAAAGGAAGGGCAGAGAGAGAGAGAGAGAGAGAGAGAGGGAAAGAGAGAATGAATCCCAAGCAGGCTCCGTGCTGTCAGCAGAAAGCCCGATGTGGGGCTCAAACTCACAAACCATGAGATTGTGACCTGAGCCAAAATCAGATGCTTAACCAACTGAGAAACCCTGGTGCTCCAAGACAGCTGTTTTAAAGTCTTTGTATCGTGTATATGATGTCTACCTCCTCAAATATGTTTTATGTCCATTTATTTTATTCCTTTGAGTGAGCCATACTTTCCTGTTTTTTTTAAATACTTTGTGATTTTTTCTCTTTGTTAAAACCAGACACTTGGATCTTATAATGCAGTAACTCTAGAAATAAGATTCTTGCTTTCCCCAAGGTCTACTGTTCATTGTTGTTGTTGTTGTAGGGTGTCTTTGTGCCAATAATCAGTCTCAGGTTATAGTTTAAGATCTCAGGTTGTTCCTGACCCTGTGTCTTTCCCTAGACATGTGAGGTGGCTTTCTAAATTCCCCCAAATAGATAATTATTTTAATGTTCCCCCCAAACTAAGTGAGGTTCCTTTAAGTCTTGTAGAAGCTGCTTCAGCCAGTGGAGTTTGGAAGCATGGTGGCTAGGCTGCTCATTAGCATCTTAACAGAAGTAAAAATCCACTATCAGAACACAGGACCTGCTATCCAGTGGGCAAAGTTGTCATTGCTCACCCTCGCTAGAGTAACTCATGACAGAACTCCTGCCAGGGGGCTGAGGAGTTGGAAAGGGTAGCTACCCTCACACTAGTGGATGAAAGGGACTGAAATTAATAGCAATTTACCATCAAAGCTTTAGTATGGAGGCTACAAATGTTCAAACAAACTCCAGAATTCCAAAATGGTCACTTCAGACAATTTCTGATGGTACAATTGCTGTTCAGATGGAAAGATGGATTCTTGGTTCTTCCTACTCCATCATCTTCTCAAATGTCCCTTTCTTTATAAGTAATTTTAATGTGTTTTACTCTGTACTCCATTTTGTTTTTTATGAAAATTAATTGAATATTCCTGTGGAAGTATCTGAAGCCAGACTACTGTTCATTCTTATATTAATTGTGTCTGCTTGTGTGTATGTGTGTGTGTGTGTACACAAAAGAATCATTATTTAAAGTTAATTTTATAAGGGGGTGTCTCAGGGTTATTCTTCATTAGATAACTCTCCTTGTAAAACAGCATTTCCTTTTAGTTTTTGTCTTCTTTAATGTCATGATTTTATAAATAACTAAATTTTCAAAATCTGTTGTTCTTTTTTTTTTTTGTCTTTTTGCGGTACTCCAATCTTGTATATATTGGATCTCCAATACCTATTCTTCATATCATTTTCTCCTAATCTTTTTTAATATTGTTTTTTATGATTCTGTTTCCCTTTATATCATATGCAACCTCTTTCTCCCTTTGCCACAGTTTCTATATTGCCTATTTTTCCTTGACTTCCTTATATTTAATTATTTCCAAAAGATGTTTTTCTCTTTCTTTTTTTCCTATATAAGTTTCTTACTTTCTCCTGTAAGTAAGGCACTGCATTCATGGTGTCTGCATATCTGTCCACTTCATTTCTTATATTTATTGTGTGTTATTTTACAGTGACCATTAATTATTTACATTTATCAACACTGATTTATATTTTCCTCTTTATAGTAACATTTTTTGTTACTACTATAAAAAACAAAGAAAAATACAAATATATATCTGTAAGCATGGGGGTGGTGTTATTTCACTTATTTTTCTGTTGTTAGGGTTTCTTCTTTGATGTTATAGTCACAAACTAATTTTTTAAAATATGGTTCTTCTGGGTAGCTAGGACTCCTCTTCCTCTCAGAAACTTAATGAGTATAGGGGAACTTCTACCTTTAGCCCTGAGTTCTCCTACTCATCACCACTACCAGAGAACATATCTACTATTTCCCAAGATAACCCCACTACTTTCCAAAGGGGTGTTTTTGTTTCTGCTTTGGACACATTTCTAATTTTCACTCATATAATTTCCTCTTCTTCTTCTTCTTCTTCTTCTTCTTCTTCTTCTTCTTCTTCTTCTTCTTTTTCTTCTTCTTCTTCTTTTCTTCCTTTCTTTCTTTCTTTACCTGCTCTCTCCCCTCCCACAATTGCACCCAATTTGCCCATAGTCCTATTTATAGAAGTTTCTTCTTTCTTTAGCATCTTGGTCTCTTTTATTTCTCCTTCCCATTTGCCAACAAGATTCACTGGCTTCTCTACAGAGCAATTATTCTGTGTTCCAAATCAACTTTCTTATTCTTTGAAGTGTTCAGAAAATCTAAATCTCTGTTACTATCAGAATTCTCTTATACTACAAGGTGCTTTGGTGACCATCTGGTATTATTTCAGCATATCTTGTTGAATTCCCAATGCCCCTAGTTCCACATACTTAACAAGATGTTGAATGAGGCATATATTACTTTCTGCAAGAGGAAAGCTTTTTGGAGATATTAAGCATTTTATATTTTCTTTATATCATTGTATTTTTATCACAATGTGGTAAAAATAAAGGTATAATTAGGATGTAAACATTGATAGATTTAATGACAAAGATATTTTACCTTTACAATTTGTCAACAGACTTAAGGAAAAAGAGATCTAAAAAGGTATTTAGGCATTTAAACATTGGAATTTTTTAATTTTTAATTTTTTTATTTTTTAATGTTTATTTATTTTTGAGACAGAGAGAGACAGAGCATGAATGGGGGAGGGTCAGAGAGAGAAGAAGACACAGAATCCGAAACAGGCTCCAGGCTCTGAGCTGTCAGCACAGAGCCCGACATGGGGCTCAAACTCACAGACCGTGAGATCATGACCTGAGCCGAAGTCGGATGCTTAACCAACTGAGCCACCCAGGCGCTCCATATTGGAATTTTTAAGCATAAGAATTTTAACATAATACTTCCTGTAGTAGTGAAAAATTGAAAACAACCTGAAAATTACAAAAGAGTATTTCATTATATAGCAAAGAATTTATGCTATATTGTAATGCATATAAAACAAAACCATGTATAGAATATGCTCACAATTTTACTAAATGTTCACTTATCTCCAGTAATACATGAAAATGTTAATAGTGAAAATGATCTGAGATTACAGATGATTTTTGTTTTTTCTCTTAAAGTATTTTCTACAAGTTTTATTACACACATGTATTACTCTTAAAAATGTAAAAAAAAAACAACCCAGAGATGATTAGAGATTAATTTTTAAAGACAGTCATTATATGTGCTACCAAACATGACTTATATCTTGGGTAGAGTGATAAAACAAAGGCTATTTAGAGTCACTTTTTCATGTATTATTTCACTCAAAAGCACAAGGACCTAGGGAAAAAAACACTAATTTTCATATTTTGTGTATATTGCATGCATAGTAAACATGTACATTTCTGTAATGCAGAAATATTTATAGGGATGTGGAAATGGTTACATAAAACATGCCTCTTTTATACCTGAGGCAGATATATAGTTTCCCTTCCTGTTCTTGATACATTTATATTTCCTTCCATTTATATAGTATCTTAGGATGGAAGTACATTGGGAGTCAGTGCTCAAAGTCATGTGCACGCTTAGGTGTTGTAAAGAGAGGTGAAGCAGGCACCAGATTGCAGATGCAAAGTAGAGCTATATAAAAGGGCAAAACACGTGATTATGGTGTGCTGTGTAAAAGACTGAAGAGAAAATTCCATCTGGAGAAGGGCAACCTGAAGATGGTATAGAAAGGGCAATCTCATGAGTTCACTTGACTGTAAAATCTCAGGCTTTAAAAGGGAAGGTTAAACAAGAGTTTAACCAATTTGATTTCAGAATCAAACAAAATGAGGGTGCGTGTTACATTTTCTAAAGGGCTTGATATACACTATTTTTCTTTTTATTTATGTGAGAGAAGGCTTCAAACTTCAAATAGCAGTTTCAGCATCTCTACAGGAGACCATTATACTGAGGAGCAGGGCTAAAGATGCCTGTTGGAAAAACAAATTATAATCAAGGCAAAAATCTCAATAGAATAGGAAATAAATAAACCAAAGGGTATTTTTCTCAAAGTGTCTTTAAATATTTTTTTGAAGGAATCAGGATTGCAGTAGAATTTTCTCAGCACAGACCCTGAGCAAGCTTTTAATGGCAGTTGCGATATTCAATAATTATCTTAAACATGCTCTGCAGATAACTTGCTCATCCCATAAAAAGTGCAAACCTCCTTGTGCTATATAACTTATGATGATATCACACTATAGGTCAACTTCTATGCACACAGTTCAGTAGCTTGAATATGAATACTATTGCAGTTATAAAAAATGCCATTGCTCTTATAAAGGAATACATTTTAAACAATACTTTGGATGTTGCCTATGGTGTATTCAGGTCAATTTCCTGCTGGTTTCTAGTTTCAGGACAATTTCCTGGAGACTTCAAATTTTTAGCACTTTCAAGATACCATTTCTTTGGGCAACGAGAGAAATGGAGGAGAAAAATGGTACTTATTACAAGAGCAATCATGAATGCTCAGGTACAATTGAAAAGCATAGCATGAAACAAGACTATGATTACATCAAAGTATGGTAAGATTTATGTGTTGCTGAGGCTCTTGCTTAAGTACTGGATGCAGTATCATGACATATTTTACTGTTTTGTAAATGACATGATTTACTACATGAGTTTTCTGTCAGCACAATTTTTATTTATTGACTACAATGTCAGAAATGCCACATGAGGCAAAAAGTCATCCACAACAAATAATGATTGTATTTTTCTAAAATGATACAAACATTAGCTCTTGGTTGAACAATGATGTTATGCTGTTTCTCACTGCAGTTTCTGTCTTCACTTTTTAAATAGATAAATAAGGTCAATTTCACTCTTCCTTCCCCTCTGCTGCAGCAAGTAGGATCATTGCTTTTTTTTGCTCATTCTGCTTTCCAGGTGTTCACAAGATGTTTCTATCTACTTTCAATGCACAATGTATTAGATTATTTTATATCCTTCATATACGGTGTTACTTACCAGGTAGAGAATCTGGTGTGTTGGCCTCTTACCTTTATAAAACTCAGAAAAGATAGCATTACATACAGAAAGGCTCACAAGGTAGTGAACAGTCACTACGGTTCTCCAGCCACTTTGCCAGAATATTCTATGTGACCTTGATAAATCCCCTGCTAATTTCAAGCCACATTTTTCTAATGTGTGAATTGAGAGCAGTTAATGAAACCGTCTCTAAGGTCCTTGGAAGTTCTAGAACCTTCGATTCTAATTTAAATTTATTTGATTCTCTTGCTTATCAATAAAGTAAACGGAGAAATTTAGGTTTTTTACTTTAATTTGTATTGCAAAAAATATTTTTATTGCCATAAGTAAGCTTTTCTTTCGGAGCAAACGCAAATGAAAGTATCATATCTCTCTTAGTTATTATTTATGTGGGATAACAAGCAGTAAAAAAAACATGAATAATTTTAGATATTGAGATTTGGTTTTAGAATATAATTATCTTTTGATCTGTTGACACTACAAATAAGGAGGAAGAGAAGAAATTGAGAAGCTCTTTTACCAGGCTGAATTATTTTTATCTGAGTCACAACAGTGTAATGGTTCAAAGCACCTCATTCCTCATTTGACATAAAAATTTTGAAGATACTATAAAACCTCTCTCTTTCCTTTCTTCTTTCTTTATGTATCTGTTTCTATTTAAAAAAAAACAGTCTAGGGGTGCCTGGGTGGCTCAGTCGGTTGAGCATCCAACTTCAGCTCAGGTCATGATCTCCCCGTCTGTGGGTTCGAGCCCCGCACTGGGGTCTGTGCTGACAGCGCAGAGCCTGGAGCCTGCTTCAGATTTTGTCTCCCTCTCTCTCTGCCCTTCCCTGCTCATGCTCTTTCTCTCTGTCACAAATAAATAAAAATTTTTAAAAATAAATTAAAAAAAAACAGTCTGGAGAAATAGAACAGGAGCAGGAATGCTAAAGTGGGGTGGGTAACAGGACACAGTAAGAAGGGTTCTGCTATGTCTAATCACCACCATCCTGTAAACTCTGCTCATGGCCACTCCCCCAACCCCCATGCCCTCTCTTGGCCCCAGGTAATTTGTATTGACCATCAGACTCGTGCTTTTGAGAGTAAAAATTACAAAAATGGAAGGATCACCTGCTTCCTTAACTTATCCCAAATTCGAATCATCTCCATTCTTTCTAAAAGGGCTAATGAGTTGCAGCACATGGCCATCTTTAAAACAAACATATTTAGGGCTTGATGTCCACATAGTTACAAAATGTTGTCACCAACAGCAATCTTTGGGGAAATGGGTCTATCTTCGTGTGGATTAAGTTCTGAGTCTTCTTGCAACTCACCTGATTGGTGCCGCATGTCCTTTAGTAGCCTATAAAAGCAATCTTTATCTCTGGAAAAATAAATAAATAAATCTGTTCATCACCTTGTGCCCGAAACACACACACACACATATTCACACACACACACACACACACACACACACACACGGAAACTCAAGCAAACATTTAGCTTTCAGAAGTTTGTGATTTGCACAACCCAGTCCAGGGTCCAGCCTGCTTTATTGCATCCCCTTATAGCAAAGTTAAAAAAAAAATTGCTGTGACTCCTCTTTCCAATCCTCTTCCCCTCAGTCTCTCAAATAAAGTGTTAGCTCCTAATCTTACATCACAACTTCTCCTGTCAAGTTCCCTTTAACCAAATACTTAACAGTCTATGAAAATAATTTTTTCTTTATGTGAAATACATATTATTTTTCTATCCAGTTGCAGTCATTTGTACACTGGCAGAGGAAGGAAGGAGAAAGAGCAACTAACCAACAAATATATGTATGAAGAGAAACCGTTAACATACATATAATTTAAAACATTGATTACTCACACAAATACAGAAAAAAGAACACCACTAGAAATTTTTTGGAAGAGTCCATAAGCTGTGTTTTCCTTCAAACTTACGGCTTATGGAAACTGGAGTTGTCAGTATCTCCATGCCAAATATAAATGAAAGGAAAAAAAATCAAGTAGACATTTTCTGTATTACATATGAATTACTTGGTTGCTGTATGTTTTATCACTAGGGATTGCCATCTTAAGAATTAACATACTTGCCTCTTGATAGACTGGATAAGAAAAAAAAAACAAGATAAGGAAGATAGCTTTGTCTTCTTTGATATTTCCAGTATAATTATCCACACTCTAAAACAAAGGGAAGTGAATTAGAGAACCATCTGTCATTGGAAGCAAATTAATGCTCTTACAAAAGCAATAAAACCCTTACTTCTTGAGTCACCTCCTTGTCATATAAAAAAGTTTTAAGTGAAAACAATGCCCAGGCACATATGTATACATATTATATAACATGTGTATACATATTATAACACACACACACACACACACACACACACACTCTGTATATTTTTAGATATGTATTGGCATAAGAACAATCAATGAAAAAAAAAAAGAGATACCAGAAATAAATCCACACATATATGGTCAATTAAGTTTTGACAAAGAAGCCAAGAAAATAAAATGGGGGAAGGACTGTCTATACAATAAATGATATTGGGAAAGCTGGACAGCCAAATGCAAAAGAATGATACTGGACCCCCATCTTATACCACTCAAAAAAAAATCAACCTATAATCGATTAAAGACTTGAACATAAGACCTAAAGCCATAAAAATTCTAGAAGAAAACATAGGGAATAAACCCCTTGACATTTATTGAAAGGCAACTTACTGAATGGGAGAAAATATTTGCAAGTCACATATCACATAAAGGACTAATATATAAAATATATAAGTAACTTGTACTGTTTGATAGAAAACAATCCAATTTAAAAATCATTAGAGAAGCTGAATAGACATTTTTCCAAAGACATACAAATGGTGTCAGGTGCATGAACGATGTTGTATTATCATTTATCATCAGGGAAATGCAAATCAAAACCACAGTGAGATATCATCTCACACCTGTTAAAATGGTTCCTATAAAAAAAATTAACAAGTGTTGGCAAGGTTGTAAAGAAAAGGAAACTTGTGCACTGTTAATGGGAATGTAAATTGGTTCAATCCCATGGAAAACATACTAGACAGTCTTCAAAAAATGTTTTTCTTTTTAATTAAAACTAGAACTACCATATGACCTAGCAATTCTAGTTCTCCCTATATGCCCAAATGAAATTAAAACAGGATATCAAATAGGTATCTTCACTTCCACATTCATTGCAGCATTATTCACAATAGCCAGGACATGGAAACAATTTAAACATCCATCAATGGATGAATGGATAAAGGCATGACCTAGATGGAATATTATTTAGCCATGAGAAAGAAGGAAATCCTGCCTTTGTGACATAAATGGAACTTGAGGGCATTATGCTATGTGAAGTAAGCCAGGTAAAAAAAAAAGACAAGTATTAGGGCACCTGGGTGGCTCAGCCAGTTAAGTGCCTGACTCTTGATTTTGACTCAAGTCATTATCTCCGTGTTTGTGAAATCAAGCCCTGCATTGGTTGGCCTCTGCACTGACAGCACAGAGCCTGCTTAGGATTCTCTCTCTCAATCTCTCTCTCTCTCAAAAAAAAAAAAAAAAAAAAAAAAAAAAAAATTTAAAAAAGACAAATACTACCTGGTATCACCTGTATGTAGAATCTAAAAAATAAAAATAAATTAAATAGATTAAAAAGTCAAACTTCTAGAAACAGAATAGAACAATGGTTGCCAGGGGTTGAGTTTGGGGTGTGTGAATGGGGACATATTGGTAAAATGGTACAAAATTTCAGCTATAAGATGAATAAGGTCTGAGGATATAATGTAAAATATAGTAAGTATAATTGATAATGCTGTATTAAATAACTGATATGTGCTTAGAACTTCTTTCATCAAAAAAAGATAAATATGTGACGTGATGGATATCTTAATTAGCTAGATGGGAAAATCCTTTCATAATGTATGTGTATATCAAATCACCACAATGTACCCTTTAAATATCTTAGAATTTTATAATCCATTATACCTTGATGAAGCTGAAATTTTAATAAAAGAATTATTTCATACAATTATTTACATATTTGCAAAATTTGATGAGACATAATCCTTTAACAATACAAATAGATAGCAGGAACAGTTCTATATCAATTAAATTAAATAAACTTACAAAAACTGTCTACCAATAAATCTATAAGTCCTTATATCATAACCATTTTGCCAAACATTTAAGGAAGAAAGGATACCAATGCTATACAAACTCCTCCAAAAGAGAACAGGAAAGTCTACTTCGCAATTAATTGCTTAAATTCATCATTACCCTGTTACCAGTAATAGACAGATATATGACAAGTTAAGAAAACTACATGCTAATATGCCTAATGAAGATAGATGTGAAAATTCTCAAGTAAATACTATCAAATCTAATTTAGCAATATATAAAATACTTAATATGTCATGACAAAATGGATTCTATCATGGGACTACAAAGTTGGTTTAACATTTAAAATCAATTATCAGGTGCTTGGGTGGCTCAGTTGGTTAAGGATAAGACTCTTGATTTCAACTCAGGTCATGATTTCAGGGTCATGAAATTGAGCCCCAGGTCAGGCGCTGGACTGAACATGGAGCCTGCTTGGGATTCTCTCTCTCCCTCATTCTCTGCTCTTTTCCCCTCTATAAATAAATAAATAAATAAATAAATAAATAAATAAATAGTTAAAATCAATTATGTTTGGACTATGTAATTCCCATACTGACAGACTAAAGGATAAAGCAATTTGACTATTTGAATAGATGCAGTAAATACATTTGCCAAAACTCAATATCCATTCTTAATAAAATCTCTGTTGAAGGGAACATCCACAATCTAATAAAGGATCTGTACAAAAAAGACCCATAAATGGTATCATACTTAATGGTAAAAGACCAAATCTCCCAAAGATTAAAACTAAGGCGAAGATATCTGCCCTTACCTATAGTATAACTGAATGTTATTTATATTAGTACCAAAATTATGTAATTATTATGTATAGACTATAACCAAAGAAAAAATGTGTATTTTGAAAACTGTAAAACATTGACAAAGAAATCAAAGCCCTAGGGGCGCCTGGGTGGCGCAGTCGGTTAAGCGTCCGACTTCAGCCAGGTCACGATCTCACGGTCCGTGAGTTCGAGCCCCGCGTCAGGCTCTGGGCTGATGGCTCGGAGCCTGGAGCCTGTTTCCGATTCTGTGTCTCCCTCTCTCTCTGCCCCTCCCCCGTCCATGCTCTGTCTCTCTCTGTCCCAAAAAAAATAAATAAAAAACGTTGAAAAAAAAATTAAAAAAAAAAAAAAAAAAAAAAAGAAATCAAAGCCCTAAATACATAAAGCTATATACCATGTTCATAAACCGTAAGTTTGAAAAAATTATTGTCCATTCCCTATCTCCAAACTGATTTGCAGATATAGTGTAATTCCAATAAAACACACCAGGATTTGTTTTGTAGAAGTTAGCAAACTGATACTAATATTTATGAAAGGCAGGAAAAACTGGAGGAGCAAAGCTGGAGAGCACACTCCACTTTAAGAGTTTCTATTAAGTTACAGTAGTCAGGCCACTGCGGTGTGGGTGAAACAATACATACAGACCAATGGAACAGAACAGAGTTCAGAAATACACCCAAACATATATTAGTTTTCTTTTTTTTGTTTGTTTGTTTTAAAAAAAATTTTTTTTTAACGTTTATTTATTTTTGAGATAGAGAGAGACAGAGCATGAACGGGGGAGGGTCAGAGAGAGGGAGACACAGAATCCGAAACAGGCTCCAGGCTCTGAGCTGTCAGCACAGAGCCGGACGCGGGGCTCGAACCCATGGACTGTGAGATCATGACCTGAGCCGAAGGCCGCTTAACCGACTGAGCCACCCAGGCGCCCCCATATATTAATTTTCAACAGGATGCAAAAGCTATTCAACAATAAACAGTCATTTCAAAAGAATGTTCTAAAAACACTAGACATGCACGTGCTAAAAAATGTAAGCTTGAATCCTGTGACAGGAAGGATTTTGTTTCATTTATTTCCTTCCCAGTGTCATGCCTATGAGTATGTAACATTACATGAGAAAAAGGAAGCGGTGTTGTAAATGGAATTAAAGTTGCTAATCAGCTGACCTTAAAATATGAGGACTATCATGGATTATCCAGAAGGGCCCAATGTAATCACATGGGAAATAGAAGCCAGAAGATTTAGTTGAGAAAGTGCTAAGATGGAGGAAGAGGAAGAAACAATTAGACGTATGAACAAATGGTCATTGTATATGGAAAAAAAGAGAAAAATACAACACAGCATAAGGACAGAAGAACAAAAATGGAAAATATACCCCTCTGCTATCATATCCCAATCCTCATGTAATAACTTTCACTCTTTTGGTCAATATACCTGAACTTGGACTCTACTAGTCAGTTAGGTTCCACTTTGTTCAAATGTGTATATAAAACATTATCTGGCAGCAGTTTTTCATTTTGTATTTTAGCTGAAAATTATTAAATCTTTACTATAGAATAAGCACCATATATATTTTTAAAACGCTTATCTAAAATTTTCCTCTATCATTCAGCACTGACAAGATTATGTTTAAAAGAAAGTCATGACAATTTTATGTTTCTGCATTAAAATTCTTGGGCTCCACACTTGAATGAATTCCAATATAAGGTCTTCCCATGTGGTGCCAAATTCTCTCTCCATGTTCACTTTTAAAAATCCCTATATCCTTATCTCAAGTCACGTGGGAAATGTTTCTGGCTTCCATAACATAACATGGCTTTTGAAGTGATATACTTACTGAAAAAAAAAAAAAAAAAACCTACTTACAGAAATTATTCTTCTGGGAAATTCATATCCATTCTTCAAGATCCAAATCAAATATCACCTTACTATGTAAACTCAAGGAAAATTAAGTCTTGCTTCTGTGCTTTCACAGTGTTCTCTTCCTCTATGCTATTTATTATATAATATCTCAATTGTATGTTTATGTATCTCATTTCTGTAATTTATCATGTTTTTCTAAGGCAAAGACCATGATGTATTTCCAGTGCTGTTCATATAGTAAGTACTCAGGAAATGTTGAATGAATGATCAACTAATAGTCAAACTAATACAAAACATAACCATCACTCTCTCTAATATGTGACGAAGTCTTGGAAGGTATTTACCTTTTCACTTATAACTGTAGCTTTCCTCTTATTTTTAATAAATAAGCCTGCCTCTCAATTATTTATAGATCTTTGTGAATATATTCTCTTTTCCAGTAATTAAATAAAAACATTAAAAAAAATCTATCGGAAAAATACCTTACTTCCATCAATGGTTGGCTTAGTGGAAAAGGCATTAGCATTAGAAGATTTTTAGGAGGCGGTTTCTTCAGGCCAACATATTATTTTTCCTAATAAACCAACTATTTCTGGAGAAAGTTATATCATAGTATTCAAGACGAACACTTATAGCAGATAAAGTCCAAAAAACTGTGTCTATCAGGCAGCTTCTAAAATTAAAATATACTTTTAAAATCTACTTATGTCTTGGGAAAAAGAAATACACTCTGCAGCTCAATGGTGAAGAATTTGATGAAATAGAAAATAAATTTTTAATGAAGAAATTTAGATAAGTGTGTCAATTCATAAAGCATAACAGCTCATTGAGTCTATGAATGATGAAAAATGGAGATTTATTATTGGCTATTAAGCAAATATCTTAGCAATGCCATGAATGCATGGCCTTAGTTCTCATCCTGCCTGAAATGACCATGTGAATTCAGGGATTTATTACTCTTCATGTATAACTTTCTTACTTCTGAGCACTTTTTCTTTCTGCTGACACAGTACTATTTATTAGTCACAAAGTTACAATTTTTCAAAACTGCAATTTGATTAGTTCTATTTGACAGATACTGTAATTCATTGGGAGGAAACTATAGCATATAAGACTAACCATTTGCAAAAGCACAAAGTTATGGAAATTGGATACATCTTTCTGATCAGTAGAAAGCTAAGTGAACTCCTGAAAAGAGCCATAAACATTTATGACTCTGTTTAAGGCAGTAGTTTCTAGACTTTTGTGATCCATGAACTGCTTAAAGACCTTTCTTCAGTACCAACTGAAAAATAGATACTGGCATCTGACAAATTGAGATAAAAATAATCACCTTTATAATTGATTAAACTGATAATACTAGAGAATATGACTACACTTGTTGGCTAAGTTGACTTGACAACACTTATTCATAAATGAGATAGATTAATTTGTTCAACTGAGGGCAGGCTTCCTCCTTTGAGAAACTGTACCTTCAAAATCACACCAAAAAGGAATTATGTACAATGTGTGTTTCTTGAGCGTAAGTGGTCTCCCAAACGGAGGTGAAAAGGCACGCACAGTTTCTTCTCCCAAACTCAAAAGGAAATCATTCTTCCTTTCCTGGGTAGAGGATCCAAGAGATCAGCTGTGTTGCTTTAGGGAAGATTTTCCCACATAGTAGCCAGAGAAATGGAAGACACTAACCCTTACTTTTTGTATTTCTATATAAAGATACTGAAAACAGCAATCTACTATTAATATGGTAAGAGGGGAAAAGTCCCTGGAATCTGATTCCTGAGTTCCTGTCAGTCTTTCCCAGAATCTTCAGATTTGTACCTTATTATACCTGACTATTATGTACCCCATGCTGGTATCTCCCATTCACATCTAAACTGTCTCCACTCACCCCAAGTCACCTGGATATCCACAAGGATGCAAATCCTAAATCTGATCTGGTACTTCTCATATTATGTGTGAGGAAGGATGAGTTTTTAATCTCAATTTGTAGCTGATGATTAATTTTGTGAAATGCAATGGATATTAATTATCCATAAAAATGACCAAATGCTTGAATGTCTTGTCAATTTCAAATTGCTATAATAGTTTCTAAATGTATACTTTAATTTCTATCCTTCATTGGTTGTGTTCCAGCTCTGATTCTCAAACTTTGAGCCAGCCTTGCATACCTGGAATAAATCTCACTTGATTGTGGTGTATAATTCTTTTTATACATTGTTGGATTCAATTTGCTAATATTTTTTGAGGATTTTTGCATCTGTGTTCATTAGAAATATTAACCTGTTGTTTACTTCTAAAGTTTTGTCTGGTTTTGCTGTTAGGGTAATAATGTTGGTATCATACACTGAGTTAGGAAGTACTCCTTCTGCCTCTATGTTCTGAAAAAATTGTAGAGAATTGGCATAATTTCTTAAACATTTGGTAGAATTCATCAAGGAACCCATCCAACCTGGTTCTTTTTTGTATTGAAAGTTATTAATTGTAGATTCAACTTCTTTACTAAATATAGGACTACTAAGATTGTCTACTTGTATGAGTTTTGCCAGATTATGTCATTCAAATAATTGGTCCATTTCATGTAGGTTATCAAATTTGTGGTCAAAGACCTGTTCATAGCATTCCTTCTTTTATCCTTTTAACGTTAATGGGATCTGTAGTGATGTTCCTTCTTTCACTTCTAATATTAATAATTTGTGTCTTTTCTGGTTAAAGGCTCATCAATTTTACTGATCTTTTCAAAGAGACATCTTTCGATGTCATTGATTTTCTTTGTTGATTTCTTGTTTTTGATTTCATTGATTTTTCTCTAGTTCATATAATTTTTCTTTTTCTTACTTTGGATTTAATTTACTCTTATTTTCGTTTCCTAAGGTGTAACCTTATAGTATTGATTTTGGATCTTTCTATTTTCTAATATATGTAGTCAATAAATTTCTCTCTAAGCACTGCTTTTGCTACACCCTACAAATTTGGATAAATTGTGTTTTCAGTTTCATTAAATTTACTTTTAAATTTCTCCTGATATTTCTTCTTTGACTCATGTGATATTTAGAGTTTTGTTGTTTAATCATCACAAATTTTGGTACTTTCCAGCTATTTTTCTGTTATTGGTTTTTAGTTTCATTCCACTGTGGTGTGAAAGTAGATGATATATTATTTCTATTCTTTTAAATTTATTTAAGTGTGTTTTATGGCTCACAGTGTGACCTATCTTGGGTAATGCCCCATATAAGATTGGAAAGAATGTGTATTCTCCTGTTGTTTAATGAAGTAATCTGCATATATTAATTATGTCCAGTTGATTGATGGTGTTGTTGAGGTCAACTATGTCTTTACTAATTTTCTGCCTGTTAGGTTCATCCATTTATGATAGAGGGGTGTTGAAATCTCCAATTATAATAGTGAATTCATCTATTTCACCTACAGTTCTATTCGTTTTTGCCTATCAGTTTTTGCCTCACATCTTTTGACATTCTGTTGTTAAGCAAATGCACATTAGGAATTGTTAAGTCTTCTTGTACCTTTTATCATTATAAATGCCCAGGTGAGTTGTGATTCTCTATATCTGTCAGTCTCTATAATTTTGAGGGCAGTAGTTGGCCTTGGAAGACCTTCTTCTTCTTCTTTTTTTTTTTTAATGTTTATTTACTTTTGAGAGAGAGAGAGAGAAAGAACGGGGAGAGGGGCAGAGAGAGAGAGAGAGAGAGAGGGAGACAGAATCTGAAGCAGGCTCCAGGCTCCACACTGTCAGCACAGGGTCCTGGTGCAGGTTTCGAACTCAGGAGCTGCAAGATCATGACCTGAGCCAAAGTCAGACACTTAACTGACTGAGCCACCCAGGTGCTCCTGGAAGATCTTTTCTTATGGATCTGAGAATAGTTGTTAATTTTTCAGTTTGTTCAGCTTTTTACTTGCTGTTAAGACTTCCAAGCCTCTTCTATGCCATAACAGGAAAAAACAAGACATTTTTTTATGAAGAAATAATAGAAAAAGTTACTTACACAAAGGCTGAAGAGTAAAACAATAAAAGAAACATTGAAGAAACAAACAATGATTGCAGGAAGTAGCTAATAGTCCTAGGCCTGAAGATACAATGAGAAGAGTTTAGTTGGGGCTCTCAAAACCTAGGAATTCAAAGAAGAGATACTGCACATCTGGATTTGGACTTCTAAAACAAAGCCACTGCCTGCAGTGGCTTATACCCCTGAGAAAACTCAATGAATCTGACTTTAAAATTATCAAAAGAAATAGAAGCTCGTCCCAAATGCCAAGGAAACAGCTATTGCTGAGGTGATACTAACAGGAACAGAAAAAAAGGAAAAAGGAATCCCTTGTCTCCACATCCTGTCTAACAGTTTCTGTCTAGTGTCCCCCACCCATTGATATGAACTAATGTGAAGCATCTGGTAAAGAATGATTCTTATTCTTTGGAGGCCAAGAGTTGCCTAGGAGAGGGTATAAGAATAGACCTGAAGCTGAGAGAAAATTGAAGCATAGGATCTAGCTTTATTTTGTCCAGACATCTACCCAATGATCCAATACAATCTACTTAAGAGTCCATCCCCCACTATATTTTTTTAAAATACGAATTTATCAAATACTAAATTTCTATCAAGCATTTGACTCTTTTTCTGAACTTTTTGTATGGTTCTACTTGTTTGATTTTTTTAATGTATCAGCACCACCACATTGAGGCAATAATTAAGGCAGTAATTATATTGAGGATTTATAAAGGTCTTTTTTCGGGGCGCCTGGGTGGGTCAGTTGGTTAAGCGGCCGACTTCGTCTCAGGTCATGATCTCGCGGTCCATGAGTTCGAGCCCTGCGTTGGGCTCTGTGCTGACAGCTCAGAGCCTGGAGCCTGTTTCAGATTCTGTGTCTCCCTCTCTCTGACCCTCCCCTGTTCATGCTCTGTCTCTCCCTGTCTCAAAAATAAATAAAACGTTAAAAAAAAATTTAAAAAATAAATAAAGGTCTTTTTTTTATTTAAAATTTTTTTCGTTTATTTATTTTTGAGAGACAGAGACAGTGTGAGCAGGAGAAGAGCAGAATGAGAGGGAGACGCAGAATACGAAGCAGGCTCCAGGCTCCCAGCTGTCAGCACAGAGCCTAAAATGGGGCTTGAACTCACAAACTGTTAAGATCATGACCTGAGCTGAGGTCGGACACTTAACCGAGTGAGCCACCCAGGCGCCCCTATAAAGATCTTTTTTTAATGCAGGTGTTCTCAAGGTTTCTGTTCTTATTAGAATGCTCTTATCTTCTACTCTCCCTTGGTGATTAAAAACATACCCATGGTTTCAACTACTACTTGTGAACTGGTAACTGGCAAAAATATATCACTAACACAGGCATTCTCTAAAAATTTCATATATTAAATTTCCTACTAAACATTTCATCATGGATATCTCACAAAGTCCCTCAGTCTTTAGAAGTTAAACCTAAATAAATGATCTGAACAAATCATTATCTTTTTTATCTCAACCACTTTATATTTTACACATATTCTTCCTCTTGAATCATTATTCTTAGTGAGGGATAAAACTGTTCGACTGGATCAAAATAGAAACTAGGAATCATACTATTCTCCTCCTCCTTCATTATACCCAGATCAGTTCTAATCATGTTCCACATCCCATAGATTTACATCTTAAGTATCTAATACCCTCATATACCTCCATTGTTGCTTATCATGCACTGAAATAACATTCCATAAGGTGTCCATACCTCCAGGGTTGTCTATTGAAAATAATTATTCTACATAGCTTTCAGACTACTCATTTTTACTGGGAAATCTGATCATGCTTGGTTTGCTTCAAATCCGTCAATAACCTACCACTACCTTCAGGTTAAGATCCTATCTCCTAGGTGTAATGCATAATCTCATTTTCTGACCTATGCACATATTTCTAATTTAATTACTCATTATTTACCCCACATGTCTGCAATTCACTTGAGCTGGTTTTCTTTTTCCATGTACTTTCTCCCCTTGCTTATTGCATTACTTTTGTGACATAAATCAGATACAAGTTAATACAAACTTGTCTTCAAGACCAGGTAGAGTTCACAAAGTCACTGTATTTCCTATGATTTTTATGATGATAAAATATACATAACATTTACTATTTAAACAATTTTTAAGTATATAGTTCAGTGGCATTAAGTACATTTACATTGTTGTGCAGCTCTCAACACTATCTATCTACACTGCTTTCTTCATCTTAAACAGAAACTCAAACTCCCATTCTCCCCCCATCCCAGCCCTAGCAAACACCATTCTACTTTGTGTCTCTATGAATTTGACCATTCTATATGCCTCATATCAGTGAATCATATACTATTTTTCCTTTTGTGACAGACTTATTACACTTAACGTAATGTTCTTAAAGTTCAGCCATGTTGTAGCAGGTGTCAGAATTCCCTCTATAAGGATGAATAACATTCCACTGTTAGTATATACCACATTTTGTCTATCCATTCTTCTATTGGTGGACACATGGGTTGTTTCCAATTGTGGACTATTGCAAATAATGCTACCAGAAACATGGATGTACAAGTAGCTGTTTGAGTCTTTGCTCTAATTTTATGAGTACATACCCAAAGATGGAATTTTATTACTAAATCTATTTTTAACTTTTTAAAGAACCTCCATACTGTTTTCCATAGTAGCTGCATCATTATGTATTCCCACCAACAATGTATGAGAATTTCCATTTCTCCACATCCTTGCTAACATCTGTCATTCCTGTTTTTGTTTTCATTGTTGTTTAGTTTTTGATAATAGCCATCCTAATGGGTGGTGAAGTGGAATTTCATTGTGCATCTCCCTATAGATAGTGTGCATCTCTTCATGCACTGATTAGCCAGCCATTTGTATATCTTCCTTGGAGAAATTTCTATTCAAGTATTTTGCCCATTTTAAAATATGGTTGTTTTGCTTTGTTTTGTTGTTTCTAGTAGAGTTGTGGGAGTTATTTATATATTCTATATATTAACTCTTTAATTAGATATATGGTTTGTAAATATATGCTTTCATTCTATGAGGTGCTTTTTCACAATGTTGTTAGTATCCTTTGATGTGCAAAAGGTTTTAATTTTTATGTAGTCTAATTTTTCTATTATTTTTTCTTTTGTGCCTGTGTTTTTGGTGTCATATCCAAGAAGAAAGACCTTCACTAATTTGCAGGGCACGTTCTGGGCTTTGACATGAGTCCATGGTGAAGGCAAAAGGTTTTTCCCAGGCCTTTTCTAAGCATGTGTCCATTCTGGGCCCATGTATATGCTTTTTATCAGCACTGTGGTATACACTGCTGCTTTTAATGTCTTAATTTCTTTAGTGTTCTCATATCTGCTTCTTCTTGGGGCTTTAGCTATTCTATTGTTTTTCCTTATCAATAATCTCTTGCCCCAGGTATCTCTAGGTCTCTAGCCTTCATGCAGTTTTCACTAAGTGTGCCCTTAGCAGCCAGAGTCTTCTCCCAGACTGAGATCTCATTTGTGCCACATTTGGCGCTGAGCTATGAAACAGAGATCAATCAGGCAGCCCACACACAGGTGAGAATACTGCAGATCAGGCCCACGACACTGTCAGCTTGTGCAAGGGAACTAGGAAACTGCTGCTTCCCTCAATGTATCCCATGCCCTGCAGGGGACAGCATGGAGCAAGGGTGAACACAAATGCCACAAAATTTCCCACCACCTTGTATGTAACACTTTCTTGATTGAGTGTTCACTTGTCTGCTGCAGATCCCTGACTGATTTCTTGAGTTTCTACAAAGTTACATTAGACAGTCTCTAGCTGTTTATTTGATATTCCATGGGGGCAGAGAGCCTGGGGCTTCCCAGTTTGTCATCTTGCTTGAGGTTCTCTTGTCAGTTTTTTTACTATCTGCATCCACAACCTCCTGGACCATAGAGAAGAGATTATAAATGATTATCAGATAAAGGGTAAAGGAGTTAGGAATGTGTAGTAGTAACAGGATTAGAGTAACTGATCCAACGGATATTGGCTTCCCAGTAGGTACCTATAAAGTCCAAGTTTCATAATGAACTCTTGTTTGATATAATTTATCATGATTTTATTGGGAATACAATTCAAATGGTGACAAATGATTGCTATTGATGACGTCTTCCATAAAGTTTCCAAAGGCTAGAGTCATCAGGGAACATATTTTTTTCGAATGTTTCAATAGACACACTGTTGGTCATCTAACAGGAAATGCAAGTTTTGTGGCCAAATGGAGAGGTTTTTCAGCCCACCCCCCACCCACCCAATAATACCAATATAGGCAGTTGCCTATTTCACTTATGGATGAATATGTTCATGGAAACTAGAGAGAACCAGATGCAGAGATCCATTTGGATAATAAATGCAAATGAAAGAACAGGTAAGGACACTTTCTTCTATCCCTGCCCTCCCAGAATCAGAGAACACAATGTCATGTGTCTAATCAATGATGACCTTTACTGCCCATAAGAGAAGGCTGTGGTCACTAATGGCAGATGTCCATTAACTTGTTGTGACTCACTTGAGAAAATCAATCTGAAAATAGAGGATATAAGGTGGAGCCAAGAAGAACAATTAGAAAACTAATTGGATCTAAATAGCCAAAATTGCCCAAGTCATCCAAAGGAAAATGGAAAAACAGAATCCCTATACCAATTGCTCTTCAAATGCATTGTTAATTACTTTTCCAGTATCTACATTATGAACTGGAAATAATGAGTTACATTTGATTTATATATACATATATATACTGAATGTATATCATGTAGTATATTTTTATAAATGTATATATCATGATATATATATATTATATGTGCATAGATATAGATATAGATAGATATACATATAGATAAATAGAATGAATAATGAATAAGGGTAATATTCGAAATATTTAGCAATCAGTCATATAGGCATATAGCAATTAGAATGGACACTGATAATTGCATTGGAGAAGGGTTATGGAAGATCCCTATTGACTATTACTCTTTTAAATGATAAATCCTTCTTGGGAAGGTTGTGAAGGAAGCAGGAGGACCCATAAGTGACTTGGAGGCAGTAGTGTGGAAACATTTCAATATTTCAAAAACAAGCACTGTCAAACGGAGTACTGGCTGAATGTATAAACCTATATTACAAGCCATTTCTTTTGGTACCATCACAAATAAGGTTGAATACATTCCATATGCTTAAATATATAGTGCTATATTGCATATTTTGTAACAACTTACTAGACTGGCAGATAGGTTTATGACCCCCACTTTAGAGAGAGCAATTTAAAGGGGGAAACTCTTTGCTTGAGGTGACATTTTTTTTTAGTGCTTTGTATTGTAATGCATGACTGCAGTTGTAGGGAGCAGCCTTCCTGTATATGCATTGTGAGAAAGTCTGTTAACCTTTCCTTGGTTAACTCTGCCAAGCCTTAAAGATGATTTAATTTAGCAAAATTATCACTGGACAAAGAATTACAGTATCTGACCATAGCTTTCACCTGTGTCACACATTGCCTGCTTTGCTGTGATTAAGTCATTTGACCTTTTTGAAACTCAACTAGCATGTACTATCATGATTATATTAGATTTTGTCACATTGAGTTCCTTACTCTTTGTGGAGGAATCCCAAGATAGGAAGAAGGCAAAGCTTTATCTCCTTCTACAGAAGTCAACTAAGGAGGATAACACCTTTCTCAAAACCCCAGAAATTAAAATACAGGGCCAACTGGATGTTCCCTCCCAGATTTTAAAGCTTGAAAACTTCATAAAAAGGCATAGCATTCTACAAGAGATTATTTTGAAAGATATAAATGACACAATTGAAAATTCAGTGATGTGGTCCTCTGTGCTTGGATTCAACAGTGTCCAGAATCATTGCACCAAATTCCTAGGGTGAAAAGCAATTGACAGTGCTGTGGTGGCATCCTAAAGTGAATATTCAAATAGCAAACCTGGGCTCCCCTTTAGTTTCTGCCTGAACCAATTCTCCAGCTTTCTAATTAATTCCTTGTGCAGCTTGATACAATTTCACACAACTACTTTTCTTTAAGTTAAAGAGAGGTACTTTGCATTATAAGCTACCAAGAATGAGACTAATAAAACCAGTGTCAGTACCAAATTTCATGGAAATGGTTAAATTGGATTGGTTAGCTGGTCCACTTAAGATGAAGGCAGTGAAAATTCAACTGGCTCTACATGAGTCAGCCCTTAGTATGCAATGGAAAAACATCTAATACAATTATCAGTGTGTACATCAGAAAGAAGTATCCAAAAAAGTCAAAGCTTTAGAGAATAGTCCTTCAAGGGCATGAGGAAAATAAGAACTGTGGTGGTGATGGGTGGGTCTATTTCCAGTGGTATTTAGACGGATTAGAAAGAATATCAAACTCATACTCTTAAATGCACTGCACATGAAAATTGAATCAAATGGACTTTCAATCATTGTACTAATACATCACTTATTTCCTGGAGAGGCATGATTAAGAGAGCTGAAAGGCAAATGCAAAAGTTTGACCCTGCATGTGGAGAACTTAAATTTCAGTTAAATTCACAAGGGATTTATTAGGGGGAAAATGAAATATCTTTTTCAAGAATTGTAATGAAAAGATTAGAAGGAATTTGGAAGACTCTAAATATTTCCAAAGCCTTTATCACCTGAAAGTTCCATACAAGCTGAAGCATTCCACCTTTGTCTGATAAGGTTATTTTGGCCACTTTGAAGACTCTATGGTCCTCTTTCCGAGAGATTTACTATGTAAAGACTAAATGCCAAGTGGGAGAATTCTTCCCAAAATAAAAAATAAAAAAGGTCATGGCCAGGGCTCTAATCAAAACTGATATAAGGGATCCAGAAATGAAAGCAACAATCATAAGGATACTAGCCACGCTTGAGAAAAGCATGGAAGTCATCAGGGAGACCCTGACTACAAAGATAAAACATCTGAAAAACAATCAGGCCAAAATGAAAAATGCAATAACCAATATTTGAAACCAACTGTATATAATGACCACAAAGATGGGTACAGAAGATAGAATTATGGAAAATAAGGAAGCTGCACACAAGAGAGAAAAATTTTGGATCATGGAAGTAGACTTAGGGAACAGTGGCTCCATCAAACATAATATTGGTATGATAGAAATCCCATAATAAAAGAGAGAAAAGAGGCAGAAGGTTTATTTGAGGAAATTATAGCTGAAAACTTCCCTAAGCTGGAGAAGGAAATAGACATCCAAATCCAGGAAGCACAGACAACTCCCATTAAAATCGACAACAGCAGACTGACGCCAAGACCTATTATAGCTAAATTTGCAAAATATAGTGATAAAGAACAAAATTCTAAAAGCAGATAGACAAAAGAAGTCCTTAACTTATAAGGGAAGGCTAATAATAAGATTAGCAGTAGATCTCTCCACAGAAACTTGGCAGGCTAGAAGGGAATGGCATGATATATTCAATGTGCTGAATGGGAAAAATATGCAGAATACTCTATCCAGCAAGGCTGTCATTCAGAATAGAAGGAGAGATAAGAGTTTCCCAGACAAACCAAAACTAAAGGAGTTTGTGTCCACTAAACCAGCCCTGCAAGAAATATTAGAGGGGACTCTCTGAGTGGGAAGAAAAGACCCAAAGTGACAAAGACTAGGCGGGGACAGAGAAAACCTCCAGAAACAACAGGTAATAAAACGGCACTAAATGCATATCTATCAATAATTTCTCTGAATGCAAATGGTCTATATGCTTCAATCAAAAGACATAGGGTGTCAGATTATATATGTGTGTGTATATATATATATAAATAACAAGACCCACCTATATGCTGCCTACAAGAGACTCATTTTAGACCTAAAGACACCTGCAGATTGAAAGTGAGAGGATGGAGACAAACTAGATTTTAAACCAAAGACTGTAATGAGACCAATATTCTTTAGGCCCATATATATCTCTTCACTGACCACAGATACATACCCACCATGTAAATCCTAGAGACTAATTATGAAATAAAGCCTGAGATATGAAGATTTACATAACACCACAAAAATTAAGACTTCATTTATTTGTGTATATCAAAAGCTGGAGATTATTTATGAGAAATGACTTTCATAGTTGTAAACCAACAAGGAAACAATGTAAATTTAGGTTGTGCTGAAATTATTGACATGTATGCACTTAAAAAGTTGGTGTGAGAGCTTGAATGGCTGGGCAGTTTTCAATTATTTATTCCTTGGCTGGTTGCCTGAAGCTGGCTTCAAAATTAGTCCATGCAAACTGAATTTGAATGCTAGAAGTCTCTTTATAAAATTTATAGTAAGGGGCCCATTCAATATATATTTATTAAATCCTTACTCTGTAGCCAGCACTCTTCTAGGTGCTGGCCAAACTGCAGTGAACAAAAAAAAAAATCATCTCTGCTCACATGGAGCTTATAATTTTGCCAGCAGACACAAACAATAAACAGACTCAAAATAAAAATATATTGGGTAATGATAAGCCCCACAAGGAAACTGGAATGAGGTTTAGGGAGTTCTGGTAGAAGGATTAACTTATCCCATCCCACCTTAGAAAGAGTAATGTGGTAGTCCCTGCTGAAACAGTAAAGAGAAACCAGTGCCTGATTTTTGAAGGGATCACAGAAATTATTGTTACCAAAGATTCAGGAATATGGATTCATATAAATACTAGGCTGTGATCCGGGCAGGAGATAGATGAAGCATCCAGGGTGTCAGGCAATAAGACTTAATTAAGTGGTAATTTAATTATGGCTACTCTTCCAGATACTGCCTCTTTTCTAAGTAAATGAAAGTAATCTCTGACACAAGCTGCACCACTCTTTTGGGGGCATTTTCTTACTCCACAATAATGAAGAACATTTAAGTTGGTTCCCTTGACAGAGTACACAGTTCTTCTTTGATTCTTTGCCACAATTTTACCTACAGAGATCTTGACCACTTCACCATTCAGTGTACATCATTGTCTGGAATTACACTGATTTATCATGCATTCCAAAAGGAAAAGTAGAATCTAAATGTTTGAGTAAAATTGATATACCTAGAGGGTAAGAATGATCTGTTACATATATAAGAAGTGGTCAAGCGTTTTGTTGAGAGTATAAAGTTCTGGGTCAATGGAGTGAAGGCTGTTGTTGACCCACCCAAATCCCTGTTAGCAGTCAGGTGTCCTCATCAACAAGTGCTCTGAGGGTTGACCACTAATAGCTTGCAGATGGACCCTCATCCTGAGAATTTCTCTCACTTGTTTGAAGTTTCCTTAGCATAATCATTGAGGCAGTTGAGAAATGCTGCTGAGGTTATGCCCTACCCAAGGTGTAGTCTATAGACAATGACTGACTGATATGGAGGTACCAAAGGTGACTCCTTTTGCCTCAAAGTGACATAATTCTGTGGTACCACTTATGCTCCAGTTGGAGGCTAAATCTTAACTGAAGCCAGGACTTTGCTGATCCTGCTTTCCACACTGTCTCAATAAATCACTGGCACATAAATACTTAGCTCAGGCTCTGCTTCCAAGGAACCCAGACCTAAGACGATTATGTTGTAATATCACCTATAAAGTAAACAGCAATTGCTCATCTTCAACTGAAATTTATGTTAGCAATGCTTTATTTACTAATCCATGACTTTGGGTGAGTATACTTTAGAAAAACTTTCTTTGAAATGGCTTAAAAGATAAAAAAAATTTTACTTAACCCTAAAACTTATATAATAATATTAATGCATGATTAAAAGTACCTTTACATATATTACCTCATTTGACCTTCACAACATCCCTGAAGGATTGGAAAGGAAAATATCATTACCTACATTTTATGGGTAAGGAAATTAAAAAAATGAAGATCCTGGAAATCTACGAGATGTCTTATCTAAGACCACAATAGAAGATCAATGCCAGAATTGTGGGTATATTATAGGTTTTCAATTTCCTAAGCAATGTATTCTTCATTCTATGTCTGTCTTCCAGGTAATAATTGACTGTATGAAATCTAATCAGAATATTTTAGTGCACACACAAGCACTACTGGAGTAGGTCCACTTATTCACATGTGCAACAGGTAGGTGGATGTCTTGACTATACAGCTCATAATGCAACAACTAAGTTTGCTTTTATGACACTGCCAGCACAATTCATTTTCTGAATGAATAGCTAAAAACATTTTCACGTTGCTGAAGTTGTAAGTCATTCTGTAAATGCATGTCAACCTTAAAATTCTACCTTGGCAAAGCTCCTCTATTAGGAGTGAAAGTATGTGCATTCCAAACTTCATGATAATATTTCGGTAACAATGCTGATAAATTCAAATTTTCACAGTGGTTATGTAATTACTTAAGATAGGAAGGAGTTATCTGATAAATCCCCCATTGATTTATCTTATACTTCTGGGACTTTTAAGTTTAACTCTTCAAATTTATTTTATTTTTTAATGTTTATTTTGAGAGAGAGTAAGAGAGAGACAGAGCATGTGTGTGTGTGTGTGTGTGCGCACGCGCGCATGCGCAAGTGGGGATGGGGCAGAGAGAGGAGAGAGCTGTCAGCACAGAGCCCAATATGGGGTTCAATCCCATAAACCAAACCAAGAGATCATGACCTGAGCTGAAATCAAGAGTCAGATGCTTACTGAACCGAGCCCCTCAGGCATCCCTTAACTCCTCAACTTTAAATCAATGGAAATGAGAATGCTTCTTATAGAAGATGTGATTCTAAAGTGGAAAGATGCCTGTGTTCATTTGTTCTCAACTAGTAATTATTGGGGGCTTTCAATGTTTCAAATAGGAATTAAGATATGTTATTTGTTATAAAAATTTATTCCTTCTCTTAATTAGCAAACCAATAATATTTAGCTTTCCTTTTTATGTTCCTAAACAAAATTATTGTGGCAAATATTTTCTGAAGAAAACGAAACATCTATTCAACTTCCTATGGCCCTATCATCCTTACAGGCTATCAATGATATAGAATGTTCTGCATTTCCCAGGCCCATATGAACTTGGCAAACACATGAGGATCCAATGCCAGGGTGCTGAAACATTCTTATTAAACAGCATGGCTTCTCTAAAGCAGATGCCATGTGTCCCCTTCTGATTGGTCATCACTATAGATTTAATGATGCTTTCCATAGGGCAGCATGAAAACAGTTATTAAAATGGTTGTCAATTTTCACTAGTTGCTCTTGACTTACAGGGGTGACAAGCCACACCAAGTAAGTAGAAGTTCAGCATTTATTTATAAAGGTGTAAGCTGACACCAACACTTTTAATCACTTTCGGGAGTTGAACTCTTGCTTTAGGTGGTTGAATATTGAGTCTATTCTAACATAAATAAGATATAAATCCATTGTTCTCTTCAACAATGCTAAAATCCAGAGCACAGAACCAATAAGAGCCACAACCATACCTAGTGAAGGAAAGCCATTCCGTTAACTTACTTCTAGATTTCAAGTTCTCAAGGAATCCTTCTATTAGTTACAAACAAAAGACAATATACATGTAAGGGGAATATTTTAGATTTATACACACAATCAGAAATGCATCCAATGTCACCATATGCATCTATCTGTTACTAATTAATTGTTTATTGGGGCACCTGGGTGGCTCAGTTGGCTAAGTGTCTGACTTCAGCTCAGGTCATGATCTCATGGCTTATGAGTCTGAGCCCCATGTTGGGTTCTGTGCTGACAACTCAGAGCCTGGAGCCTGCCTTGGATTCTGTGTCTCCCTGTCTATCTGCCCCTTCCCCACTCTCTGTATCTCCCTCTCTCTCTGCCCCTCCCCTGCTCGTGGTTTGTCTCTCTCTCTCTTTCAAAAATAAATAAACATTAAAAAAATTTTAATTAATTGTTTATTCACTTGGGGAGGTTGAATTGAAGGCATCAATTATAAATCAAAGTAATTAATAATTGCAATATTGTTTCCACTATATAGTACATATTTTTAAATGCTGAATATAAGCAATACTTTTGGTGAAATACTGACATTTCAGTATCCAATCAGGAATGGAGATCAGATCCTTCCAAAGAGGTCAGGCATGTCCAAAATACAGTCTTGTGCCACAGATGCTACTGCTATTCGGGAAGGACAGGCAGGGACCTTCAACTCTGACCCAGGCATCATAATGGCTCTCCTGGACTAACCACTGCCTCCATCCTCCTCCTCACCTAAAATGCCACTAGCTCTGGGAAGGGACCATGATAACAAGAACTGATAAAAAGTTCAGCATTTGCTATAGAGAGGCCCTTGGCATGGGAGTAAAAAGAATGACCAGGAAAGATTATGGAAGACCTTGAGGCAACACCCTTCTTTCTCTATTAAAGGTAAGGGGTGGTCTTGGAAGTGGAAGTGGGGAGGCAGTTCCCACAGGGCTGGAAGCACCCCCTCTCAACTCATAGAGACCAGCCTAGCAAAACAGGGCACAACTGCCCACCAGAAGCCTCTCCATACCTAACACTGTACTGCTCACCTACTACCAAGACCATGTAAGCTGATTTCTCTGCCAATTCTTGGAGACCCAGAAGTCTCTTTTAATCTGTGCACCCTGTATTCCCTTTCTATAAAACCAGCCTGAAACTGAGAGGCAAGAGAGAATGAGACTCACCTATCCCAGGAATGTCTGGTGACTCTCAATGCTTTGCTATGTTTGCATTCTAAAATTCTAAAACAGGAGGGCTTACTAATCTAAGATGGTGACACAGAAAAATATTTGAAGTTAGCTTATAGCTCAATTTACCAAATTAGCTTAAAATTAGAAATTGTTTTTTCAGCAGCTGAAAAATTTGCCCCAAATATATTCATGTCTCACCTGTGAAACAATCATTCTTTGTTAAGAAGGATTTAATGATGATTTTCTATTTTCAATTCTTTATGATTGCTTTCTTTATTTTTGTGTTTAGTATGTTATTCTTAAGAAAAAAAACAACCTGGATTTTTGTTAGTTTTGCCTAACAATTTATTTTAGGATATAACATACCTGTATTGTTATAAATTGTTTTTAATGTAAATTTTGTGCTTATAAGTTTTGTATTTATAATTCATTAAGTGTTTAAATTTCACCGATTTTAGTAAATTATGAATACTATTATAAGTGAAGTAATGAGTTATTGGGAATTTTGGAAATATGGCAAATAAATACTAAAATATTGACATCACCTTCTGCTATGATATTACAATCTCTTTCTTTTTTTAATGTAAGATGGTGTTGTCAGGGGTTTAAGAAGAATGATTTTAGGAACAGATCTAGGTTTGAATTTTAGCACTGCCACTTACAAGCCACATGACACTGGAGAAATCAGCGGACTTCTTTAAGCTTTAGTTTTTCCATCTGTAAATGAGTGTGATAGAACCTGTTTTCATAAGGCATTTGTAAGGCTAAAAGAAGAAACAGTATTTAAAATGCTTAGAGTGCATAAACAATGTCCAATAAAAGGTAGCTATGTTTATTAAATTCTACTGGCATACAAGGACTCAGAAAATGAACAATTACTGAGAGCATACTAACAAAGGCACTTCACATATTATTTAATTTAATACCCACAGCAACTCCCTGCAATAGATTTAACCACTAACACTATTTTATAAATGAGTTACCATTATCTTTTTAAGTTCATTTATTATGAGAGAGAGAGCGTGCATGAGCAGGGGAGGGGCAGAAAGAGAGGGAGAGAGAGAATCCTAAGTAGGAGCCATGCTGAGCCTGACACAGGGCTCGATCTCATGAACTGTGAGATCATGACCCAAGCCAAAATTGAGAGTTGGATGTTTTACCCACTGGGCCACCCAGATGCCCCAAGCAGTTATTATTGGTAAGGTTCTTAGAAGCGTGTATGGCACATAGTACACTCAGTATGTATGCTTGGTATTACAATTCATATGTGTTGCTACTGTGAAAAAAACTTTTTTAACTGTTGAAGTCTGAATCCTTTCATTATCTTTTTATCTCCCATTTGCCTCCTCCTAAAAATCCAGACACCTGCTACTTGGAGAAAAGACAAGTGAAGGCTAAGCACCTATCTTGCCATATGATTTATAGTTGGGCAGTACACCAGTGTCACAAATGTGTGTTACTTCTTGGCAGTGACCCAGTTCCACTCGCCAATTACATAGGTGGCATAACATGAATTTGGTATCTCCCCCAACCCCTTGAGAGCAACATGTACTTTGTTGGATCTGTTTGGTCACAGCCCTAGAAGCCCTTGCTTTTACGAACTAACCAACCTGAAGTCTGTAATTCCTGCTTTGAGAGCTTCCGGCCAGTCATCTCCATCACAGGCAATTGTCCTGCGTAGAAACATTCAGTGGATTCCACAGTTGTGAACAAATTAAGTTCATACCTGCTCTCTGCACTGGCTGTCAGGAAAAAGAACAGTCTGACTTAATCATGAACTTCTTGGGTTTTAAAATTCCCAGACAGAGTTAGTCAGCACTGTATGTGTGCCTTCAGCCTTGGGCCTGATATGCCATGCCCCGTGGGGTGGGCATTGTTGTTTTAGGTCAGCAGGCAGCTGTCACATCAACTCCAAGAACAGCAGAGCATGAATCCTATTTTCTCCCTTTTGTTGCTCTTTTATATCTCAGCTTCCACCCACCACCTGCTCATTGTAAACAGTGATTTCCTTTTGTGTTCATTCTTCTACTTAGCCATGTGTACAGCTTGGATTGGTTTGCCTTTGGATCAGACTTTCCCTTCTTTACAATGTTGCTGTTTCATTGTTTATTGCCAGAAGTGTTCAGTCCAAACGAGCATTCAGTCCAAAGGTTAAAATATATAATATCCATAATATTAGGAAAGTAGTGTGTTCTATTCTTCCTTTTCCTAAAATCAGGATTTTTAAAAATAAGGCTCTCTTTTAAAATATCCAAAATATATTTCCGAAGTTCTTAGGCTACATATTAAAAGCCTACAAACAGAGAAGCAAGGGAGATAGAACTGAAAGAGATACACTTCTTTATTCAACAGAGCTGAGCTGAGTCATCAGTAAAAGTACCCAACAAAGTGCATGGCACACAAAAGCATTTCAGTAAGTATTTATTGAAATATTAATTTCAAGAAGCTTGTTTGCCTATTGAACTACACTTGTGTCTTCTCAGAAACGCACCGGAGGGTGGACTACACAAAGAAGTCACTAAACCATTCTAGTGTTTGTTTTCCTAAATTGTATCTTTAAAATTTTATGTTATCATTTCCAGTAATTACAGACACAAGATGAGATGCTAATTGCAAGAGAATAACCATTGAGATTGAACAAAGCAAATGGTAGATGTTTATAATATTTATGAACAACAGTCTCTGCCTTCATGATGGAATTAACATTTAAAAGGAGAGGGAAATTGCAAGGTGAAGTATCATTTGGCTGCAAGGAAGTCATTTATCTTTAGTTAAGAATTTAGACTGTCAAACTCCATAAAAGGACTGGCCCATTGATAGACCTCCAATCACTGATGCATAGCATTAATATATAACGCCTAATTAGATGCCCTTGATTGAATTATTTCTATGTAAAGTGTGTTCTATAGAATGCACAGTGGAATTTTTGAAGTCTCTCTAGATCACTTCAAATTATTCATAGGCTTCTCTCTGCAGCCAAAATTTCCAAAAGAAAGATATTAAACATTAAATGCTTGAGCAAAATGAACTTTGCCCTGAGGAAGATGGTGTTATGTATTCTATAAATCTTATAGAGATACTGAATCCAAGGGCTTTTCAGAAGATAACAAAGAAGGGATACCTTGGGATACAACATTTATTCCTTTTCAAGCAGTGACCTTTATAGTGCATTTTAAGCATGACCATTGCCTTTTAAAACTGTTCAGTGTTGCATACAGATACGTTCTCCTGCATCATATTCTGAACAGAGAAATGGGAGGAATATTCAGTGTTGACTCATAAAAATGGACCATATGATTTACGTCTTAATGGAATAAAGTAGCAGTGATTATGGGTATTCTTATTTTAGAAAAGGCATCTGTATGAATTTTTATATGAATTTGTTAGGTCTCTCAGTGCAAATCCAAGTGTTACATACAAGACTGGTTTATCTTTAGATAACCTGGTTTATGTTTTAAATAGTACCCTTTTAATATATGGGTATCTACTCACAAGCCTCAGACAAATTCTGATACCTAACTCGTAGACTGAAGAAAAAAGACTGTTGAAAAAGAGAGTAACAGAAAAATCCATGCAGTTCATTATCATTCACTATATAATATGAATTCAACCTCATATCTTTAAAGCCATTTGTTTAAGGCTTGGATATACTCAGGATAAAAGTGCTCTTCATGAACCTAATGAGGCTTAGTGTTGTCTATCCTTATAAACAAAATCCCATTAAAAGCTAACATAAATTTTATTATTTCCTGGATACTGATCATTAATATCTAATGACAGTGGGTCAAAGCTCAAATCCCAGGCACTATTACAAGTCAAGTTTCAAATTCCAACATGAGATTATTTATTTGGTGACATATGGCCAACATGAAATTCAACTACTGCTGAGGATTTCAGGGGCAAATGATCACTCAGAAAATGAAAATTATACATATAGCATTTGGCTTCACATCTATATCAGCTTTCATAAAATCTCTTATTGATCAAATATTTTATAAAGTTTTTATTAGGATCATCAAATATAGTGTAGACTTATAAAATGCAATTATAATAGTAAATCATTGCAAAGAATTAGACTGTGTATATTATGAAGGGCAAGAAAAATTAGCATGCAAAAATAAATATGACGCTTCACTATATAGAGCACTACATGTGGAAGCAAGATGGTGAACTAGAAAAAGCCAAAATATCTGAATTAAAATCCTATTGCTACTTATTAGCTTCATTATTGTGGACTAGTCAGTCATTTAACCTGAGCCCTAGATCGATACTCTTAAAATCAGGGACATAATACTTCCTACCATAGAGCGTTGCTATAATTGAATGAGACAATATATGTGAAACATAGCATGTTTGACATATACATGGTTCTCAGCTATTTAACTTACTTGAATTTCTTTAGAACTATCCCTCTTATATGAAGTCCAAATGATTGTTTCCATAAGGCAGGATATCCACAGCTTTTATTATCAGAAACGTAAAGACTTATTGTCCGTTATGCCAACCAAATGAGGTTGTCCAAATAAACGCCTTAATCTTCTTGGATTAAAAAAAGTCTTGTTTTGCCAGGAAGAATATATTATCATACCTGTGAGCCAGTGAATTCCAGCTCCAGCTAATAAAATTTTAAGGCAGTCTTTTCTCTTACTTGCAAAATGTTTTTCTATGTACAGATCTCAAACTGAGGCAAATAATCATCTCTGCAAAGTGGAACTCAACATATTAGCAAGCGATCATAAGAAAGCACACAGAGTAAAGGCAATTTGGACAAGATTTCAAGAAAAATTGATGAAGTCTACCTAAACCTAGCTCCTGGAGATAATGCTATATCTATCATACTTAATCATTTTAATATTTCTTTATTGACTCGGGCTGTGTTTGTTCTTTGCTACATATCTGGCTGAAAGTCCAGATTTCTTCAGACCACCAATAATTAATCTAAAACGTTTAAACACAGAGTTCTTGCCTTGTGTTCTATTAACTGAGGCCCTAAACTAAAGAATGAAGAAAAATCCCATGCACCCATGCCTCAAAAGCAAAATCTAATATGAACAAATCTCTTTCACTGTCACAGAAATACAACCTGAGTCTCCTATTTCAAGAGGCCCTCAGCAAAACCCTCCCAAGAATGCCATTTTGAGCCAAGGCCAAACCTGAGGGCTACAAGAGTTTTTTTTTACATGTGTCTTTGAAACAGTAAAGAAAAACAAAACCAATTTAAATGAAGTTTCCAAACAACACCAATTTCATTGATGTCATCGGGCCTGGTGTAATTATTGATGAGTTTTGCAGAACTTCAGATATACTGTTGCTTACATATAGTCTATTTCCATTATGAATAGACTTTGAAGCTAATATGAGGAGATACAGGAGATATAAAACAGAGCCCTTTTGTAAAGAGTTATAATCTAGTCAGATAATAAACATATTTAGGAAAAATGAAGACAAAATTATAAAAAAAAGAAAACGGAACATTGATTTTGCAATTTAATGATTAATTATATCATGGAGTCATTTATACATTCAACAAAAATCTGAATGCCTATACTTTACACAGGCAGTAAGCACAATTTTTAAAAAAGCCAGCGGAATGTTTGACTGTAGAAATAGATTTTTGATACAGAGACTAGAAGTTATTTCTTGGCTACATTTAGATGCAAGAACTACATCTAAATAGGATCTGTACTCTTAAAAAATGTAAAAAGAAACTGGAAAGTGTTCTGTGAACAAATTCAATTAATGAAATGGAAAATAGATTTATGAATGAAAGGCAATGATAATTTATACCAGCTTCAGCATATTACATGACTATATTATCGCCAGTATCTATTGAAAACTTACTATGTCTCAGGCATGGTTCTAGGCACCTTCACATGAATTAATTTATTCATCCATATAATAATCTTTTGAGGTAGATGCTATTTACCCCATTTTAAACATTGAGGAAACAGATATGAACACAGGAAATAAGTCCCCTAGGTTTAACAGCTTATAAATTGCAAAGCTGGGATTTGAATTTAGGGAACCGGTCGCCAGAGTTGATAATCATAGCCACTAGGCAGACTGATTTCCTCTCAGTAAATACAATGTTTAAGAAAAGGTTCCTGTTTCATTGAATTCAATATACTTTTTAAGCTGTAAGAAGAGAATACTGCTTCATTTGGTTTATTGTCTAGTACGCTTTGGTGATTAATTCAGCCCATACTCTCTTCCATGTTCCCACACCAGTAACCACGGCACACATCTCAAATCAGATGTGGCATGGAGAGCTAACGCCTGTATTAGTTCAGACCATTTGTCTTCATAACACATTATTACAGTAAAAGTAGAGGAAATTGAGAAGGACGCAGCTGCTGGAGAACATAGAGAGGGGGAGGGGAAGGAAAAGCACAGAGAAAAGGAAACAAAAACATTTGAGCTGTGAAATGATCAGAGCGTAACTAGTGCTAGAATCTTTAACAAGATAATAGCAAGAACTTATCTATCTGCTTTTACCTTTTTTTATCAATAATTATGATCCATGAAAATCTATGCAAAATATTAAACTATACACACACATACATATACACATATCCATCTAACTGCTAATTTAAAAAGGTTTTTCTACCCATTCCACTTTTTTCTATAGTAGCCTCACATGACCATGTGAAAGACAGTAGACATGATAGGGTGTAGACATTACTGTAGAAATAACACCTCAAAAGACCCCATCCCAGGGAAAGAAGTACAAGCCAACATAAATATGCATATTATCAGAGCATATAATCATATATACAATATACATATAATCAGTATATAATCAGAGCACTGAGAGGCTTAGGGTTCACTTATTCTGTCAAGATTTTAGATTGTCCTGAGTAAGAGTCTGGTCTCTCTTTTAAACCACATTGTTCCAGATTATGCCAGGGAATTAGTACTGGGTACTTTTAGACCTTGTCTTTACCAAAATTGTCATGATGCATACCAATAAGTATGTATCACAGACAGCCCTGTCTTGTCAGTAAATAGTACCTTCAAGTGCTTATCCATGACTTGTAAAGGCATTCCCCCCACCTTTTTTTTTCTCTTCTAGCACTGATTAGGAGGTAAGGGAAAGATAGAGAGGACAAGTTTTTCTTTTTTTATATATAACAAATGTTTTTCTTTATTTTTTAAATTTATTTTGAGAGAGAGAGAGTGTGTGTGCATGTGAGTGGGGGATAGAGAGAATGAGAGAAGAGAGAGAGAGAGAAAGAGAGAGAGAGAGACATAATGAATGAATGAATCCCAAGCAGGCTCTGCACTATCAGTGTGGGGCCTGATGCGGGGCTCGAACTCATGAACCATGAGATCACAACCTGAGCTGAAACCAAGCATTGGCCGCTCAACCAACTGAAACACGCAGGTGCCTCAATACATTTTTCTTAAATGCTATACCATTTATTATAACTTAAAATGCATGCTGAAAGAAAATTAATAACTATGACCGACCTACAATTTGCTTAGAAGCCATTTTTAACCCGTGTCTTCAGAGTTGGAAGAGAGTGGTTAATGGCATCTGCGTATGAAGGGTAGACACAGTAGTGCTTTGCAGCATTACAGATGGGTGGGCATATGTGTGTGGAGGATGAAGCAAAGTTCACAGTAACACGTCAACCACATTTTCACAGAGGCTTTGAAAAAGAGAGCAGGCATACCGAAACTATATTCACCACAAGCATATGGAGAGGCTAGACAACAGAGAGTGAGGGTTTGCTTTTATGACTGACAAACAAGCGACAAGAACTAGGGGAGTTCCAATTCTGACCTGGCAGCATGAGGAATTCCACAGCCCCACTCCCAGCTATACTGGTGGAAACTGTTTACATAATAGTTTTTAAAGGCTTTGGAAATGGCAGTATGGTTTTTATAGTAAGTGAAGAAATATTCGTTCAAGAAAATCTGCTAAAACTTAGTAAGAGCTGCCAGAATCTGTGACATTTGAACCAACACCCAACCCTTCCTTCTCCTTCCCAGCTACCAAGGCATAGGATCCACTTGGACTGGCAAGGCCAAGAACACAGGGTTGGATTCCTCTTCCCTAGGATTCTATTTAGAAGGTGATCTTTCCAGGAAGGACAGAAAGACAGCATTCCTCAAGCGGCTTGCAGCTGCCTGTTACTGAGTCTGTGTTCCAGCAGAGTGTGGCTGAGAGGGAGGGACTACTTTCTTCCAACCAGTCCCCACTTGCTAGATGACTGCTCTGCCTTAGGCATGATTACACTGAGGATAGTGGTGCCCAATCACCCAAGCCCTATCTGATGGGGTGGGCATTTCAAAACCAAGAGAGGCAAGCTGAGGACGTAGGAGATACTGCCCCCAACATCCATCCAGCACTCACTCAGCTCCTGAGGAGGGGATGCCACACAGGGAAGAAAATGCCATTGTCTCTATCCTCACCTCTAGAACCCTGGCTCAGAGATTTTACTCAAGGAGAGAAAAAGGCTGTAGAGCAGACAGCTTGAAATCCATTCCCAAGAACTGACTTCATTTCCAATAGAGTGGAGAGAAAGTCAAGCAAAAGGGCACCTTCTAAAACAGTGGAAGTTGGGATGAAAAGCAGCAGACAAGAAACTGATAGATTCACTACAGTAGAGGCTAAATGGTGAGGCCAGCTAAATTTCCAAAGAGAAACAGGGAGAGAGAGGTGGGGGGGGGGGGCTTAGTGAGAGCCCTCCTGGGGGTTGAAACAAACCTCAGGAACATTGAAACATTGACCTCAGGAACTATTCTTTATTTTTTATTTTATTTTGAAAAAATAATTAATTAATTTTTTGTGGGAGGTATCTTCCCATTTATTTAAGTGTTCTTTAATATCTTTCAAAAATGTTTATAGTTTTCAGTGTATAAATCTTATTCTTTGTTTCCTTCCAATTTTTTATTTAAATTCTAATTAGTTAATATACAGTATAATATTGGTTTCAGGAATAAAATGTAGTAATTCATCACTTACATATAACACTCACTGCTCATCATAACAAGTGCCCCCCTTAATACCCATCACCCATCTAACCCATCCCCCATTCACCTCCCTCCATCAACCCTCAGTTTATTCTCTTATTGTTGTCTCTTATGGTTTGCTTCCCTCTCCCTCTCTCTTTTTCCCCCTTCCCATATGTTCATCTGTTTTGTTTCCTAAATTCCACATGAGTTAAATCATATGATCTTTTTCTGACTGACTTATTTTGTTTAGCATAATATACTCTAGCTCCAATCACATTGTTAAAAATGGCAAGATTTCATTTTTAACATTTATTTATTTTTGAGAGACAGAGAGAGGCAGAGTATGAGCAGGGGAGGGGCAGAGAGAGAGGGAGACACAGAATTTGAAGCAAGCTGCAGGCTCCGAGCTGTCAGCACAGAGCCCGACGTGGGGCTCGAACTCACAAACCATGAGATCATGACCTGAGTCGAAGTCGGACGCTCAACCAACTGAGCAACCAGGCGCCCCTCATTTTTTTTTGATGGCTAAGTATTACTCCATTTTGCATGTGTGTGTGTGTGGGGGGGGGGGTGGCGGGAGAAGTATGCACACACCTCTATGTAGAAAACCCAAAAGAAAAAAATTTGCTAGAACTAATACATGAATTCAGCAAACTTGCAGGATATAAAATCAATGTACAGAAATCTATTGCATTTCTATACACCAATAATGAATCAGCAGAAAGAGAACTCAAGGAATCAATTCCATGTACAATTGTATCCAAAACAAAAAGATACCTAGAAATAAACATAACAAAAGAGGTAAAATAACTGTACTCTGAAAACTATAGAACACTTATGAAAGAAATTAAAGAGGACACAAAGAAACAATTTATTCCTATGAATAAATTCCTTGTTCAGGGAATGGAAGAACAAACATTGTTAAAATGTTTACACTACTCAGTCAAGGAGCCAAGATGGTGGAGGAACAAGGAGGTTTTTTGTGCCTCTTGTGCCCGAAATGCATCTAGATCAACACCAAACCATCTCACATACTTAGAAAACTGCTCTGACGATTAACTTAACTTCTGCATAACTTGAACCACAGAACTCGGGAGGTATACAGCACAGAGAGGTGAACTGGGGGAGAGAGAAGCTGTGTAGGGTAGGGAGCTGTTTTTGCTGGTGAAGAGAGGATGGAGACAAAGCAGAGAGTACAGAAAAAGCACTTACCCTGAAAGCAGCTGGAGAGAAAGAGTGGAAACACCCATAACTGAGTTAATAAGAAAGGGAGAGGGAAGAGAGGAGAGGTTTTGGATGCCATTAAGACTATGAAACTCTGCAGCTTGATACCTGGTGGAGCTCTGGTGGGAAGGGTGAATCCCCAGGAGCAGACAGCAAGGTCTGAGGGGTCCTCGGGCCACACGGGGAGAGGTAGTTCCCCTGCTTAGAGGATATTTGGTAAAGGCAGTGTGGCCTCTCCACAGGCAAAGGTCCCCATGGACCCTGGAGAACAGCCACATTCGCTGGTGTTGCAACAAGACATTAAGAGGTGGTGAAGTCTGGTGCCAGATGTGTGTTGTGATTTACCATAATCCCTGAAATGCTGCTGCTACACAATCATGTGAACATTTTCTGGGACAGACTGGAACCCAGCCACAGTCTCTGGGCATCTACAGCAGTACAGTGGCATAAGTGTTTCCCAGGGACAGCCGGCATCTGGCCAGTGCTCGGCAAGAAATTTCCCCAGAGGGTCTGAGCAGGTCGAAGTCGCAGGGCACTCAGAAGTGAGGGGTTTGGAACAAAGTCCCATCTGAAATAAAACATGGGAGGTGCCGCCTGGAAAGCTGACGACCTGGCCAAGGACAGGGTAGAAGCAGGGAGTAGATGGAGGCCTGAGACAAAGGAAGGGTGCTTGACTGCCAGGCTATGAAAGCAGAGTTCTGATACTCAGACTGGGTAGCTGGGGGATGCCATTGTCACCTCTCCCAATACTGCAGTACAATGCCGGGCCCCACACCAATCCACCCCAGTAAGCTAAGCATCGCCACCTAGTGGAGAACAGAGCTGTTACACCAAGCCCCATCCAACTGCGCCAACCTTGCCCTAGGGGAAAACAACAAGTCTCTCCACCTGCTTAGTTTATGGACAATAAAATGTTTCATAGGTTGACTTCTAGGGGAAACTAGATGTAATTTCAGTAGTGTTCCATTCTGTTTGTTGGTCCATCTATTCAATTTGTTTTTCTTTTCCTTTTCTTATTCTTGAATACAGAAAGAGAAAAAAAAATGTTCATTTTCTGTTTTTATAAAAAAGATTTTCCTATTTTTTCTACTATATTTTTTTCCTTTTTGTAAATGCTTTTATTCTGTTTTACTTTCATCATTTCATTTTATTCTATTTTATTGTATTACTTTTTAAAATTTGCAAATGTTTTCCTTTTATTCTTCTCTTTTCTTTCTCTTTTTCCTTTATGCTATCAAACTTCTTTCAACAACCAGACCAAAACACACCTAGGATCTAGCATTCTTCATTTGATTTTTTTTGTGTGTGTTCTTTTAAATTTTGATTTATTTTATTTTATTCTTTTTCTTCCTCCAAAATGACAAAACGGAATAATTCACCCAAAAGAAAGAACAGAAAAAAATGATAGCCAGGGACTTACCACAGATATAAGCAAGATGTCTGAACCATAACTTAGTATCAAGACAATAAGAATACTAGCTGGGGTTAAAAAAGCAAGAATCCTTTTCTCTGGAGACAAAAGAAGGAAAATCTACTCAGCACAAAATTAAAATGATATAACTGAGATGCAATCTTGAAGTAAAATCATGGCAGCAAGGGTGGATGAAGCAGAGCAGTGAATCAGCCATATACGGGACAACATTATGGAGAATAATGAAGCAGAAAGAGAGGGAGACTAAGGCAAAAGAGCATGAGATAAGAATTAGAGAACTCAGTGACTCACTAAAAAGGAATAACATCCGAATCATAGGGGTCCCAGAAGATGAAGAGAGGGTAAAAGGGGTAGAAGGGTTATGTGAGAAAATCATAGCAGAAAACTTTCCTAACCTGGGGAAAGAAACAGACATCAAAATCCAGGAAGCACAGAGAACTCCCATTATTTTCAACAAAAACCGACAGTCAACAAGGCATATCATAGTCAAATTCACAAAATACAGAGATAAGGAAAGCATCATGAAAGCAGCAAGAGAAAAAAAGTTCTTAACCTACAGATTAGGTTCTCAGCAGACCTATCCATAGAAACTTGGCAGGCCATAAAGGAGTGACAGTATATATTCAGTATGCTGAATCAGAAAAATATGCCACCAAATTCATTATTCAGCAAGGCTGTCATTCAGACATAAAAAGAGACATAAAAAGTTCCCCAGACAAACAAAAATTAAAGGAGTTTGTGACCACTAAACCAGCCCTGCAAGAAATTTTAAGAGGGGCTCTTTGAGGGGAGAAAAGATGAAACAAAACAAAAAAGACCAAAAGCAACAAAGACTAGAAAGGACCAGAGAACACCACCAGAAATTCCAACTCTACAGGCAACAAAATGATAATAAATTCATATCTTTTAGTACTGACTCTAAATGTCAATGGGCTAAATGCTCCAATAAGAAGACATAGGATAACAGAATAGATAAGAAAACAAGATCCATCTACAGGTTGTTTAAAAGAGAGACATTTAGACCTAAAGTCACCTTCAGAATAAAGGTCAGGGGATAGAGAACCATCTATCAGGCTAATGGTCAACAAAAGAAAGGCAGAGTAGCCATACTGATATCAGACCATCTAGATTTTAAAATAGAGACTGTAACAAGAGATGAAGAAGGACATTATATCATAAGTAAGAGGTCTATCCACCAAGAAGACCTAACCATTCTAAACATCTATGGCTGCAATGTAGAAATACCCAAATATATAAATCAATTAATCACAAGCATACAGAAATTCACTAATAATAATACCATAATAGTAGTGTTCTTTAATACCCCCATTTAAAGCAATGGACAGATCATCTAAACAGAAAATCAACAAGGAAACAATGACTTTGAATGACACATGGGACTGGATGGTCTTAACAGATATATTCAGAACATTTCACCCTAAAGCAGCAGAATACACATTCTTCTCAAGTGCACACAACACATTTTCCTGAACAGATCACATACTATCAGTCCTCAACAAGTACAAGAAGATCAAGATCATGCTGTGCATATTTTCAGACCAGAACACAATGAAACTTGAAATCAACCACAAGAAAAAATTAGGAAAGACAACAAATACTTGGAGACTAAAGAGCATCCTACTAAAGAATGAATGCGCTAACCAAGAAGTTAAAGAGAAAATTGAAAAGTACATGAAGCCAATGAAAATGATAACACCACAGTCCAAACTTCTGGAATACAGCAAAGGCGGTCATAAGAGGCAAGTATATAGCAATCCAGGCCTTCCTATGGAAGAAAAGTCTCAGCTACACAACCTAACTTTATACCTTAAAGAGCTGGTAAAAGAATATCAAATAAACACAAAACCAGCAGAAGATGGGAAATAATAAAAATTAGAGCAGAAATTAATGCTATCAGAAAAAAAAAAAAAAACAGAACAGGTCAATGAAACTAGGAGCTGGATCCTTGAAAGAATTAACACAATTGATAAACTCCTAGTCAGTTTGATGAAAAGAAAAAGGAAAGGACCCAAATAAATAAAATCAAGAATGAAAGAGATCACAACCAACACTGCTGAAATACAAACAATAATAAGAGAACATTATGAACAATTATATGCCAATAAATTGGGCAATCTGGAAGAAATGTACAAATTCCTAAAAACATACAAACTACCAAAACTGAATCAAGAAGACATAAAAAATATGAACAGACCCATAACCAGTAAATACATCAAATTAGTAATTAAAAAATCTGCCAAAAAACAAGAGTCCAGGGCCAGATGGCTTTCCAGGGGAATTCTACCAAACATTTAAAGAAGAGTTAACACCTATTTTCTTGAAGCTGTTCCAAAAAATAGAAATGGGAGGAAAACTTCCAAACTCATTCTATGAAGGCAGCATTCCCTTGATTCCAAAACCAGACAAAACCCCACTAAACGGGAGAACTATAGACCAATTTCCCTGATGAACATGGATGCAAAAATCCTCAACAAGCCAACTGGATCCAACAATACATTAAAAGAATTATTCACCATGACCAAATGGGATTTGTACCTGGGATGCATAGCTTGTTCAATATCCACAAAACAATCAATGAGATACATCAAATCAATAAAAGAAGGACAAGAACCACATGAGCCTCTCAATAGATGCAGAGGAAGCATTTGACAAAATACAGCATCCTTTCTTGATAAAAACCTTGAAGAAAGTAGGGATTAAAGGATCATACCTCAAGATAATAAAAGCCATATATAAAAGACCCGCTCAATGGGGAAAAACTGAGAGCTTTCCCCCTAAGAACAGGAACACGACAGGATGTCCACTCTTGACACTGTTATTTAACACAGTATTGGAAGTCCTAGCCTCAGCAATCAGACAACACAAAGGAATAAAAGCCATCCAAATTGGCAAGAGGAAGTCAAACTTTCATTCTTCGCAGAAGACATGATAATCTTTATGGAAAACCCAAATGATTCCACCAAAAACTGCTAGAACTGATCCATGAATTCAGCAAAGTCACAGGATATAAAATGCACAGAAATCAGTTGTATTTCTAAACACCAATAATGAAGCAACAAAAAGAGAAATCAAGGAATTGATCCCATTAAAACTGCACCAAAACCCACAAAATACCTAGGAATAAATTTAACCAAAGAGATGAAATATCTATACACAAAAAACTATAGAAAGCTTATGAAAGAAATTTAAGAAGACACAAAGAATGGAAAAATATCCCATGCTCATAGATTAGAAGAACAAATATTTTTAAAATGTTGATACTACCCAAAGCAATCTACATATTCAATGCAATCCCTATCGAAAAACACCAGCTTTCTTCACAGAGCTAGAACAAACAATCCTAAAATTTGTATGGAACCAGAAAAGACCCTGAATAGCCAAAGCAATCCTTAAAAAGCTGGAAGCATCACAATCCTGGACTTCCAAATGTATTACAAAGCTGTAATCATCAAGACAGTATGGTGCTGGTACAAAAGCAGACATTTAGCTCAAATTGACCCACAAACATATGGCCAACTAATCTTTGACATAGCAGGAAAGAATATCCAATGGAATAAAGACAGCCTCTTCAACAAATGGTGTTGGGAAAACTGGACAGAGACATGTGCAAAATGAACCTGGACTACTTTCTCACATCATACACAAAAATAAACTCAAAATGGATGAAAGACCTAAATGTATGACAGGAAGCCATCAAAATCCTAGAGGAGAAATAAGGCAAAAACCTTTTTGACCTCTACTGCAGCAACTTCTTACTCAACATGTCTTGGGAGGCAGGGGAAACTAAAGCAAAAATGAACTATTGCGACCTTATCAAGATAAAAACTTCTGCACAGTGAAGGAAACAATCAGCAAAACTAAAAGGCAACCAATGGAATAGGGGAAGATATTTTCAATGACATATCAGAAAAAAGGGTTAGTATACAAAACCTATAAAGAAGTTATCAAATTCAACACCCAAAAAACAAATAATCCAGTGAAGAATTGGGCAAGACATGAATAGACACTTTTCCAAAGAAGACATCCAGATGGCTAACAGACACATGAAAAATTGCTCAACATCACTCATCATTTAGGAAATGCAAATTAAAGCCACAATGAGATACTACCTCACACCTGTCAGAATGGCTAACATTAACAACTCAGGCAACAACAGATGTTGGTGAGGATGTGGAGAAAGAGGATCTCTTTTGCACTGCTAGTGGGAATGCAAACTGGTGCAGCCACTCTGGAAAACAGTACAGAGGTTCCTCAGAAAGTTAAAAATGGAACTACCATATGACCCAGCAATTGCACTACTAGGTATTTATCCAAGGGATACGGGCGTGCTGTTTCGAAGGGGCACATGCACCCCAATGTTTATAGCAGCACTATTGCCAATTGCCAAATTATGGAAAGAGCCCAAACGTCCATTAACAGACGAATGGATAAATAAGATGTGGTATATATTTACAATGGAGTATTACTCAGTAATCAAAAAAAAAAAAAATGAACTATTGCCATTTGCAGCAATGTGAATGGAACTAGAGCATATTATGCTAAGTGAAATTAGAGAAAGACAAATATTATGTGACTTCACTCATGTGGAATATAAAATACAAAACAGATAAACATAGGGGAAAGGAAGCAAAAATAACATAAAAACCGGGAGGGAGACAAAACATAAAACACTTTTAAATACAGAGAACAAACTGAGGGTTGCTGGAAGGGAGGTGGGTGGGGGTGAGCTAAATGGGTAAGGGGCTTTAAGGGGATGAGCACTGGGTGTTATACATAGGGATGAATCACTGAAATCTGCTCCTGAAATTGTTACTGCACTATATACTAACTAACTTGGATGTAAGGCAGAAAGAAAGACAGAAAGACAGAAAGAAAGAAAGAAAGAGCGAACAAATGAACCTGTCTATACTACTCAAAGCAATCTATACATTTAATGTAATCCCTATCAAAATACCACCAGTATTTCTCACACAGCTAGAACAAAAAATCATAAAGTTTGTATGGAACCATGAAGGACCTGAAATAGCTAAAGTAGGCCTAAAAAAGAAAACAAAGCAGGATGCACCATGATTCTAGACCTCAAGCCATATTACAAAGCTGTAATCATCAAGATAGTATGGTAGTGACACAAAAACAGACACACAGAATAATGGGACATAATAGAAAACCCACAAATAGACCTATAACTATATGGTCAACACATCTTTGGCAAAGGAAGAAAGAATATCCAGTGGAGAAAAGACAGTCTCTTCAACAAATGGTGTTGGGAAAACAGGACAGTGACATGACATGCAGAAGAATGCACCTGGACCACTTTCTCACACCATGCACAAAGATAAACTCAAAATGGATGAAAGACCCAAATGTGAGACATGAAACCATCAAAATTCTAGAGGAGAACACAGGCAACCCCTTGGACCTTGGCCATAGCAACTTCTAGTAACTCTAATTACTAGTAGTAACTTCTAGACATGTCACCAGAGGCAAGGGAAACAAAAGAGAAAATAAACTATTGGGACTTCATCAAGATAAAGAAACTTCTGCACAGTGAAGGAAACCATCAACAAATCTAAAAGGCAGCCTATGCAATGGGAGAAGATATTTGCAAATGACATAACCAATGAAGGGTTAGAATCCAAAATCTATAAAGAATTTATCAAACTCAACACCCGCCACCAAAACCCCCAAACAATCCAAGAACTATTCTTTAAAGGAGATAAACTTTGTTCTGATTACTTTGGGAGGCAATTTGTGCCCCCAGAGCATTAATGAAAACAATAGAGCAATTGCCTTGCAATTAGTGGAGTTTTAACAGCTGTGTGTTGTTAGGAACATAAAAACAAAAAAAAAAGCTCTACTAAAACCATTTTAATCCAAGGGTGACTGAGGAAGCACTCAAGGGTATGCCCTCTGAGAAGCAAAATGAGAGGCATAACAGATATTGAATCTTTTCAATGTCACATTATAATTTTCCATTTATTTAAGTCTTCTTTAGTATCTCTCAGCATTGCTTAATTTGATTTTTATTTATAAAACTTCAGTATGGCTGCTATGAGGAAGATTGTATCAGATAATAATACTAATATCATGCATCTCTTCTGCACTGAAACTTTCGAACATATCAGCCAACCAACATGTTGGTAGACTGATCTGATTACTAACAGATATTGATTGCTTACTGTGTGCCACGAACTAGGTAGGCATTGTGTATATTACCATGTTTAATCCTCAAAAATACTGTGTAGGAACTCATTCTCTTAGATGCACAAATAACCTAATACATTATCTAGCATAAAATAGATTCAGTTCCAGTTCTTCCTTTCTATAAAAGTGAACAAAACATCCACCTTCCTTTTAAGGAGTTTTCAGACATACCCATTTGACATAGGTATACATTGAGTGTGGAGGAAGGGGACCATGAGGTGCAAGAATAGGTAACAATTCCTGTTTGTGCTCAGCAGCTTTTCTGAAGAAAACTCTTTTCCATATCTGTTTGATATTAAAAATTGAATCTAAAACTATAAAAAATGCCATATTTTATTGGTACGTAAAGTTTATGGTTATCATTCTTTTACAGTCTTGAATATTTATGTTGAAATAGCAAAATCTAGAAGAATCCTCAGATTTCAACAGTTGTAGCTCTATCAGGGAGGAATAAAATATTTAAGGTAAAATCAATTAATGCACTTAACTTTATAGCTTAAAGCAATTCTATTGTTAAATGTAATATATTAAACGTGCTAATAGCATCAACAAAATAAGTTTACATGATTAATGTTTATATTATACAGTCAATATACTGACTAAAATTATATAATAAACCCTTTAAAAATAGTTATAAAAATCTACCCTGTAAGTTCCATTTTTTGAAAAATATCCCCAAATCACATTTTCTCCCATGGCTGAAAAATGTACTTTTCTCTCTCTTTTTTTTCCCCACTCTTTCTATTCTTCTATTAATTGAGACAAAAAACCTCACACTGTTTAATGACAGTACAGAGTTATGGAAAATACACGAGTTTCCAAGCCAGAAGATTTGGTTTTAAATCCCAGCTATTGAAACTTCTAGCTATTGGACTTTGCAGGGTATTTGAATATTGGTTGTAGTTTGTTGTGAAAACAAAAGATTCAAAGTGAATTCATTTAGTGAGTGTTCAGTAAAATGTAGGTGCTATTATTCTTAGAATAATTTCAAAATACACTCTCTGGTTTGGTTTCCAGAAACATTTTTTTTTTTCTCACAACAGGCAGTGTGTGCAGGGCACTTAAAAATAAACTAGTGTGAATTAGTATCATTATCATCATTATACTTATTTTTAAAACAGAGTCCTCAGACATATCACTTTCCTAATTTTTCCAATATGCCAGCTTACTCTATGCTTTTCCAAATCACACTTCTCTGTTCCCTTCAGTCACTCATCCTACCGCAGCTATTTTACACTCCCCTTTTGTCATCCAAACTATTCCAAAAAATCTACAACCTTCACAAATTACTTTCAGAAGAAAAGAAAGCTATCTGGTCACACACTTCCTACCTCCTTTGTAAAACAAAAATCACGCAGGCCTGCTGACTTGGTAGTTTTGTTCTTCCATGCGGTTTGATTTAATCTTTTAGGATATCTTAAGGTGTCATTTGATAACGTAATTTTGCCAAAAGCTAAAAGCCCATTCTGCTCTCAGTTTTTGAGATTATAAATTCGAATGAGGCCATATAGCTGTGTGGTGTCAACTACATTAGTAATCAATTTCATAATGGAAAGCATTACTTTGTACTTGCTCTGGAGAAAAGAAACCTCAATTGTTTCTTCAGAGAATTCACTTTGCCTTAGTAAAAAATTAAAACGCTCGATGGCTATACATCACTATTTGACAACAGACTGGGTGGTAAGGCAGAATAAATTGATGTTCCAAAAAAATCTCTTTTACCAATGTTCACCATGATACTCTTAGTACACACCTTTTAGTCTGATTCTTTGAAACCATAACATGTTTATTTTATTTTAATTTTTTTAAGTTTAGTTATGTATTTTGAGATAAAAATCTGTGTGTACAAGAGTGGGAGAGGGGCAGAGAGAGAGAGAGAGGAGAGAGGAGAGAGAGAGGAGAGAGAGAGAGAGAGAGAGAGAGGGGGGGAGAGAGAGAGAGAGAGAGAGAGAGAGAGAGAGAGAGAGAAAATCCTAAGCAGGCTCTGAGCTGTCAGTGCAGAGCCCGACACAGGGGCTGATCCCATGAAATGTGAGATCATGACCTGAGCCAAAACCAAGAGTTGGGTGCTTTATCAGCTGAGCCACCCAGGTGCTGGGAAACCATGACATTTTTAGATTCCATTGCTCCCACAAACAGACATTTATCAATATGTTCTGTTAACTATTTGCTTGTTTTACATCATTCTGAGATGTAATAATTAAGTCCTATTTCCTGAAGATGATAATGATAATAATGACTTGATAATGATATTTTAATTAAGTTCTTGTAAGCTGTTAATTAGTCCATTTTTCTTATTTGAGAATATAACAACACATTTCTATTAAAAAAATTCATATCTAACAAATGTTAAACTACAGCATGCTAAAGGCTATAGCATATCCACCAGATGCAGTGAGCATTAGTAGATATAAAATGGATAATTGAGTTCTTAAAATAAATGTATTAATTATTAAGAACATTATGAAATGTCCATAAAAATCATAATTAAGTTAGCATCTCAAATTTGAAATGTAATTTAAAATATTTTCATTGTTTTTCTGTTCCTTTGAAGTTTTATATCAAAAACATTTGCAGATTACACAGTGAGAAAAGCATCATTACATACAGAAAAGGAAAAAAATAGTAAATATACAAAAATCAGACACTAGAAGGAAATGGACATGGAACAAAAACCCAATCGACATATGAGGTCACTGGGTGGGGACAGCTGGACCAGCACAAAAGGAGGTGATAGACCTCAGCAGAAGTCTTGGCAGTTTGAAGAGGAATGATGCCCACAAGTAATAAGGAAATAAGATAGGATAAATAACAGAGGTTCTTATTTGAGTCAAACACAGTCTTCTGTGAGCAGTTCATTTGAGGGCCTGGACTACTTTGTAAAACTTTATCAGTGTTAAAGATTTGGCCTTCTTTGCCAGGCTTCTGATAGGATTTATTTTGGAAGCTGTTAGGTCTGGATAAGATTCTGTTTTAGTTGCTGTTTCTTTATCAAGGTTATTTGTGGTGGGTTATAATCTCCTAAATGGCTGGGACCTTTTGTTTCACTGGTTCTACAAATCCCCAGTTACACATTTCAAACAAATAACATTTGAGGGCCTGCCGAGGCCTTGACCCTGACTTGAGCATGAACTTTTTTCCTTCACAACAAGTTTTAGAAGGTAACATTAACAAGTGGAATTATTCTAAATTTATTTAATTGTAATCATTGTATTAGTGCACATTTATATAAAAGTATGTTCAGCTCTCCCAGGACATATATGAACAAAGAAAAGAACAATCAAATTCTCTTTATAACAGGTGTTGAGTCCTTTTAAGAAATTATTGAGCTCATATTTTACAAACTTTGTTCTAACTTTCAAATGTCTTAGGATGAAAAATAATAGCTGAGTGAATGTAATGCAGTGTCTAAGTTATGACCTTATGAACTATGTGAGAGGGTATGTTTGTACATGTCTGTGTGAAGTTTCATGACTGAATATTCTATTTAATTTACTATAATATGGATTTCATTGTAGGACAACTAGTTAGGCAAGTTATCTAATGTCCTTAATAATCCATTGAGTGTACACAATTCTATTTATAATTTTGTGTAGGTTAATCATTGCTTAAAGTTATATTAGCATTTTATGCAAGTCTGGATACTTAGTAAACTTAGCGATACATAAAATACTAATGATGCACATGGTGGTGAATACATATTTTTACTACTTATGAGCAAAAATTATTTTCATTAAAGAAAATCCTACTCCAAATAAATAATAAAACTTTGTAATAGGAATATAACCAAGTAGCCTGATTTAAGGTTGTTATCATTGGACCCCTGCCTAAATTTAGGCTGCAACTGAAAATACAGTTTACAATCTTTGTTTTTCTCTCTGAAAAGATCTGCCAGAAGGTCAGAAAAGGTGTCAGAAGTAAGAGGCACACAATCAAATTACCCAAGGTAGTGATAGTTGATTATAAGAATAGACATGAAATAAAAGAACAAAAGAAACCATATCAGTGGCCACACAGCTAGGTCTTAAATAGAACAGTAGGAAGCATCCTTGCCTTTCAATATACAATAGGAAGGACCAGGAATCCCACAGTAGTGCCATCCTGCCACCCATCAGAAAAGACACCTGCTTCCTTCATTCTAGAGACTATCATTCTCAGGACTGATGTTTTCAATGCTCTGCTAGTCTATTTACTTTAATTTTCTTTTTCTTTTTTTTCTTTCCTGTATCATCTTCTACAATGACTACTATTCTTTAAAAAGGATTTCTGTATCTGTATACATCTGTCTGAAATTTGAACTCCTACCCAAGTAAGAAACTTATTAGCTCAATCAATTACCATTCAGTATAGAACCCAGTATAGAAGTAATATACAGCATTCACATTCAAGGTCATCTCAAAAATTAAAAACTTTCAATTTTTTTTCTAACCTCTAGGTCCATGCCTTTTGTTAGAGTGATCCATCGGTCAATAAGCAGAGGCTAGCGAAGCATAATCACATGATGCAAAATGAGAGCAATTTTTCTTAGGTGTCAACACTTGCAACCACTTTCAGCAGAAGGAAATTAGGAGTACAACAGACATTTAAGAGACTCTTCAACTTCTCTCTGTACACTAACAACACTCACCTATACTTCTTCCTTTTACATTGTCTCTTGAATGGTCATTTAAAAAATTTTCTTGAGCACTGTCTCTGTGCCTCCTTACCCTCATGAAGCTCACAGTATAGTGGAAAGGATTGATAGACATCTAATAACACAGCAGATAATTTGCTTACAATCATCCCACATTTTATAAAGAAGATATACGTAATGTTAAGATGGTGTATGAAAGGAAGAGGAAGGATTTTTCTGTGGAAGGGGTTTTTAAGGTGAGTTCTTAAGAGTTAGCTGTGGTTAGGTAGTAAAAGGTTCCAGTGGGGCCAGATAGGCACAAAGGTCCTAAGCAAGAAAGAACAACTGAGATATCAAAGTCATTGAGAAAAAAAAATAAAGATAATGATGGGGGAGACAGAGTACACATGAGGCATGACTGTGTGCTTGGACCTGTATACAAGATGCTGATGTGAAAGAGACAAGGGAATCAGAAGACAGAACATGCAGAGCCATTTAGATCGTGCAAATGACTTTGGATTCTTCTTAACCAACTGCAGCCTTAAGAGAATTTCAAATAAAGGGAAGACATGAACAGATTTATACTTCAAAAAAATAAAAATTTAGTATTCATGAAATACTATTAACTTTTCTCAACAGTTTATATTCAATCAGTTCCAGTAATATTCTTTAGAGATTTCTTTTTAAATCCATGATCCAATCAAGGCTCCCATATTGCATTTAGCCGCAATATCGTTTTGCTCCCACTCCGTGTGGAAGAGTTCCTCATAATTTCTGTGGTTATTTTTAATTTTTTTACTTTTCTATTTTTGAAAAGCACAGGATAATTATACTGTAGAATGTCCCTCAATTTGAGTTCATCTGATGTTTGTTCACCCTTAGATTCAGGTAATACATTTCTGACAGAAATGCCACAGTAGTGATGTTTCCCTCTCTGGGTAGCACATCAGGAGACACATGGTATTGGTTTCTCTTAATATTGGTAATTTTGATTTGATTATTTGATTAAAGAAATTATGAGAAGAGAAGAATAACTATACAAGTAAAATTAGAGAAAAATTATATATGGGTTTTTATATTTACAATATATTTTTCGTTTACAATCCTTTCTGAAGATCCAACTTTCCATTCTGAGGAATTTCCTTATGCTTTTCTTGTAGCACAGATCTGCTGGGGGACTAATTCCCTTAGATTTCCTGTGAAAGTATCTTTACCTTGCCTATGTAGGTTTATGTGTGTGTGTGTGTGTGTGTGTGTGTGTGTGTGTATAAATGAAATTTGGGAAGTTACTTTCCATTATTTCTTCAAATATTATGACCTAAATTCTTCTCTTCTCCTCCAATTCCTTATCTTGTTGGTTATTTTCTCCCAATCCCTGAGACTACTTTGTTTTCTTAAATAATCTAGTTTTTGCTTTAAGTTTATTTGTTTATTTTTTAGAGAGAGTGTGCACATGAGCAAGGGAGGGGTAGAGGGAGAGAGAGAATCCCCCACTGACAGTGTGGAGCCTGATGTGGGGTTCAGTCTCACGAACCATGAGATTATGACCTGAGCTGAAATCAAAAGTTGGGAACTTGACCGACTAAGCCACCCAGGTGCCCCTGTTTATTCATTTTTTCAATAAATATATGTGCTTTTCAGACTGGATAATTTCAGTTGAACTGTCTTCAAGTTTACCTTTCTTCCATTTTATCAAATTTTCTATTAAGCCCAGCTATTAATCCTTTTATTTTACATGTTGTACTTTTCTGTTCTAGAATTTTATTTTTGTTTTCAACATCTGTGAAATCTCAACTTTGGTTTTTACTATTTGTTTTGTTAACTCTGAGCTACAATTTTTTTATTACTTTACATGACTATCATTATATTACTTTATTCTGGACTGTGTGGATAATACATTGTGGAGACTCTAGAATCTTTTATTTCCTCTGAAGAATGTTGTTCTTGTTGTCACTACTGCTGTTGTTTCTACCAGCAGGCAGTTAACTTGGCTGGACACACTGTCTGCCCTACAGGTTTCTTTCCACCAGGCTCCCTGGAATTCTTCTATGAAGGCAACAGTGTAGGGTTATACAAATATTTAGTTGGAGCATATGCATAGATTTTAAGGCTTTCCGCCTATGGATTCTTCTTTTTTGGCTTTTCCCTTAACTTTCCAACTGCTTCAGCAGCCCTGAACCCTGTCACCTGCCTCTAGAAGCCACAAGGATTGTAGCTTTATGCTTGAGTTCTAGCACCCTCATTTGTCCTGGCACCTTCATTTGTCTTACCACCTGAGCTCTAGCAAGCAACTTGTTGTAGAGAGTGTACCCACATCAACACAAATGTTACCGAGTGCAGTCACTTCCTTCAAGATTGATACCTTCTCGGATAGAAGGAACATACTTAAAGATCATAAAGGCCATTTATGAAAAGCCCACAGCTAACATCAACCTCAACGGGGAAAAACTGAGAGCTTTTTCCCTGAGATCAGGAACACGACAGGGATGCCCACTGTCACCGCTCTTGTTTAATATAGTGCTGGAAGTTCTAGCATCAGCAATCAGACAACAAAAGGAAATCAAAGGCATCAAAATTGGCAAAGATGAAGTCAAGCTTTCGCTTTTTGCAGATGACATGATATTATACATGGAAAATCCGATAGACTCCACCAAAAGTCTGCTAGAACTGATACATGAATTCAGCAAAGTTGCAGGATACAAAATCAATGTGCAGAAATCAGTTGCATTCTTATACACTAACAATGAAACAACAGAAAGACAAATGAAGAAACTGATCCCATTCACAATTGCACCAAGAAGCATAAAATACCTAGGAATAAATCTAACCAAAGATGTAAAAGATCTGTATGCTGAAAACTATAGAAAGCTTATGCAGGTAATTGAAGAAGATATAAAGAAATGGAAAGACATTCCCTGCTCATGGATTGGAAGAATAAATATTGTCAAAATGTCAATACTACCCAAAGCTATCTACACATTCAATGCAATCCCAATCAAAATTGCACCAGCATTCTTCTCGAAACTAGAACAAGCAATCCTAAAATTCATATCGAACCACAAAAGGCCCCGAATAGCCAAAGTAATTTTGAAGAAGAAGACCAAAGCAGGAGGCATCACAATCCCAGACTTTAGCCTCTACTACAAAGCTGTCATCATCAAGTCAGCATGGTATTGGCATAAAAACAGACACATAGACCAATGGAATAGAATAGAAACCCCAGATCTAGACCCACAAACGTATGGCCAACTCATCTTTGACAAAGCAGGAAAGAACATCCAATGGAAAAAAGACAGTCTCTTTAACAAATGGTGCTGGGAGAACTGGACAGCAACATGCAGAAGGTTGAAACTAGACCACTTTCTCACACCATTCACAAAAATAAACTCAAAATGGATAAAGGACCTGAATGTGAGACAGGAAACCATCAAAACCTTAGAGGAGAAAGCAGGAAAAGACCTCTCTGACCTCAGTCGTAGCAATCTCTTACTCGGCACATCCCCAAAGGCAAGGGAATTAAAAGCAAAAGTGAATTACTGGGACCTTATGAAGATAAAAAGCTTCTGCACAGCAAAGGAAACAACCAACAAAACTAAAAGGCAACCAACGGAATGGGAAAAGATATTTGCAAATGACACAACGGACAAAGGGCTAGTATCCAAAATCTATAAAGAGCTCATCAAACTCCACACCCGAAAAACAAATAACCCAGTGAAGAAATGGGCAGAAAACATGAATAGACACTTCTCTAAAGAAGACATCCGGATGGCCAACAGGCACATGAAAAGTTGCTCAACGTCCCTCCTCATCAGGGAAATACAAATCAAAACCACACTCAGATATCACCTCACGCCAGTCAGAGTGGCCAAAATGAAGAAATCAGGAGACTATAGATGCTGGAGAGGATGTGGAGAAACGGGAACCCTCTTGCACTGTTGGTGGGAATGCAAATTGGTGCAGCCGCTCTGGAAAGCAGTGTGGAGGTTCCTCAGAAAATTAAAAATAGACCTACCCTATGACCCAGCAATAGCACTGCTAGGAATTTACCCAAGGGATACAGGAGTACTGATGCATAGGGGCACCTGTACCCCAATGTTTATAGCGGCACTCTCAACAATATCCAAATTATGGAAAGAGCCTAAATGTCCATCAACTGATGAATGGATAAAGAAATTGTGGTTTATATACACACAATGGAATACTATGTGGCAATGAGAAAAAATGAAATATGGCCTTTTGTAGCAACATGGATGGAACTGGAGAGTGTGATGCTAAGTGAAATAAGCCATACAGAGAAAGACAGACACCATATGGTTTCACTCTTATGTGGATCCTGAGAAACATAACAGAAACCCATGGGGGAGGGGAAGGAAAAAAAAAAAAAAAAAAAAAGAGGCTAGAGTGGGAGAGAGCCAAAGCATAAGAGACTGTTAAAAACTGAGAAAAAACTGAGAACAAACTGAGGGTTGATGGGGGGTGGGAGGGAGGGCAGGGTGGGTGATGGGTATTGAGGAGGGCACCTTTTGGGATGAGCACTGGGTGTTGTATGGAAACCAATTTGACAGTAAATTTCATATATTAAAAAATAAAAATAAATAAATAAAAAAAAAAAAAAAAAAAAGATTGATACCTTCTCACCTTCTTCCTGCTTTTGATAGCTATCTAGCTTCAAAAGTTGTTTTCAATATTGTGCTAATAGTTTTTGTCACTTTTATCTGCATGTTGGTCTGATACAAGTTATTCTATCACAACCAGAAGCCGAACTGCAGATTTAAACTTTGGCAGGACGCATCCGACTGCCATGTAGTAAACGGTTTAAAGGAGACTAGTAATGAATTAGAAAGATGTTAGGAGGCTATTGAAATGATCTGTGAGAGATATTTCAGACTGAAGTGGTGGTAAATAAGTGGACAGAGTTCAAATATGTCCATTTTTGTAAGTTTATTTTTTATTTTGAGACAGAGAGAGAGAGAGAGAGAGAGAGACCATAAGCAGGGGAGGGGCAGAGAGAAGGAGAGACAGAATCCCAAGCAGGCTTCGCACCATCAGCACAGAGCCACACATGGGGCTCAAACTCAGAAACCGTGAGATCATGACTCAAGTCAAGATCAAGAGTTGGACGTTTAACTGATTGTGCTACCCAGGCACTCCTCAACTATGTTTGTTAATTGTGATTAACAAGATCATTTCTTCACATGCATTACTGAACTAATTTATTTAGTAATTCCAGAAACACAAGGACTAGCTATATCTTAGAAATGAAGACTCAGTCCTTTTTTAATATAAAGAAAATACCATGTTACCTGAGCTGTATAATGGTATGTTGTTTGTAACATGGAACATTATTTTCTATATCACTCTGAAAGAGATAAAATACATCACTGCCAATTCAACCTTAATATGAAATCTGAGAGAAAAAAAGGTCGCTCCTGAAATTAAGGAAACATTATTTTATAAGAATTCTTCTAAAAGCACTCTAGTGGATACCTTACTTTCTCCTTCTTCCTAGCAGAACTCTCATTTTGTTCCAGAAACTTCAATCATGCAGGCCTGTGATTTGGGGGAAGCTGATTTTGATTATTGTAAGTTAACCATGATGATCTTATTTCCCTTTACAGAGATTGACTGAAGGACCCATCTTTCATCCAGTCAATGAAACACATTTCTCTGAGGGCTGCTACTGATTTGGGCCCCTTTTACAAAACAGAATCGATAAAACTCAAGGAAAGACTAGTTTTTGATTGCAGGAGGAATTTTCACTTCAGCTGGATATGTTCAAGGAATTAAACCTTCTAGTTGCAGCTATGAGCCATTTTGCAAATCAGAAGGGCAATCAGTCTGATGATCAGATCAACATAGAGATATGGGCAGTCCATACGGACTTCCAGAGAAGTGGAGTCTATATCCTGACCAAACCGATGCTTGGAGACCACCATACCTGTGAATTACTTTCCCGTGTGGTTCCTTATTTTTTAAGTCAGTTTGATTATTTGCCTCTGAAAGCAACCTAGTCCATATAGAGTCCAAGTCAAAACCCAGCACCTCCAGGTTGGTGGTTCATTTATTTCTGACATTTTTAACTGATAACTATCCTCACTCTCACTTTGTTCTCTCACAATTGGATCTGTCCTTTGCTCTCTTGATAACCATACCCTGACTTCATCTCAAATTTGCTGCTGCTCTTTCTTATTCCTCAAGCTAACTTTCCATGACTCTGTCTGACCTACTTTTCTTTTTCTGTTTCTCTGTCCAGTGTTGACAATTTACCACTGCTCTTCCTGGAACATGGCCTAGATAGGATTGTTCAACTGAAGTTATTTATTTTCTGTACACTTGCAATAAATCATACTAATTATAAAGGGCACAAATCCAGGTGAAGTGTACCAGTGTGTTCTCATAGTCCCTTTTTCTTTGTCCAGAGCTAGATCCAGCAATTAAACATATCCTCTGTCAGAATTGTCCCTTTGGTTTTACCCTCTTAAGAGTTTCAGAAAACACTTAACAGTATTACAACTTCTTGGTCTAAACTTAATCCTGAATTTTCAGTGCATAATTGTTTTCAAAACAGAGTGACATTTCTGTTTCACTTTTCTATTCAATTCTCCATTGAATCACACTAATTTAATTCTGTAAGGTCAGATTTTCTTGTTTTTGGAATGAACATGTATTATTACAACCTATATTTTAAGGGTGAGAAAAATATTTTTAAAAGATATCTTTTTTATTGTTTTCTAGTAACAGTAGTCAACATATATCATACTTATTTTTTTCCCTCCTTACCAGGTATAAAGGAATATCAATTTTGCTTCAGTGGAGAAGAGAAGGTAACTTGCAACTTAAATTTGCATCTACTACTTTGGCTTTACCTACTTTTCAGAGAGGATCAAAACAGAGAGAAGATAAGGAATATGCCTAAAATGGTATGAAGAACCAGACTAAGGTTATAATACAAATGGAAAAGGTAAAAATCTCAGTCCATGACCTCAGGTGTGAAGGGAATCTATTTCACGATAATTTATTTTAAATTTTAATCAACTTAATTTTTTTTCAGTAAGGTCTGTGCTCTCTTTTTTATTTGCCAGATAGAGTTTTAGGGGTAATAGAAGGAGTTGTTGGTGGGGTTCTGGCCCTCGTTTATATCCCATCTACCCAGAATACTTAAAAATTTTTCGGGTCCATTTTGTCTTGTGCTGCTAATACTAGGAAACCACTGCAGTAGCCTCCATGCCAACAGACTACTTCTACATCAACTATGTATGTGAGTGTGTGCATGTGTATGTGACAGTATGTGAGTTCTTCACTGTGTGTGTGTGTGGAGGCAGTTTTGGTGGTAGATGGGGGAGGTGGGGAAGTCAATGTGCTGCTCTCCTGAACCACTCACTCCATAGGCAAGGAAATTCTTACATTGTATCAGGTCCTCCCTAAGTAGAAACACAAAAATGTCATTTATAATGACAGAGCTGAACTTCATAAACTTTGTCACATTTCTGTTTTCTTTGCCTTGAACAAGAAACATGGTTTCTGGTTTTTTCAGATCCATAGGCTATACTCTCAAAATGTTCTTTTTTTAGGGGCACCTGGGTGGCTCAGTGAGTTTAAGCATCTGACTTCGGCTTAGTCCGAGAGTTTGAGCCCCACGTTGGACTCTGCTGCCAGCTCAGAGCCTGGAGCCTGCTTTGGATTCTGTGTCCCCAGAATCTCTCTGCCCCTCCCCCACTCAAAAATAAATAAATGTTAAAAAATAAATAAAAATGTTGTTTTTTCATAACATGCATATCCCAAATTTCTTCAAGACATAGGCTATTTAAAAGCACAGGCTTTGAAACTCATAATTTTTATTGATTTCAAATGGCTACCTTAAAAAATAAACCCCCCAAGGATTCTAAGTATTCTTTTTCTTCCGTGTTGTTCCTTTCCTAGAGCAATAAACATAAAAATGTCTTAGCTCTTACCTGAATAAGGGGAGGGTGCCACTAATTAACAGCAAGCAGAGGAGAAACACAAACGGATTATTATAGCCAATTATTACTTCATTACATCAATATTGATTTCCAGTTTGTCTCCCTACTCTTAGTATTTCTTCTTGTAGTAACTTTCTTATACAAATAGATTTTTAAAAAAATCACTAAGATAGGGGCACCTGGGTGGCTCAGTTGGTTAAGCATCTGACTCTTGGTTTCTGCTTAGGTCATGATCTCATGGTTTGTGAGTTTGAGCCCCACATTGGGCTCTGCACTGGCAGTGCAGAGTCTGCTTGGGATTCTCTCTCTCCTCTCTCTGCACCCTCCTCTCTCAAAATAAATAAATAAACTTTAAAAAATTCACTATGGCATATTCATGCCATATTTATCTTCCAAAAACACCATTTTGGTCATTGAACTGCTCCTTTGCCCCATTTCCTAGAGAATGAAGTTCAAAACAATTTAGTTTGGCATTAAGATCCTATACTATATCACTTCAGCTTACATTTCCATTTTAATTTCTCATAAGTTGTCCATGAATAAATAATTACCCCCTACAACATCCTATGTGTTCTTTATCTCCATCTATTTAAAAGTCCTTAACCCTGAAAACATCTCAAACCGGTTGCTTCCCTGGTGTCTTCTTCACACAAACTAAAAATGATCTCTTCTCACTGGAAACAACAGTAATGCTTGCCTGGATCATGACCATAGGTCTTAGCTACAGTATGTCTTGACTATTTCTCTTGTCCAATGTTTTTAAAACTTACTTATGAAGATAATGCTCTAAAGCAGATATTGCAGGTCATCTCTCATTTTACTATCTATAACATGCTTTGCAATGAGTAGCTATTTGAATAACTTTTTGACAGATTTCTCTGAATCCTCTGCAAGTTTATTACCTAAAACCAGAGAAAAATTTTCCACTTTTGCTAACTAATTATTTTGGCCATTCAGTCAATCTTAAAACACATAATCCCACTGCACATATGTGATAAATTAATACAGAAGAATATATTTATAATTATTCACCCCATTGTTTCATTAGCTTCTTCAACAAAAAAATCACAAAATAAACGAGATGAAAACCAAGAATATATACCCTAACTCTCAAAAACTTGTAAAGAAAACAACTGATAAGTTATCAGTCACCAAGAACTGAGTTTCTTGGTCACTTCTAGTCTCACAAAGGAAACTTTTAAAAATACAGTGCTTTGCAATGTCTCCAAAAATGAATATGAAAAAGTTCACTTGAGTCTATTTTTTATGCCTCATACAGCACAACTGAAGGATGCAATGATGAATATTGAAGCAAATCAGAGATGTGCCTGTCACTCTCTTAGATGAAGTAGTCTCAGAAAAAATCTGCAGAGGGAAACGTTTACCTTCTCTTTAGTGACTCTATTTAATCCCCAACTCACGTACACTGATGATGATAACAATAATAAAAGCAACAATAACCAATTTAGAATAGCTATTCGACATTTAAAATATGCTGTGCTAGCAGATCTCCATGGTTACTAATAAAATATTAATTAAATGTTATTTAATAATTAATCATTCATATATTTTGTTACATAATTATGTAGCAATTTTATTATTTTCAGACATAATATTAATGAGTCCAAAGATCAAAGTCTGGAAAAACTCACATATATTAGTAGCTGTGGAAAGTGTAAGACTCTGCTTAAATCATTTTCCCATGACAGACTCAAAAACTAAACAACTGCCATAAACACTTCTATGCCCCATATCAAATTTAGGATTAGTCACAAGTATACAATAGCATAAGGTTTAGAAAAACTAACATTAATTTCAAATAGGTTAATTAATGTGCATTAATAAATGCAAGCTATGCTAATCGTTATAAGTTTGCAAATATGGACCTCATATTATTGTTGAATATTATTACTGGCTAGAATATTTAAGTAGAACTCACACCCAGCTAATCATTACAGTGACATACCTATATATCATATAACCAATAGACAGGGATAATAGGATTTAATTTAAATATGTTAAATGAGAGTTTCCTTAAGCATATACAAAAGGAGATAGCCAGCCAACTGTAGAGAAGAAGAATCTGATTTTATATGCAACAAAGCTATTAAAGATGATGTATATATGGATGGGAAGATGAACAAACTGGAAGCCATCCTCTTCCAGACACACTTCATTCTCAGTTCAAAATTACACACACACACACACACACACACACACACACACACACACGTATATGCATGTGTACATGTGTTTACTGTGTAAAATTGTTACTAGATTCCTCTCTGAGAACCATAAAATAGAATGGTTTCCTAAGGCAACTAGCTGGGACAATAAAAGAAACAAAAGCTATGAGAACAGATATTCAAATCAATTATAATCTTTCTACAAGTTATATATCAGATCTATTTGTTGGTCACAAGAAAAATTTCCAAGTTTCTTAGTTTCTTTGCTTGCTTTATGACATTTCTGTTTGAATATCAGATATCGTTTTGATTAAAATTGTTGTTCAACAGTATCATATCTCTGCAAGCATTACTTAAAAACTCTCTTCAATAATGTTTACAACTGATGTGGCCTTAGGAAATTTTATAAATATATTAAGTCTAGACTTCCTTTGTTAAGTCACTGAAATCCATCCTCTATAGGCATCCATCCATTCACCCATCCTCAGGAAAATTAAAAAAAATATTAAATGGTAACTTGTTTAAATGAACTTGAGTGATAGAAGTGACAAGATGGATGGAGACAATTGTATATTTCTCTGTATAAAAGACTATATCAAGTCCTAAATAGAGGGGTATGAGGAATTTTTAAAAGTTAATTTGATGGAGGCATTCAAACTGCATATAGATGGTGTGTTTTGGATAGCTTCTGAACTTTATGCAAATTTTTAAAAATTCATCCCATTCCTAATTGCTTTGTACAATAAAATTACAGACTTTAGATTGGAGGCAAGGTTTCTAAAAGGGCTCTTTAGTAATCATTCTTATTCCAGACCCAATTAACATCACATTTTAATTTGAAGATAGTTAGGAACAAAATCTCTTCTTCAAATATTTGTTTGTCTTATCCATGGGATGGTTTTCCTCCATTTCTTATTAGCTTTTGGACAGTAGTTTGCTTGTTTGTTAATTCATTACTTGCCTGCACATTTTAATATTTAGAATGAGTGGTATATTATTTGCCATCCATTCATGTAGCCATTCATGTAGAAAGAGGCCTTCTCATCCATTTGTGGCCTCACTTGATTATCAAAGTAATCCTGTGACATAGTCAAGGCTGGTATTGTAATGTTCATTTTACTGATTTAAAAAAAAAAAAAGTGGGGCAGAGAGCTGACTTGATTTCCTAAGGATCACACAGTAATTCAGTGATGAGACAGAGAGAACTTGGGATGCCTGAGGGTACTCTTTCAAAGCAATATCTAATTCTAGGTTATGAATATGAAGATAAATTTAAATTGTTCCCTCTGGGCCTAATTCCCCCCTATGGACTACTTGAGTTTCAGCTAATCTGTTAAACTCTTCTAGAAATTATTCACAGTATATCAAGAAGCTATAAAATATATTGTTATATTTCTCAAACTAAGATCACTTTAATGCCACCCTCAACATTGCTACCATATCCATATACCACTATTATTGTCATTTACTTAATTTTTTTCATCTTAAAAAAAAAAACAAAAACAAAAGAAACAAAAAAAAACCCTTAGTCTTCCTTACAAAAAATCTAAGGTATTAATGGTTTGATGTGATGTATATGATATATATATGTGCATTTGTTAGTGTAGCAGTCCCACAATAACTAAGACATAAATTCTGACTCCTTTATTTACCTATTTCTGTGTTTCTGGAAAATAATTTAACCTCTCTAACTCTTGGTTTTCTTATACATTATTTTAAAATAATAAAATCTGCCTAGTATGAATTGTTTTGATATGAATAACATATGCAAGGTACCTGGCACATTTAAGTTGCTCAATAAATTGTCTTCATTTATTTCAGATTACAAATCTTAATTCATTAGTACTTCTCAAAGTTATATGTCGGTTTTATTAAACTTCTTTCCTCTATCCATGGCTATTACTCTACGTATAATGATTACTTATTCACTTACTGCCATTTAAAAGCCTCCCAATCTGGCCTTTCAAATCTTCTTCCTCTTCAATGTATCCTATAAAATGTCTTCAAAAATTTAATCACATGAAACATGTTTCAAAATTTTTTCCTCTACCTTAGTGTAAATATAAATTTGTTAATCTTATGACATCCATGAAATTTCATAATATGACCTATGTATAAATTCCAGACATATCACTACTTTCAACCCTTTCACCTCTCCCTCTCCAGCCAAGCTGGAGATTCAACTAAGTTTGAATCTGTAATAGAGTAATAGCCCCCTCACCCTGATTTTCCCCACAGAAATCCCTCAAGTATTCTTGACCCTTTATTATTTTATAAAATTTAAGATTTAGATTACCAAGTCTCAAAATAACAATTGGATTCTAATTAGAATTTTATTGAGCTTGTAGACAAGTTTTGGAATCAATGATTTCTTTATAATATGACTGCCTGTTATTGATGATATATGTCCCTATGTATTTAAGTCTTAATATCTTTTAATACAATTTACAATTTTAATGTTTTATTAATGTACTTAGATGTTCTGTTATTATTGTATATACTGGTTTTTTTAAAAAAAATAGCCATTTGCTGTTGGTGTATAGAAATTCAATTTTTAAAATTTTAATCTTATATCCAACCAGCTTGCTAAATGCTCTTATTATATTCAATAATACATGGGACTATTTTTAGTTCTCTAATTAAATGCTCATAACATCTGCAAATATCATTAGCGTGCATTCCAATCCATACACTTTCAATCATAGTTTAAGATCCTCAACACAATGTTGAATAGAATGGTGATAGAATTTGTCTTATCCAGGGTTAACCCAGGAAAATAAGTCATTTATTTGCAGAGAAAATCCCAGGGAAAAGAAGCAGGACACTGATGAGAATAAACGATATAGGGAGGAAAAGCCAAGAGAAATGTGATTGACCACCTCTGTGACAAATGGGGCTTGGTACCATGGGGATTAGGTGAGATACTGTGAAGACTCCACCTCACAATGGTTCTCTCAAGAGGAGAAAGAGAGAAGCATTTATTCTCTGGCTTCTGTCCTCCATTTCTCAAGAAGCGTTCGTGAGGTATTATCTCACCCACCCTTCCTGGCTGCACATGCATGCCTGCCAGTTACATCTCCACAAGTCTCTCTAGTCATGGTGTCAGGCAAATCGCAAGGCAGAAAGTGAAAATGAGTGCGCTAGCTGAGGCAATGTTTATATCCATGTGAAGCTGCCGGCTATGATGACTGGTGTGTAAGGTGAGCCAAGGGAGTGGAAGGCATGGCCTAAGCACCTGATACTGTGGCCACCTTTATCTTAAGGAAAATCTCATGTTTCTCATTTAGGATTTTTTTTTTTTTGGAAATTAGTGATACTATATTTTATTTAACCCGATACATTCAAACTATTATTATTTTTTATTCTTTTTTAAATATGAAATTTATTGTCAAATTGGTTTCCATACAATACCCAGCGCTCATCCCAACAGGTGCCCTCCTCAATGCCCATCCCCCACAAGTTTTCTTATACCCTTTATCATAAGAAGGAAGTCTCTTTATTCCTAATTTATTAGTAATCATCACCATAAATCACTAATTTGAGAGGGTATTTAATTTGAAAAAATATATTTTCTCTCTATATATGATGATCTTATGATTTTTGCCTTTTATTCACTTAATTTGTTGAATTAAATTAAAAAGTTTTTTTAATATTTATTTATTTTTGAGAGAGAGAGACAGAGTGTGAGCAGGGGAGGGGTAGAGAGAGAGACACACACAGAATCTGAAGCAGGCTCCAGGCTCTGAGCTGTTAGCACAGAGCCCGACATGGGGCTCAAACCCATGAACCGTGAGATCATGACCTGAGCTGAAGTTGGATGCTTAACCAACTGAGCCACCCAGGCCCTCCGAATTAAATTTTGAATTGCCTACTTTTAATTTTTAATAAACTTTCTTTTTTTTTTTAATTATTTTTTATTTTGAGAGAGAGACAGAGAGCAAGCAGGGAGGGGCAGAGAGAGAGGGAGATAGAATCTGAAGCATGCTCTGTGCTGTCAGTGCAGAGCCTGATGTGGGTCTCAATCCCACAAACCATGAGATCATGACCTGAGCTGAAATTAAGAGTGGCCCCTTAACCAATTGAGACACCCAGGGCCCTTTGAATTGCCTATTTTTAAATCATCCTTGCATACCTTGGATAAAATCAATATGGTTGTAGTGTATCATTTTTTTAATATATATTTTGGGGTTAGATTTTTATCTTCTTCTTTAGGATGTATTTTATTATTTTTTTTTTTTGCATCTATAGTCATGAGTAAAGTAGACTTGCAATTGTTCTTTTTGTATAGTTTTGTGCAGTTTTCATGAGAAGTTGATAATGGACTCACTGAAACCATTAGAGGGCATTCTTCTTTCCAATTTCTGTAAGAGACTGAATAAACTTGGAAAGATGTTTTGGTAAATTTGCAAAACCTTTCTAAAATTTTCTGAGCCTAGATTTTTGCTCGTGGAAATATTTTAAACTAGTGTTTCAATTACTTTAATGCCTATAGTATTATTTATGCTGCTTTTTCCTCCTTGATTCACTCGTAATAAGACACAATTTCCTAAGAATTTTAATTTAATCAAAAGTTTTCAAAATTGTTGGCAAAACTCTTGTTATATTACCTCCAGTGCTACACCTTTTATTATTAGCATTATTTATTTCCTTTTGTTTTTTCCATATCAGTTTTGACAAAAGTTTGTCTCCCTTTTAAAAATTTTATCCAAAGGATAATTTGACTTTGTTGATTTTCATGGTAAGTTTAGTCTATTTTTCCTTTTCTAATTTATTTAGGATGAGCCCTTAGCTCATAAATCCAGAAGTCTTATTTTCTAATAAAAATGACTGACTGGGTTTTATATTTCCTTTAAAGCATTTCCTTTGCTGCATCCTACAAATTTTGATATATAGTGTTTTCATTATAATTTAGCTGCATGTATTTTTATTATAATTTATTTATTTATTAAAAGAATTAAAATGTTTATTTTGAGACAGAGTGAGTGTGCGGGGGTGGTCAGATAGAGAGAAGAGACAGAGAATCTCAATCAAGGTCTGCATAGTCAGCACAGAGCCCGACCAGGGGCTCAAACCCACAAACCATGAGATCATGACCTAAGCTGAAATCCAGAGTTTGACGCTTACCCAACTGAGCCACCCAGGTGCCCCTATAATTGATTTTTTACACCATGGATTGGTTAGCAATATGTTTTTATAATTTCCAAATATGTGGGACCTTTTCATTTATATTTTTGCCATTAACTCGCAAGTTAATTACACTGTGATCAAAGATTATGATCTTTGTACTACCTGTCTTGGGAGCTTTCTGAGGTTTTCTCTGTGACCTAGTGCATGATCAATTTTTTAATGATTTTGCATGGTGCTTGAAAAAGTGTCTCCTTATTATTATATGTAGAACTCTGTGTCCATTGGGGCAGGTTTATTAATTATGTTGTGGTGATCTATATTTCCTCTGCTTATTTAGATTCCTTAACCACCAATAAATAGGGGCTATGTGTTGAAACTACTACTAAAATTATAGATTTATCAATTTCTCCCTATAATTCCCTCAATTTATGCTGCATTATTTTGAGTTTATTATGTTTATATATTTATAATAGCTACATATTCTTGGCAAATTGAAATTGGATCATTAGATACACCCAATAATTTTGTGTCTTAAAGTGTATTTTATCTTATATTAATATAGCTTTTTTTGGTGTTAGTATTCCTGTATATCTTTATGTCTTTCTCTTCTAATTTTTGCTTATCCCTATGTTTTAGGTGTCTCTTGCAGTTAGCATAGAGAAAGATTTTGATTATTATCCACAATCTGTCAGAATTTGTCTTTGAACCAATTAAAGTTTTCCATCTACAATTATTGATATATTTAAACCAGTTACTATTTTTGTATCATGTTCATTTTTACATTTCTATTGAGTACTTTCTTTTTAAAATTGGTAACTATCTTTCTTTTAATAAGATTAGAAATGAACGTATTTTCACATTTCTTTGTCTTCCTTCCCTACTTCCTCTTCTGATTTAAGTACAACATGTAAAAATTTAATGAGTTTCTAACAATCCTTCTGATACTCTGAGGGTTTAAGATTTTTTTTTAACATGCCCTCACATTGGAATGACAATTTAAAATTGTTTTTTCTTCCAAGTGTCCTGTTATTTTGACCTGTGAGTTCATTCTCCTCAGAGGCTTTGGCTAATTTTTTTTTTTTTTTTTTAGGTAATGAGGATTCAGGAGGGCTAGAACCCAATGTCTGTCAATCTGATAAATCCAGAGGAGTGGTGTAGAAAAAAACCAAGGGTAACTGTATCCAAGAAAACCTGATTCAATCACTCCCCATCCCATAAAACAAACCCTCTTATCAGGCATTTACTCTTCATAGTCCAGGGAGACATTCATTTGTAAACCCTAAAGTTTGAAAAGAGAAGATGAGGAAGCATTTGATGAATGTCAGTTAATGTCAGTTCCTCATAAACACAGGGCTTCTTCATCAGCTACAATACCTATTCCTAACATACCTGGACCCACATGTGAGGGCAAGTATTATATTCTCACAGACAGTGGTCAAGAAGCAAGATCATCAGGTGCCTGGGTGGTTCAGTCAGTTAAGCGCCCAGCTCTTGATTTCAGCTCAGGTCATGATCTCAGGGTTTTGAGATCAAGCCCCACAACAGGATCTGCACTGCTTATGGAGCCTGCTTATGATTCTCTTTCTCTTTCGTCCGCCCCTACCCCCCCCCCAAAGAAAAAGAAAGAGAAAGAAAAAAAAGAAAAAAGAAAGATTAAAATTTCCAACAATTCCCACCCTATTTCAGCCTCAGTAGCACTTGACTGCTACCTGTTCCGAGTCACTACCCTCCACACAGAGTTTATAACTTCTAGTCTCCCAGGGGTGGTCACAGTTTTCTCCATTTTCCCTGCTCAGATTTCTCTGAAACCAAACTTGCGGAAGGAAGCTAGCAGTCCTGCCAGTTGAATCTCTTAGTCAGGACTTGAACCTATACCTACGCTTCATTGAGTGGATACGTGGCAACATCTTGTTGTCTGTCTAGAGGGAGGATGTGTACATTTTCTGCTGCCCTATCACCCAAAACTATAGGTTTTCTCATGCCCCAAGGAAGCCCATTATCTTTGGAAAAACAACAAAAGCCTGACTTGGCTGCTTTTGCAACAAATAACTAATACCTAGGCCATCCTCTAGAGCAAAAAATTCGGAATTTTTCTGAAAGTGGCCAGGGCACCTATATTTTTAAAAACTCCCCTGAGTGATTCTAATGCCTGATTAGATCTAAGGAGAGTGAGAGAAGGTTATATGAAATCCAGTTAATCTGAATCATGACTACCAGCAGATAATACCTTGCTGGATTTATCAACTCCTGTTCTACTAATTTGTGGTGCAGCATGTAGAATCTCCTATTTGTTCTTAGTCTTCATTTGTAGGATTAATTTGTATGTCCAATTAAGTTGATACAATTATGTACACATATATACACAATTATATATACTTATACATAATTACACATTTATACCCAATTATACACGTATACATACACATATTCTCTCCTGTACTAGAATATAACCTTCAAAAGGCCAGTGATTTTATTTGTTTTGTTGTGTTAGGCACCACCACACCAAAGGGGGAGATGGTAAGTGGCGGGAGCGGACAGCCTCCATGGAGAGGATGTTTTTACCACTAGTATTGTTTCAAATTCCCAGCCCATGATGATAATAAAAAGCAGACTTTTAGTTGACTTTATTATTGTTTTAAAAAATCTCTACTGGCTGGGGCTCCTGCGTGGCTCAGTCAGGTAAGCATCCAACTCTTGGTTTTGACTCAGGTCATGATCTCATGGTTTGTGAGTTCAAGCCCCACACAGTGCTCTATGCTGACAGTGAGGAGTCTGCTTGGGATTCACTCTTTCCCTTTCTCTTTGCCCCTCCCACACTTGCTCTCTCAAAATAAATACATAAACTTAGAAAATATAAAATGAAATAAAATAAAATAAAATATAAAATAAAATAATAAATAAAAAAATCTCGACTGATGCTCTATTTCTTGCACTTACCTTTCCTCCCCCTTTGTCGCTAGTTCCTGGAATATCATAGGTGCTCTGTAAATGTTCGTTGGCTGATCAAATAAATGAATATAAGATGCTCAATAAATACTTGATGAAAGGATGGATGGATGGATAGACAGACAGAAGAGAGATTAAATGAACAAATGTATCCTTGTCTGCATAAGTGAATGAGTGAACTCCTTCAATATACTTTGGCCCTTGGGGATTCTGATATTTGATCTCAAGAGCAAGGTTAAGACTTGCTTTGATAAGAGAAAAAAAAATTCACTCAACATGATAGTCCATAGGAAACTGCTCCTTCCAACCTAGAAGTAAGATCAAAGTCATGATACAAAGTCAATACAGGCAAAAGACAGAGAAGGGGAAAAAAATCCAGTAAAAAAAGTAGTAAAAGGCAACAGAAAAAGCAAACCCTATGTCTGAATACACATAGGAATAAAATCACAGTTTTCTTTTTTCTTCAACAAGAAAGAAAACACATAAAAGAGAATAAAAGGGAAAGGGCAGATGTTATAAATAGCGGCAAAAATAGGAAAATGAAAGCAAGGGAAATGGAATACCATGGTGAAGGAGAGGAAGAAATAGAATCCTCAAGGAAGGAATAAAGCAAGCCAGCAAAGAAGCAGATTGTAGGCCTCTGATTGTATTTCATTTATAACTGTTCTTACATTTTATTATATTTCTCTGGCAGGAGTCCACATCTCTTTATGTCTGAAGGAAGGGGGTGGCAGAAAAACGTTGCTCTGGGGACCTGAGATTTATTGCCTTGTACACTTAGTGTTAGGCTGATTTTTTTTTCTTTAAATTACATGCCACTGTCATGTTCAAAATAAAAGCTTAAGATGGACTGCATGCTTTGTATCACTGTAAGGATTGCTTTTATTAAGAGTGAAAAACTAATGGAAATTTGGTTTTATTCTAAACAAATCAGTGAGGTGATACCAACTTCTATACCCTTTTTATTTTATCATAACTGTGCCTTCATGGAATTACATGGAATGAGTGATTTCCTCAGTAAGTGAAATACCCCACGGGAAATGTACCACGATAGCAGTGAAAAACTCGGGTTTTGAATCCAGACAGGCCTGGGTTTATATCCCAGTGACCTTGGGCAAGTTAGTTAAATGATCTAGGCTTCAGCTTCCTTAGGTGTCAATAGGGGTATTCACCCCATTATGGTTTTTATGAGGATTCAATATTATAATATATATAAAGATCTCATGCTCAAAATAATGATTAACTTTATTATTACTAAAATGACAAATTTCTTTGCAATTCTAAGACTGGCTTCAAGAAAGTTAATTGAATCTTAAATTTTCATAAATTTGCATTCAGAGTTAAACCAGCCAAGGAAAGGATAATATAATTAATCACTTGTATTCTCTTTAGCTAACTGAATGAAAGATGTATTGATTATATTTTCTTATTTCCTATATTCTTTTTTTTTTGAGACATACTTGACATACAGTGTTATATTAGTTTCAGATGTACAACATAATGATTTGATTTTTGTATGCATTGCAAAATCATTACCACAATAAGTCTAGTTAACAACCATCCCCATACACAGTTACAGAATTTGTTTTGTCTATATTCTTGATGGTCTGGCATTTGAGGCCTTGATCCTGGAGACACTGCCCCTCCCAGGATTAGCTAATTCCTAAAGACAGCAAATGACTACCCTGGGAGTGTGTCTTTGATATGCAAAGGAGCCAGCCCAGAGGCCCACATCCCCAAACATCTCTTTTATTAAACTCTCATGACACACAAGGCCAATATTTCTTCTGCCCTAAATCACCCTGGGGCGAGGTACTAGACAACTAGGCACCACGTCTATAGTCAAGAGCCAGCCAAAATGACTCAAACTGTCCAATCTTAAACTTTACTCAGCCCACCTACCCATTTCTTTCTGTGAAAACTCTAAGGAAGGCTCTGGGCCACCATCTTCCTTCTCACCCCTCTACCTCCTGACCAATCCTGGTCCTGCCCCATGTGGCCCTGGGCATCATGCTGTTCCCCCCATTTCAAGAAATCTGTAAGTAAACTTCCTTCACGAGGATCATTTCCATGTCTGCATGTCTTACTATATCTGACGGAAACAAATCCCAGGTACATTTTAACACAGAAAAATAAACTTATTCAGCATGGTCTCATTAGATAAGCATCCCACAACTTCCCTTATTTTGAAATCCATTCCATCTTTTCATAGCACCTTCTCCCCATCCTGAGACAGACCCATTAGCTGCTAACCTTGAAAGCCCTGCTCTAGCTTCAGTAACCTTTGTACTTGGCTTATGGACATCTTGTACAAAGAGCCTCTGCCAATTTCCTTAGCGAGTTCCTCTCCTACTTGATATTCCTTTAGTCTGATGTCAGTTTTTTAAGTTCTGATTTTTATAAATGTCATCTCTTTTAGCCACCCAGTGAAAGAGCTTCAACCCAACACATCACAGAGCCTTATTCAGCTTTCGAGCTCTGGGAACTTAAAATCCTCCATTCTGATAACACCTTCTATGTTCCCTTGATTCTTTCCACTTCTAGTGAAAGGACTTGTCCCTTGATTTCTCACTTTTCTTATAGTAAATACCATGACTCTATTTTCACTACATATTCCTCCTTATCCACCTGAACATAATGATCAGCCACGTTATTGATCCAAGCACCTCAAAATCCCAGAATTTTCTATCTTAGAATTTTTCTATTAGTCTTGATACATTGCAAGCCTCACTGCCTGCCTTTTAATCCTTACTTTGAGTTGCCCTGCATTTTTAGAGTATACTGACATAATTTGGGCCAAACCAAATAAAGGCAGCCAGCTCAACTGGACTCCCCTGTAACTTAGCAATTATTCAGTTACTTCTTGTTGGCTCTACTGTATACCCTGCACACTAAATGGCTAATTCTCCACACTTCAAATCTCCAGTCTAATTTTCACCTCCTTCATCTTCAGCAACTATTCTTGTCTCCTCTATTAAGGAGATCTTTGACTGTTATTGTCTTCAATTATATAAATATAAATATAAATATAAATATAAATATAAATATAAATATATCCATTCTTTATTTCCATGGTCCCAAACCCATATTTCACTTTAATTCATTTCCTTCACCCTCTCTGAGACCTGTGTATTATCCAACGCTCTTTCAGTGCCAAGTGATTAAACCCCAAAATTTAAAATTAAGGAAGTAATAGGAATGCATAGATTCATTTCAATGAAAATCCAACAGATATAACTGACTTTAGGAATGGACTGATACAGTGATTAAATGTTTCCATGATGACTGTGTTTCTTCACCTTTTCCCCATGGGCATTCTCCTAGCATTGACTTCATGTTCAGTCCCCAGAAAGACCCAAGAAATTCCAGGGTCATTTCAATCAATCACCAGGTATAGAAGAAATATGAGTCTACTTCCCATGTTAGCACACACAAAAAACCAAGAATTCAGTCTCTATGTCTCTTACATGATAGTTTTGGACCATATGCTATTCCTAAATCAGTCTCTCTCACCAGTTGGGAGAAGTGCTTGGCTGATCTGATCTGGACCCATGACACCTGGAATTAGGAAAGGCAAGGGATGAAGAGGGTCTGAAGTCAACTCTACCTCAATCACAAAGACCAAGAATGGGAGAGTAGGTTTTTAAACTGGGAAAGAAATGGGTAAAACAACACTGGATTGCCCAAAGACAATTAACAAAATTGTTATTAACAAAATAACAAAATAACAAAAATTAACCAAGATACTTCATTCTTTCAATTTCTTCCTCTCTTCAGAACTTCCTGTTTCCTTTATACAGAACTGCGATGTTTTTATTTTCATTTTTAATGTAGACAGTCTTAATTGGTAGGTGTTAAGAATGCAAAATGATGACAAATCCAGAGGGATGAGCAAGGAGTTGGGGCATGGTTGCCTTCCTCCAAATGAGGACCCTATAACCAGGCCAGTGGGGCGGGAGCACTTGATAGTGGCCACTTAGACTCTGTCTCTCTTTGACCTACCTTTGTAGTATAATCTTTTCTTTCCCCTAAAAGCTTTTTCCAAATGTCATCAATGTCATTGTTTCTGTTTTTGTATCACTGGTGTGTCACGAAAATTGCATTCTGATTTCTTTATCCTTCAACCTAAACTGATAATATCAAATGTCATTAATAAGTTCATTCTTGTCATTTCCAGTAGGCCAATTTATATAATAGTATTTTGGATCTATATGATCACACCTATCTCTTGAAATTCTGCCTTTCCTTAGCCTCTGAGATATTGAAATATTTCACGTCTCCTAACAGCTATCTGGTAACTCTCCTATCTCTTTTATTAGTACCTTTTTTACCTTTTAAAACTTTAAGTGTAGGAAACAATGTTCAGAAGAATTTATTTTTCCTCTTTTCCTATATATAGTCTCTACATGTTTGCTCCACAGCTTCAAATATCACTTCTCTAGTATGAATCAACACCCACATTATCTATCTTGTCTCTTGAGTCCTCCATTTACCCATCTAAATTTACAAATACGTTTTGACATCTACTTCCTTAATGTCTCTGCCACGTCAAACTCAACTGGTACTTATACCAAATTTATCAGACTATCTCCAAGGGCATTTTTATTTTCTCTATTGCTGTTGATGATGTTGTTGCCCTCTTAGTTATACAGGTTATAAATTGTTTAATCAAAGAAGCTGGAAAGCAACATATTCTCTGAAATAATAAGCACTAAAAATGCAAAATTGAATTCTTGATTCTACACTTTTAATACTCCCTCATCCATTATTTTGTTAAGTTTTATAGATTCTGTGGCTGAAATATCATTTGCAATTATCACTATTACTCTATTCTGTAGATATTTTCATATTTCCAGACTTCCTCACACCTCAGTTCAAAAACTTCTTCCATGGTCTCCAGCCTCATTTTTTCCTTCCATTTCTAACCTGTACTCTATAGCTGGGTTACTTTTATTTTATTTATTTACTTTAAAATTTTTTTAAATTTATTTTTGACAGAGAGAGAGACAGACAGAGCATGAGCATGGGAGTGGCAGAGACAGAGGGAGACACAGAATCCAAAGCAAGCTCCAGGCTCTGAGCTATCAGCACAGAGCCTGACACGGGGCTGGAATCCACGAGCCGTGAGATCATAACCAGAGCCAAAGTCAGACACTTAACCGACTGAGCCACCCAGGTGCCCCAGCTGGATTACTTTTAAAGAGATGAGGTTGTAATTATGGTGTACCCATCAAATAAATCACACACTATCAAAAACCTTCAATACTATCACTTGTCACATAAAATTTAATCTTAATATTCTAATAGTTAAGTCCTTACATATTAATTACTATTATCCTAAAAAACCTAGACTATTTATTATTTCTAGAACCCTATATTCTCCAATATTTTTGTTATCCTTTATTTTCATTCCTTGCTTAGATAGCCATGAGTGAAAATTTTATTCTCAGCTCAGAGAATTTTGTTCATACCTCTATTAGAGTATTAGACTAATTCTACACTTTGTTTTAGATATTTTTATACATGTGTTATCTACTCTCTTTGAAACCCCTGCTTTTGAGGGCAAAGGACACTTCTGATTTATCATTTTATCCCCCATAGCATCTATCTTAAGGACTCAAAGACACAGGGAGCTTATAAATATGTATGGAAATGAACTTTATAGTTGTAGTTTCAAATAGTCCCATTTTGAAATATCACTGTTCTACTTTAAAAAGTTGTTTATGTTTTGTTAAAAAATAGTACTATTAAATAATGTTGTGAGGACTGCCTCAATTTTTGTTTCATTATTATTATTAAATCTAGTCACTATCTAATTCTAATTTTGGAAATATGTATATAACATCCTTTCACTATAATTCATACTGGATCTGTCCATTGCTCTCTAGAGAATTTTTTTTCTTGAATACAGCAGTTAAGGGGAGGAACACACATATTTATGATGCTTAGATAAAGTACCATTCTTCAAATCTCAACAATGCTAGGGTAGCAGTTTGATTAGAGACCTTAGAAGTTTCCAGCCATAAAATATGGTAAGTAGTCATTTGTGAGATCCTGAAGAACAAAGCTTAGATGGTAAAAGTCAGTTACCTTAGCCTCAGTTGGACAAGGTGGTACGCTTTCTATTTTGCCCACTCGGCCAAGAAACATTTGCTTCTAAAGTGAAACATTAAGTAACCACATTCTGAAGAAGGTTTCCCATAGGTAGTCTCTGTAAAAGACTTCATGTAGGACTAGAAAGCATCCCAAAGCTCAGCCAACACAATGACTGCCCAGAGGCTATTTTTCTCATAGGCATTTGGTTTGCTGCCTTATTAAAAGGAAGACAGTGTTAGAAATCCTGAGGGTTGAATCTTGAAGTACGCTGGGATTTCAGGGTTGAGACTGAATGGCAGCACACAAAAAACAGAAAGAACTGTACAAATGAAAATGTCCCGGCTTTAGGGAGAGTTGCCATCAGGCCAATACACATTTCCTCTTGGGATTGTCCCATGGATCCTTGAAAGGAAGATAGGGGGAAGATGGCAAGAAATCCTAGGCACAGAAATACTTATGTGATTCTGGGAATATGTTTAGAATAGGATGCTTGTCAAATCCTTCCCTTGATCTTCCTCTTTTCCTGATAGGACAGTGACAAAAAGCTCCTACAAATCAGGTTTTTAGGATGTCAATACAGATACTTAGAATTAAGGACATAGGCTGGATTTCAAACATGTACTAGAAAGAAAAGTAAATCAAGGCTAAGGAAGCAAGCATGATTTTAGACCCTACTTGTTTATGAACTAAAGGTCCTCCTGGTCTGGTCAGCTGTGAGCTACATCCAGTAAATCTATGCTTTACCTATCTTTGTATTCACCGTGTCTGCCATAGAGTAGACATCAGTAAGTGTTTTTTAAATGATCAAGTGAGTAAAAATAAATGAACAAATGATGATTTTCTCAGGACCTGATAGTGCTTAAGTGACATAGCTAAATCCATTTAGAGGAGTTATAAAATGAAAGGGTGGGAGGTCAGACCATTCTTGTTCCTTAGCTTTTTTAAGTAAGATATTAACATAATCATTAACATTGACTCTTGAGTAGAAGTAGATGAAGGAGATTGAGAAAGCCAACTAAAAATAGCCCTAAAATTTCTTTAATTGATATTACCATCATTTTAGACAAATAAGTGACAGACAATGAATTTATAATGCATATGGAAAATACCACACCTTCAGGACTCTCATGTTATCAACCATAGTTATATTTCTAATCTTAGACTTGCAAGGCTACAGTCCTATTTTATATATAAAAATAGTATAAGATATAGAAAAGCCTTAAGGAATAACAAAGCACATGACTATATAGCTACAACACCCCCACGTTTGTAATAAAATATAAGTACTTGAAGTCCCTGTGTTCATCTTCATAATTGTCCCCATGATGTATTCCCCACCTTTTTTAATGAAGGTAGTCATTATCCTAAATGTCATGTGTACCATTTCCTTGTTTATTTTTGTAGTTCTGTATGTCTATGTGTCTGTGTGTCTTTGTGCATATAGGGGATGAGTGTGTATGTATCTATGCATCTGTATTTATATATGATTTTGAACTTTATATAAGTAGAATTATATAGTATAAGTTCTTTTATAAAATGATCTTCCACACTCAAAAATTTTATTAAACTTCATCCATGATCAAGTGCAAATCCAGTTTTTTAATTTTCTTTGCTATATAGTATTTCACATGTGAATGTACCACTATTTATAATTTTTGCCCACTGAGCATTTGCATTGGGGAGGGGCAGAGAGAGAAGGAGAGAGAGAATCCTGAACAGGCTCCGCATTACCAGCACAGAGCCCTATGCAGGGCTTGAACTCACGAAACTGTGAGATCATGACCTAAGCCTAAACAGAGTCAGATGCTTAACCGACTGAGTCACCCAGGCACCCCTGAATCCTGTCTTTTTAAAGCCAAAGTCTGAGAACACTGAAGATTATCAGATCCCTTTAGGTAGCCATCTGCTTTGGGACCTGCTTGTTTCTCAGATTTATGTTTTCCTTACTACTTTTGACTCCTGATGCTTTCCTTGATTGTCTTATCCACTTCCATGCACTAGGTTATTCATTTCAAATTCTATTTTATATGTGTTTTGTGGTGACAGAATTTTATTAATATATTATCTAGTGTATTACTATAAATAAGAGATTTGCTTCAAATTTGTAAAAACAAGGTTTTCTTATGACTATGTTTATACAGTATTAACACACCTGTATTCATTATACTATGATAACTATATAATAAATTAATCCCAAACCATTTATTTTGTTGAAATATTTTTATAATATTTGCTCATGTCCCCTTGTTCATGCACTTTATAATTAAAATAAGCAAAAGCCCCCATAAACAGCAAACTTTTTAAGAGATTATCATTTTGTGATTATTTCTTTAGATTTTCTTTCTTAATGGAAAAATGATTTGTGAACTATTTCATTCATTGACAATCTGATAAAGACTGGTAGAGCTAATGTAGTGAATATAGTTAAGGGAAAGTGATTATCAGGAGAGGCTATCTGAGCAGAGATCTGAATGTCAAGTAACTTAGTGAGATGGAAATCCAAAGGAAGCATATAGCAGGTTGTCTTAGTCCACTCAGGCTGCTATAATAGAATATCATACAGTGGGTGGCTTATAAACAACAGAAATTTATTTCTCACAGTTCTGAAGACTGGGAAGTCCAAGGTCAAGATGCCAGCAGAGTTGTTGCCTGTTAAGAGTCTGCTTCCTGGCTCAGCTGTCTTCTCTCTGTGTCCTCCTATGGTGCAACAGGGAAAGAAAACTTTTTGAAGCTTCTCTTATAAGGGCACTTAGTCCCATTCATGTAGGCTCCACTCTCATGAACTAATCCCCTCCCAAAGTCCCAACTCCAAACCATCACTTTAGGTATTAGGATTCAACATATGAATTTGCAGGGGACACAAACATTCAGTCCGTAGCACTGGTAGAGAGACAGTAGCAAAGCCTTAAGGTGGGAAGAGCTCAGGATGTTAGAAAAATAGATCTGTTGTCTGGAATGCTGTTATGAGAGCGCAAAGGCTAAATAAAGAGTTCTCCTAAGTCAGCAAGGGCCAGCTCATATAGGGCATTGAAGTACATAGAAAAGCATTTTTATTTTATTCTAATGGCTGAAAGAAGTCACTGTTGGTTTCAAACTTTCATAAAGCTGCACTTCTTCATGTTCTCCTACTTTTCTGGTTGGTTTCATTTTTATTTTGTCCTTGCGAACTTTATGCCACATGACTTTAAAGTCAAGGCTGGGTAGCTCTCATGCAGGAATCACTTTGGTGTTACACAGGCCTTGTATCCTTGGAAAGACCATGTGCTGCCTGTGTTCCTACCTTCCAATGTAGGTGTCCTGTCTAGGGAAATACCCAAGGCCACATAAAAGCAAAGTCAGGCTGGCAGGCAATGACTTGTGTAGGCAGCAGTTACAGGGAGTTTTCATTGAAGTGTAGTTGAGCATAATAATAGTAATAATACCAACTCACAGAAATTGAAAAAAACTCACAAAAAGAATAAGTACTCTAATATCTAATATGGACTGTGAATGTGACCAGTGATGAGACCCTTCAAGAGAAGTAGGCTAGGTCTAAAAGCATGCAGACTGACATATGATATTGTTGTTCTAGCATTATGCTAAGATCACAGATCTATTTATTGTATGGATATTTAGGTATTCATGATTATCATAGCACCAATATATCTTATCCTTGGCCTCCAATTTCTATTTCTTGTGTAAGCAATCTGTTTCCCAAGTTTCAAAGATAGATTTTTTTCCACACAAGAACTCCAGTTTTTATATTCCAGTTTCTGTACAAACCTCTAGAAATAGCAATTCTGTTACTTTTCTTCTGAGTCCCTCTTTTGCATTTCTTATATGCCAGATGAAAATATTGATGAAATCGAGAATGACGTTACTTAGAAATTTGACAACTTGGACCTTTCTCCAATTTGGAACACAGGGGCAGAAAATTATATAGCAATATATGCCATACTCCCATTGTCAGCTGATGCATAGAATTGTTCTTTGTTCGTCTAATTTATGAAAAGTCCCATCTTTCACATGGAGACAGTGAAGTGCTTTTTAGTTGTCAAAAAAAAAAAAGTGTTATCAAGTGAAAGATACTTTAAACAATTACTCCAAATCTACAGACTGGGTTCTTCTAGCACTTTTAAGATTTTTAAATTTGTTACCTATTTTCTACTCTCATGTCCTTTGTCATCATATTTGGTTTGTAATAGACATATGTGGGAAGGCAGACACTAGATGTATGTGTGGGAGGACTGAATCTCAGTGTATTCGTTAAGTCAGAGATTTCTCCAAGTCCCAATAGAATAATTTTGAAGTCAAAATTATGAATACTTTGAACAAAGTCACCATTTTAGCTAATACCCTGAGGAGTTGCATCAGCTGAAGGTACTAGATGAATAGTCTCACAGTGGGAGTGAAATATGATACCCAAGGGGTGGTATCAGAAGTTCTAGGGGAGCATGCATAGTTTAAAAAATATACCCAAAGTTGGGGCACCTGGGTGGCTCAGTTGGTTAAAGCATCCAACTTCAGCTCAGGTCATGATCTTGTGGTTTGTGGGTTCAAGCCCCGCATCCGGCTCTGTGCTGACAGCTCAGGGCCTGGAGCCTGCTTCGGATTCTGTGTCTCCCTCTCTCTCTGCCCCTCCCCCACTCTCACTCTTTCCCTCTCTCTGAAAAATAAATAAACATTAAAATTTTTTTGAAAAAAAGTAAAAAATATACCCAAAGTTCTTCTTGTTTCCACTTGATTTCAGACAAAATCAACTTAATTAACATTAAAGGAGGGTCAAAATTTTATGTGCATCAAACTGAGATTGTCTATGTTAATCAAAAGCAGCATAGGTAAAAATAAAGATAATAATTAGGAACTTCCCTTGACTAATCCTAATTATTATACTTCCCTATAACACATTTGAGTCCTACATAGTTCCTTGCAAAATTTTTACTTGTTCTTGAGAGGTAGGTCATGAGAAAATATGTGCAATATAGTGTGAGAATATTCTGTACAGAGGTACAGACTTCCACATATATCTGAAACAATTCCATCACAATGACCCACTCTTTTTTTTTTTTCCTCCATCTACAGTTTCTCCAAGGTACTACTTTACTTGAGCCTTTATCCACCTATTAGCAAAAATGGCAATTTTCCATTGATCTGTTTAATGTGATTCATGTGGATACAAATCAGGCAATCCAAATACTAAAGGAAATCCCCTGCTTTATAAGTTATGTGCATGCATATAATGATTTTCATCTTCAAAGCAAGTAATAAACACTAACTAAACTCTGGGAGGGCATTATGGAATGGCAGCTCATATTTTCAGATATCCTGGGGATTACTGACCCCGTAGATTGGAGGAATCTAGATTGCACAATTACAAAGTCAGAGTTTTAGCTGGAAGTCTTAGTTGTTCTTATGATGGACTCTCATTTCACATACAGTAAAGTTTTTGTAACTATTTCTTTTACTGAACTAGGGCCACATTCCAGTGTTCTACCTTAAATTGTACTTAGGTTGCTGGTTGAAATGGAGAGCCATCTCTGCTTTCTGCTCTTCCTTTGTTTTTCATCTGTTCTCAAAAGAGATTTAAGGACAGATGGGGGGTGAAATATGTATATTGAGAATGAAGGAAATTATTTTAGAAAAAACATAGGCATGCTATTTGTCGAATGTATGGTTGGAGTACCCATGAGGTGCTAAGTAAAAACTTGGAAGTCAGGCACTAACACTGCAATCCAAGATTTCTTCTGTAAAAATACATCCATACAGAATCTGTATTTCTGGTAATATGGCTGCCTACATATTTAACTGAACCTCTTGCCAAAAATAAAGATACCAGAGAAATAAGAAAAATCTTAAAAGCTTCAAGGTTAGTAAAGAATTACCAAAACCAATCTAAGTGAAGGTAGAATTCCAGAAAGAAAGAAGAGTGAAACTATTACATCACATGGAATTTGCTGAACCTTGATAATTGAAATTATACTTGATGAATTTTAGAGAGCCATAGGGAGCTGAAAACAAAGTCTAGGGCCTAATGAAGGTGGAGATACCGTTCCCTAATGCTGTGATCCCAGAGGATCTCTAAATCTGATAAAAGGATAAACCAGAAATAACCTACCCAAACAGAACTGCAAGAAACATTTCTTTGTTACTTTTCAGAGAAAGGAAAAACAAAAAGCAAAACAAAACAAAAGGTTGTCACATCAAATTGGATCAAATGTGATTCTGCATCCCAGTACAAACAAACAAATCAAAAATACCTCAAGCTTTAATTTAAATTAGATTGTTCTAATAATGTTGTTCCCCAAGCAGTTGAGAGAAGTACAGCTGATTAACTCTAGAGGAATGAACTTTCACTCTAGGCCTCAGATGATTTAACATTTTTTTTCCTAAGGAAAATGAGGAGTCATTCTCAAAATGTTACTATCAAGGAAAGTAACAAAGAATTATGAGCAAGAACCAATAGAAAGACCAAGAAGGAGAAACCAACATACAAATACTTCATACACTGGAATGATCAGGCACAGGATACAGCTTAATGATGCCTCCTATATTTAAAGAAATAAATAGCAAATTTGAAAATACCTATAAATATGTTAAATGAAAAAGCATTATTTTTAAGTCCCAAGTAAAATTTGTAGAAAGAAAAATGTAATAATTGAGATTTAACTCAATACATGGATTTAAACAGGGGCTTAAAATAGTTGAAAAAAAACAGTAAATTATTTAAGAAAAAAAATACATCTAGAGTGCAGCACAGACTAGAAAGTATTAAACGTAAAATAAATTAAGAGGCATTTAGGCAACAGCAGGAAGTTCTAACAGATATCTAATATGAGTATCAGAAATACAGAAAATAGAGAATGGAAGAGTATCAAATATTTGAGAATATAACAATTGAAAATTTCTTTTTTTAATGTTTATTTATTTGAGAGAGAGAGAAAGCATGCACACACGCACACATGTGTGAGAGAGAGCAGGGGTAGGGCAGAGAGAGAGGGAGATAAAAATCCCAAGCAGGCTCTGCATTGCCAGTTGCCAGTTGCCAGCACAGGGACTGATGCGGAGCTTGAACCCATGAACTGTGAGATCATGACCTGAGCCAAAGCCAAGAGTCGGACATTCAACTGACTGAGTCACCCAGGTACCCTGGAAATTTCTTATAATTGATACAACACACTTACTGATTTAAGATGCTAAAACCAGAGATAAATAAAAGCAAATTTTACCATCGTAACAAAAACTACAGAATATCAAAGACCAGCACATTAAAAATTCTTAAAAGAAATCAGAAAAGTAGATTATTCTCAAAGAGCAAGATTTAGGTTTTACATTTGATTTATCAACAGAAACAATGACAGCCAGAAAATGGTAGGAGTGACATCACCAAATAGGTCATTCCTGACTTCTTTCCCCATCACAAGAACAACAAACAACTCTTCAAGAACAAGACAACACTGAGAGAATCTTTAGTGTACCTTAGGGGCTAAGACAACATTGTGGGGTAAAAGAAGTAGATCCTTCTCTCAGGCCAGCACAGCACCATGAAAGGTCTCCCCTGAGCCTTTGATTCTTCCGGTGGAAAAGAGAGTCCGAGGTAAAGCCAGCACCACCGTTATAGGACATTTTGTGGGAGCCCCTACTCAGATCTCACACCACAGGGGTTGCAGGAGAATCTGTTGGAAACAACCACTGAAAATCTGACTGCAACAAAGAAGGTAGAAAGGGTTTGCAAAAACCAGTGCGTGGATGTTGGCAAACAGAGTTCATACCTGCTGCGCCCAAGTAGTGATCCTTAGTTTTGCTCATCAGCAGAACCAAGTCAGGGCTCACTCTGACCAGGGCACTTGGTGGAGTACAGATCACCCTGATTGGGATCATTAAAGGAGGAGTTTTGCTAGGCCTAGAGTCTGGTTTGCCCAGGCACAGGCAATGTGCTCAGTCACAGCCCCACCTGGGGTGAATAATGCTTCCATCCTCATCAGACCAGGAGGGCTGGCAATAACTCCTGGAAACTGAGTGGCCCAGCAGTGCTCCAGCCCAGAGGCAGCCAGGCAGAGCTGATTACCTCCAGAGCAAAACCAGTTTCAGGTGTTGAGCATTCCAAGCCATGCACAGGCAGGGGAATGAATTCACAGTCATGGCTGAAGGTATCTTCTGGCCCCTCGCAACCAGAAAGCCTCTGAAAAATTGAGAGTAGCCTAGAGAAGCCCCTCCTATCCAGACATTGGGACATACCCCTCAAGGAATAATGGATCTACAAAACAACCAGAAAACAATTAATAAAACTAAAAATAGAGCTACCAGCAGTTCCATTTCTGATAATATATCTCAAGATAACAAAAACACTAATTCAAAAAGATTTCTACACCTCCATGTTAATAGCAGGATTATTTATAATAGCCAAGTCATGAAAATAACCTGTGTCCATCAATGGATAAATGGATAAAGAAGTTCTGGGAGGAAATTCTGCCATTTGCAACAATACAGATAGACCTCGAAGGCATTATGCTAAGTGGTATAAGTCAGACAGAGAAAAACAAATACTGTATAATCTCACTCATAGAGAGAATAAAAAAAAAAATCAGAAAAAGAGATCAGACTGTGGTTGCCAGAGTCCGGGGGGTTGAGGGAGGGGGAACTGGAGGAAGGTGGTCAAAGATGTGAACTTCCAGTGATAAGGTAAATAAATACTAGGGATGTAATGTACAATATGAAGACTATAGCTAACATTGCTGTTGGTTATATGGGAAAGCTGTTAAGAGAGCAGATTCTTAGAGCTCTCAACACAAGGAGAATTTGTTTTTCCTTTTTTTTTTATCGTATCTATATGAGAAGATGGATGATGTTAGCTGAACCTATTGTGATAATCATTTCACAATATAAGCCTATAAGTTTATAAGTTAAGGCTGTGTGCCTTAAACTTATACAGGATGTGTGTCAATTATTTCTCAATAAAACTGGAAAATTATTTTAAATGAAAATGTCAGAATTAACTAAGAGAAAATGACTATCCAGCTACTTATCTCTATTCAACAAGTTGTCTTTGAAAGGAGGATGAAAAAGAAAAAAAAAATTAGCAAATATAAAGTGAGTGTGCTACCAGCAGACCCTCATTAACAGAAATAATAAGCAATTCCTTTGATATGCTATCAAGGAAGGGGATGTGAATGGGAGGAATCCACTATGAAAGGGAGAAGTATTTTTATCCCTTGATGCTGTTTAGGATTGCTGGCACATGGTAAGAATGAAGAGTAGACATTAGGTCAGATATTTATTTTTCTTTAACTCTTTATAGTGTTCCCCAGTAGTGCCTACATACATCATAGACTGATTCTGATGCCCTGAGGAGAAATAGAGTTAGGTATGATAAGTAACTCCCAGATGAATAGAATTTGGCCAAATCATTAGCACCTGCTAGAGAAGAAACCATTATATATATAATATATTACATAATATATTATATAATAATAAACCATTATATATATATTATAATATATATAATCTCCCAAACCAAATTTTCTCTTCTATTTCTTCCCAGACACTAGAGACCCCTCTGGGTATGAGGTTTCTCTTGGGGGTGATAAACATGTTCTAAAGTTGGATTATGATGGCAATTGTACAACTTGGTGAATATACTAAAAACCTCTGAATTATACACTTCAGATGGATAGATTCTACATCATGTGAATTATATTTCAAAAAAACTATTATAAAAAGTCAAATATTGACAATATTTAAATTAGCAACTTCTGTTCTTTATAAAAGAAAACTTTATAGGCAGCAGAAGTGAAAGTCATACTGTAGAATAAAATATTTACAACGCATATAAGCCACAAACGACTACTATACAGAATATATAAAAATAGTAAAAATAAAACTGTAAAAGAAAGGCAGGCACATGATAAAACAGGAAATCCAAGTGGAATAAACATGAAGAGTTACTCAACCTTAATAACCATAGAAATGAAAAATTAAAACCAATTGAAATGAATTTTATTGTTAGATTGGCAAAAATTTGTGTCTTACCATAACACCTTTTGGCAAGAAGTTAAAGTGATGGACGTTCTTTTATGTTTCTAGTGGGAATGTAAGTCAATCTGTTTCAGTTTTTGTCGAGAGACAATACTGAGATATTTAAGAGGATAGTTGTCTCCTACATTTAATGGCTGTTTCATAGACCTATATTTCAACTTTTACATGAGGGTTAAATGAGTAGATATTTGTAAAGCACCTAAAACAGTATCTGGTGTTCATTGAGCATGCAATAAATATTAGCTATCATTTTTTGATCCTCAAATGTAGTTTTTCTTGTGATTTATTAGGAGTCTCAGAATATATAGCACCATCTTCCTTTCATATATATATATATATATATATATATATATATATATTTCCATATATACATAATATATAAATATATATTTCACTTAAGTAAATACTGAGACATAAAGAGTATTTTAACTATTGGTATAGCTCAGGTGAGGGGGATGCAGTTTGTGTCTTTATGCAAATAGACCAACTAGTAAAGAGCTGCAGAAAGAAGTTTTTCTCCCTCCCAGTTTTGGCACTGCCAAATTAGGGAAAGCCTTCCTATAGAACACATTCAACAAGAAGAAGCGAAGGGAAATGCAAGCTCCCAGCAGAACTCAGTTGAAAGAAGAAAGTGGAGGGGACAAAGCAGAACTTGCTCTGTTATTCTTCCCAAATGCAACACATAAGATAGCAAAATAAAGTGATCAGGAGAGACCAGGAGAAGCTCAGGGTCTTGAAACCAGAGCTTTTTCTTCTAAAGTTCATTGCTATCTTTTTTGTTGTTGCTTTTTTTGGTGTTATTAGAAGTAGGCATTCATCAGGTTTTCTACTTGATGATGGAGTGTCAGAGACCCCTAGTAACCATGCTCTTTTTAAGAGAAATCCACTCTCGCTGCAGAACTTCTGGGGTTGTTAAATGTTGATCAAACACATTGTGACTGCAGTATACTCTTACCTGCATCTAGTAGGGTTCTCAGGGCACAGTAGGCACTCAAGCCATCAACAATAATTGGGTATCATTTTGGATTTCTATAACACAGCAGTTAGCTGTGCTAGATAGTAAAGCTCAGTCACTTCTCAGCAAATTCCTTTGATTAAATAAGTCATTGTTGGATAAATGACACAATCTAAACCTGAAGAGTTAAAAAAGAGAAATATGAGATGTAAAACAGGATGAGAAAAGATACTCTCTACAGTCACTTCTAGCTCTGATGTTTTTGAATGTGTATGTCTGATAGCTATTGTGCGTCAAATTTCCTATTTCATTTTCTCTCATGCATGTGAATGGTTTATTGATAGGGAAAAAAAATAGAGTAGTTTTACCTAGCAACAGTAAGGGCCTAAGTAAAATTGTGACATCATTAGTATTAACAATAATTCCCCTGCTTTCACATTTCACAGAGTATTCTGAGATGATTCTGGACAAAGTTAATGCTCTATTTCAACTTCATGTATAACTTCAACTATCATCCCAGAGCCCTCTCTCAGGTAGGAAACTTGACTAACTGTATAATTCAAGTCCGAGTTTGTAATAATAGTTTTAGGAAACTGGAATTTAAAGATCCAAGTTAGAGAGAATAAAAGGTCAAGGGGCTTTCTTTGGATTTCTTTTATTTCTCAAATCACATCTGTATCCTGTAGGCAGTTTCTTACGTTACGTATAATGAAAGTTGGACCTTGAAGTAGAAGTCCTTCTTGAAAACAATTGTAGGCAGATAGGAAGGAAAAATGGAGTCGCTGATTCATCAATCACTTGTTAGTAATTCATCTGTTAATAATTCTAATAGAGGGGTGCCTGGGTAGCTCAGTCAGTTAAGCCACTGACCCTTGGTTTCAAGCTCAGGTCACGTTCTCATGGTTTGTGCATTTGAGCCTCACATTGGGCTCCATGCTGACGGTGTGCAGCCTGCTTTGGATTCTCTCTCTCCGTCCCTCTCTCTGCCACTCCCTGCTCACTCTTTATTTCTCTCAAAATAAATATATAAACAAACAAACATTAAACATAGTTCTAAGAATTTAATAAAGAGTGAAAATAATAATTGAATAAATACATACAAAATTCAGTATAGTCATTTTTTGTCCAAAGGAATCTCATATTAATTTGCATCAAGCTAAAAGCCCATGTGTACATTCTTTTTTTTTTTTTTAGGTTTATTTATTTATTTATTTATTTTGAGAGAGAGAGAAAGAGAGAGGGGGAGAATTCTACACAGGCTCCATGTTCAGATTGGAGCACAACAGTGAGACCGTGACTTGAGCCAATATCAAGAGCTGGATGCCCAACAGACTGAGCCACCCTTCTTAAGGCAATGTACTGTAAACGGCAGATAGATGTCAATAGGGCAGAAAATCCTAAGCAGACTAAATCTATGATATAAGTATATATTTTGAGGTGTATTTCTTTGCTTTAGATTAATTTTTCTTGTTATTAGTAAGATCCTTAAGAAAAGGTTTAGTGCATGACATGTTGCATGAATTAATTAATTTATAATGGACGGATGAACTTATGAAAGAGGGTAAGGTGTGGATAACCTCTAGTAACCAAAATTCTGATGGGCATATCCTGCCAAAATTCTTGCAACAGATACTTTTCCAGGTACCTCATCTTGCTATGTACTTAGGTTGGAGAAGAATGTGACCTAACCTCTATCCTTAGGAAATTCACCTTCTAACAGGAAGTTTTCTTCTAAAACTGTGTGTGGCTCCCTCATCACTGAGACCACATCTGCTCACAGCCTTCTTACACTTCTTTTCACTATTTTGGAGTAGTTCTGAAAAGCTGTCTTGGTAGGTGCTGTGGAGACTGACCAAACAGGCAAGGCTGTTTCTTTGCATTACAGATGAGTCTAAACTGAAGCAGGATGGTGGAGTGTTTTTACCTAATGGAAAATATCAGTCTCAAGAAAAAAGCATTTCACAGTGCAAGTTGCGATAAGTTGACTCCAGCACTGTCTCAGAGATTCCTTACAGAGAAGGAAGGCCCTAGAGAATTAGTGGATAGAAGGGTAATGTGTGGTTGACTGAGTGAGTGTTGGGGGATGGGAAATTGGTATGCATTTCTTCTAAACCTAAGAATACGACAAGAACATCAAACACCCACATGCCTGAGCTATTTTTAACCAACTACAAATAATATGCCAACAGTATAATGTCTTTTTAAAAAGAATGTTCTACTCCTTCCCAGATGGCTTCATAGAAATATAGATGTTATGCAATTATCACTATGGTAACCCCATATCTAGCAGCAAGGAATCAGCTTGTCACTTATTCCTAACATTCCCTTGCCTTTTTTGAGCAACAGAATCCTAATCAATGTATCTCTCTTTTGTAGCACTACCAGAACTTTTGAATCTTGCTCATATTATTTAATCTTTGCCCCCACACTACATATACAGGCACACACACACACACACACACACACACACACAGGCACAATATTAAAGTTAAAGCCATAGTGAGGATTTCATAATTTCATTTAATTTTCAAACAAATGAGTTATCTATTCTGGAATCTCCCTCGACTTTGCAAAGAGCAGTCAAGAATTGATTTGCAGAATTGCTAAACTAATGTGTAATTCCAGTATTCAACAGATATGAGCTTGAGGAATATGATTGCTGGTGTATCAAGAAAATACTATACATGTATTTTCATTGTAGCAGGCTGGTCTGGCACCAATGTAGGATTAACTGAAAGAAGCTGCAAATGGAAATATCTACCTAGATTTATTAGGATACTTTGTCAGCTGAGTCTAGCACCCATATAATGTGCTTAGGAAAAACTTTGATCCTTTAATTTTGTCTTCCATACAGGCAATAGTTATAGCATGTCTTTTCTATTATTATACAGAAGATGTAAATATTCAGGTGATTACTCAACTTGGATCAGATAACTCTTTTGAATTTACGCATGTCCATGGGCTTCTCTATTCTTCATCCATTAGCCCATGCACCCACTTCCTTTTTGTCATAACTCAGCTGGTTTATTCATTATCTAATGCTGTGTAATAATTATCCTGAAATGTGATAGCCTAAACCAACTAACATTTATGATCTGACATCTTCCCTGGGTCAGGTAACTGGCTTGGCCGGATGCCTCTGACTCAGGCTCTTTCGAAGGTTATGAGTGTCAGCCAGGGTTAAAGTCATCCCATGGCTCAGCCAGAGAAACTGTCTTCAGCTTCACTAACATGGCTGTTGATAGCCTTCAGGTCTTCACTGGTTGCCGAACAAAGAATTCAGTTCCTTGCCACATGGACTTTTCCATATAACTACGTACAACATCACAGTTTGTTTCCCCAGAATGCAGGAGGAGAGACAGAGATCAATCAACTGATGTTGAGAGACGAGAGAGAGAGAAAGAGAGAGAGAGAGAGAGAGAGAAACTATGAACAGATAAAAGGAGCAGAATCTTTTTTCAACTCAGTGTCAGAAGTGACATTCCATAATTTTTGCCCTGTTCTATTAGTTAAAAGAGAGGCACCAGCTCACACTCAGGGGGAGGGTTATACAAGGCTATGGATACCAGGAGGCAGGAATTATTGAGAGCCATTTTGGAGGCTTCCTACCACAGATGAATTCTGAGATTACAAATCTGAATGGGCATTCCATTTTAAATGTATGTCTCTCAAAAGAAGAGTGAGAGTTTCCTAAGGAAATTACATAATGTATTCTCTGCTTAAATATAAACGATTTAAAAGTTATCTGATGTTCATTTTAATCTTGCTGTCACCATCCTCAGTACAATCAGTGAAGTTAACTAAAATTTGATGCTTGCATATGGTGATTCTCATGTGTAGAGAAAATTAATTATGTCTCAGAATCTGATGTGAGTAATAAAAGAATTTTGAGTCAAAATTATCTTAGATTCTAAAAATCTTCCAATATAAAATATGATTTTATTCTCTATCTGGAAGAGTGAGCAGTTATAGAGAAGATGAACATGAAATAGTAAGGGATGAAATAAATGTGTCCACTTAGCCAAATGAATCGAGCAATATGGTTAATCAATAGGGCTACTAATGCCACAGATTAATCATCTTTTATCCTATCCCTAAAGCTTATGAGTTTCTCTTTGAGGTTTGATGTCCATAGCAGATATTAATTGGAGCCACCAAAAAACTAAGAAAGATTGAATTCATTTTAAAAAATCACATTTACTCTGTAGTTCTCCTCCACTCTACTGGGCTGGAGAGGAGTTATATATCATTCACCTGGGGCCAACCTCCCCCTTTCTAGAATTATAAAAATGCCCAGAGGTTTTAAATAGCCTAAAACATATAGGGGATCCCCTCTGGCCTGGATCCACACTGGTGACCATTCATGTATTCATTTCTCCAAGCTGTATCAGGCCTTGGAAAGTAACTGTATCTGTGAAAATCTAAATCCGAGTCAAGGCAGGAGGTCCCAGTAAACGGAGTCCAGTCTCCTTGGTAAAACCACTCAGTGAGTTCCTTCTGAGACACTCACAGTTGAAAGAATGAGCCAGTTTTAGTCTCAAGGGACAATGGCAGCTTGGAACACTTATTCCTTATTTTCCAAGTCCAGAGATAATAAGCATCTCCCTAATTCTCCCCCAGGCCCCACTCTCCATTAACACAATTCTGCTCTTTTTCACATAAATACTTCTTGACTTTGGAACAAAGTAAATATCACCTTTTTCAAGAATTGCTTTATTCGAAAAAACATGGATTTCAGTTGGTAAGGACAGGAAGTTAAAATAACCATCAGTTTTTCTATGGCAATATGACCAAAACGCAAATTAACATGCTTATAAATTTTGCTATCACACATATGAGATAAAATACTCCATCCTGGCGTGCCTGAGTGGCTCAGTCGGTTAAGTGACCAACTCTTGATTTGGATCAAATCATGATCTTCAGATTCGTGAATTTGAGTCCCGCCTCCAGCTCTGCGCTGGCAGAATGGAGCCTGTTTGGGATTCTCTATCTCTCCCTCTCTCTCTCTGACCCTCCCCTGCTTGTTCTCTTTCTCTCTCTCCAAATAAATAAATAAACATTAAAAAAAAAAAAAGATACTCCATCCTGTCATAGTGGCTGGACACTTACCATCAAGTATGACATTTTTCAGTAAGTTATACAAGAGTCAGGCTAATCTGTACCTAAGATAATCACACCACCATTTACTGGGGTAAAAGGAAGCCTGGCTTGTCCCCAGATTTACGGTATATAACACCCTTCTCTAAACCTCTCCTAGTGTAAGTGATCCAAAAGCCTCCAAGTCTGGCTATCTCTCAAATACACTAAAGCGCCGAACCTTGGGAAAGAAAGAAATAGCAAAGAGAATTAGAGAGAAATGTAAGAGGGACTCTTACATTGTTGTTGGCACTTGCTCAAAATTGGAGGCATCCTTGGCATTTTGCTTTTACATAGTATAGTTAAAAATGAATCCATAAGTATGCCTTATGGAGTAATTCTGACAGAAATGTATGTTGCCATTGGTTAACCTTCCAAGCACTCTTTTCTGGCCCAGCTAGAAAAATCAATTGTATTTGTTACCGTGGCACTGGTACATCACAATAAAGTTTATCAAATAAGAAACTTGTTCATTCCAATCTGGCAGTTATTCATGCCTTCCTATGTTGCTGGTGATACCTGTCAAAATATAATTATTTTTTAGCCCTTTTTTTTTCTTTTATTTGTGCATTCTGCAAGGCTGGAGGGGCAGCAAACATACTCTGAGCATCGTAGAAATGCCAGGGCCTAGTTCATAGTAGCTAGTCAGTAAATATTCGTTAAAAAATTATTAGAGGAGAATATGAAATATAAAGGCTGGGGGGAGGGGCACCTGGTTCACTCAGTCAGTTAGGCATCCCACTCTTGATTTCAGCTTAGGTCACAATCTCACAGCTTATGAGTTCCAGCCCTGTGTTGGACTCTGTGCTGACAGCTCAGAGCCTGGAGCCTGCTTTAGATTCTGTGTCTCCCTCTCTCTCTGCCCCTCCTCCATTCCCTCTCTGTCTCTCTCTGTCTCTCTCTTTCAAAAATAAAAACATTTAAAAACGTTTTTAAAAATAAAGGCTGAGGGGAAACAATGTAACAAATCTGCTCTTTAAAGGCTTTTCTGTACTAAAACAAAGCCAAGTAAATGAAGTTGAAAATCAGGACATTTATTCCCTGCCCCTCCCATTTTTTATTGCATTTTGCAACAACTACGATTTTATCCTGTGCAAAGTCGTAAGTTTTGTGAGTTTTTGAATTAATGTTGGCTGGATTCAGGGCCTTCCTCCTGCCATTTAGTAAATATTTGACTTTGGGCAAGTTACTTTTCCATATTAAGCCTCATTTTTCTTACTTCTAAAATGTGAACTATAGCAGTAACCCCATAGAACTGTCCTGAGAATGAGAAAGACAATTTTCTTAACAGCACTCAACATGGTGCCTACCACATGGTAAGTCGTTAATACATAACAGAATAGCAGCTATGATAATATTTTCATTTCACTTTATGGTCATGGACACAGGCTGTTCATACTGCTTTTTTCTCTCCCAAGAAAACAATAAGGCTCCAGTGAGAGATGGCAGTAGCAGCCAGTAGGGGAAAGGGACGCAAAAAAATTGCATGCAGTACAATAGTTCTGCTCTTGTATGTCTAAATGGTCTGAAAAGCCATTAGCCAATAGGCTACCCCTCTGGGATAAAGAGGCCCCCACCTAGTGGCCTGATTAGGGAATACATTGTAATGGTATCTATGCACCTTGACCAAAACCCGGGGTTTGTTATAGCAACGTGTCTCCTAGCCCAAATCTATAACATTGTCATTAGTATCATGGTAAAAATAAAAACAACTGTCAATCCCAGAGGACCATCTAGTTCCAGGCTCAATTCTGCAAGATGAGTTTACTATTTACAACTTTAATCGAGAAAACTGATGCTGAGCAGGTTATGTAATGTTCCCTAAATCATTCAGATAATCAGTAACAAAGAATGAACAATAGGCTTTTCTGTCTCCAAGGTCTATGCCCTCAGATTCAGTCACTTAGCCTATAAATATCACAAGGAGGAAATAACATTCCCATGTACCTGACATAAAGTTTGTTTCCCTCATTTGTATATGTTTAAGCATCTCTGTGTTTTTGGTATCATATTTATCTATGTAAAGTTAAAGTCTTTTGCTGAAAAGACTTTAGCTTAGTTAATTGGAACATCCTCTAAGGTCAGATTTAATTTCTCATATGCCAAAACTGGTGTCATCTTCCAGGGGCGTGGTTCTCTAACTGTATCAAATTTCTTCCCATTTTGTAAACTTATCATGCTTTGATTTTTTTTTTATCATCTTAGCACAGGTGGCTCCTTCTGCTAGAATCCCATATTTACCTTGCGGACATGTCTGCTTCCTTTCTTTTTTTAAGATTCATGACAAGAACCTCTTTAAAGCTTTCTAAGAATTCTTACTCCACTCCAAGCGGTGAGGTACTCCTCTATAACTTCACCTCACCTCCTACAAATCTCAGCTCTGCTATTTCCCTGGTTTCATAACACTTTTTTTTACATGTTGCTCTCCTGCTTTGCTACACTAGACTTTAATCTTAAGAGAAAGTTTCATCTTTGCTAGAACTTCTTGTTGTTCCTTATAGGGCTTGATATGTGGCATATGCTCCATTAACATTACTGAATAAATCATCATCTTTATTAATAAATATAATCTCTTATTTGCATTTTTCTTCTCCTCTTATAGATGGCTTCTCCAGAATTTAAGAAAGCTATCTATGCCACTTTTTGACATTCTGTGCCTGTCCCTAACACAGGACATTTTCTGTGACGTTATCTAACACCTGGCCTGAATCATGTCTGAAGCCATAGGTTGCCTAACATAAATCAACATTTCACTTTTAAGATTCAGGAAAGTACAAACTGCTGTTAGAAGTAGCCACCTTGTACTAAGTACCTCCTCATTTCTTTTAATAACCAGTCACCCAAGGAAGTGAGTGATCATACTGCCTTTAGTTTTTCAAAAGCTTCCTGATAGTATTGATCCAAGCACGAGCAGATGGCTTCTTACAAATAGACTCCAGGTGGAACGATATTAGCTTATTTTTAATCATTCCTCTTCTAAATATGTTGTGTTTTTTTCTTTCACAGAACAAAGAATTGAATCAATTCCAGACTGTCTGGAGCCAGTAGAACTTAGGGAACTGATGACTGCCAGGACATGGATTTTAATACATCTTTATATATACTAAATATACATATTTAATCACATATAATATGATTTGGTTGAAAATAATTTCATAAAAATCAACCTAATATCATGAAGACAATATATTGCCATCCCTAACAATCAAGCCTGTCTCTAAAGAGGTGTTCTAAGAACAAGATTATTGTGACTGATACTGATAGGTGAAGAGTTATCCTCACCACATAGCCTCAAAGATTATTATTTAAAAAAATTAATGTCTATTTATTTTTCAGAGAGGGAAGGACAGAGTACAAGTGGGGGGGGCGAAGGGGGCAGAAAGAGAGGGAGACACTGAATCTGAAGCAGGCTCCAAGCTCTGAGCTGTTAGCACAGAGCCCAACGCAGGGCTCAAACCCACAAACTGTGAGATCATGACCTGAGCCAAAGTCAGATGCTTAACCGACTGAGCCACCCAGGAATCCCTATTTTTTTTTTGTTTATTTACTTATTTTGAGAGAGAGGGAGAGAGGGAAAGAGAACAAATCCCAAGCAGGCTCCACACTGCTAGCACAGAGCCCTATGGGGGCTCAAACTCATGAACTGCGAGTTCATGACCTGAGCCAAAATCAAGAGTCGGATGCTAAACCGACTGAGACGTCCAGGTGCCCCTAGTCTGAAAGATTATTGAGCACATATTTGGTCAAGCACTTGATAACATTCACTTGCTTAGTTATTCCTTTCCTCCTTTCTTCATTCATTAAATAAATCTAGGGGATATTCTAATGACGGGGATAAAATGACACAATATGCACACTGACTTTCAGTGTGATGGCATTGTACTGTGTGCATGGGTATAAACAACCACAGTGCAGTGTGAACAAACGCTTGGATAGTCCTCTGTAGGCAGAGCCATGCCAGTCCAGTCGAAGGCTTCATGGTGGAGGTGGCACCTGACAAAGAAGATGACTACAGTGTGATTTCCTTCTAATTTCTAAGAGCCCAAGGCTCCATAATTGCCGAATTTGTAAATGAGGTAAACGCATCATGACATCAGAGAAAAGATGCCTTCCCTGGAAATACAGGGGTTAGAAAAGGAAGGTATCCTAGAGAAGGGGACGCTCCCATATGTTGTACAGGAGGATCAGGGATCAGTCAGGCAAGTGTGGTGTAGAAAAGCATTCTAAGCCAAACCATAACTCACACGGGAGAAAAACAGGGTGTCTGGAAAGCTGCCAGCCTTTAGACTTGGCTGGTGAACCCTAGACTGGTACTTCCTGCTATGTGCCACCCAACATTATCCCTGCTGCATTCCACAAGTTGATGCTTCTGATGAATGCTGCAGCCAGGGCCAAATATGGAAACAGCAGAGCTTTGAAAGTTAGCTCTGTTATTTATTATTTGATTGACTTTTGACAAATGACAATTTCCCCAAATTTCTCCATCTGCAAGGTGAGGATAAAGGTGGTCAGCATTCCTTCCATGTGTCCTTTCAAAGTGGTTACATTAATTTAAAAAATATAATTTATGTGAAAGAGCTATGCAAATTACCATTCAAATGTTAGTAACGTTTCTTGGATTCAAAAATAAAGTGAAGAATTAGAGCTAGTGGAAATGTCAAAGAAGAAAAGGCGGGAAGGAGTGAGGAGCAAAAAATAATGTGTAAATGGTATCTCAGGGCACTATATATACTCTAATATTTACAAGACTGCTCTGCAGATATTTTCACCATTCTGAATCCTCAACGTCTCAGAGATTGATTGAGGCCCTGTATTACACTGTATCTTCAACGTACTGTAACAGAATGAGACTAAGAAAGGTAGCCTAAAGTTCAGTTTTTTTCTTTAAATTAATGCTATGTCTCCCTCCTCTAGTTGGTGTCAGGGATTTTTGCTGTCACACTAGCTTTGTCAGACAATAATAAAAACTAAGCTATCCATTGGGGCACCTGAGTGGCTCAGTCAGTTGAGCATATGACTCATGATTTTAGTTCAGGTCATGGTTCATGGGTTCGAGCCCTGAGTGGGGCTCTTTGCTGATTGCGCAGAGCCTGCTTGGGATTCTTTGTCTCCCTCTCTCTCTGTCCCTCCCCCACTCAGGAATGTGTGTCTGTGTGTCTGTGTGTCTGTGTGTGTGTGCGTGCACTCTCTCTCAAAATAAATAAATAAACTTAATTAAAAAAAACATGTTATTCATACATCATTTGGCCCTTGTTGAAAGTTCAGATGATGCATGAATGATGCGTTCTTACTATCATATTCAATGATATTCATTCTTCTTGATTCAAAAATGAAAAAAGCAGGAAAATGGTTTCTATTTTCTATTACTGCTTGTTTGAATAAAGAAAATGCTAAGGTTGGACAGTATCACAAACCATACTGGGGATAGTAGTTTACCAGAAATACCTTTTCCTTTCTATGAGAAAGTGAACTAAATATAACTAAAAACAAATACATACATACATAGATATATACATACATACATAAAGAGGTAGGGAGGGAGAGAGAGAGAGAGAGAGAGAGAGAGAGATCCCATATCTTCAAATATATTTAAGAGAAGGAATAAATAAATAAATAAACAAATAAGTAAATAAATAGGGAAAGGTACGCAGGGAGAGGGACAGAGAAACAGATATTCCATACCTTCAAATATATTTAAGAGAGGGAAAAAATCACAGGGAGTTGCAAGGAACTTAGGAATGTCAAAAAATGTATTTATTTCCCATGGAAATTTGGTCTATAAATAACTGTGCTGGCAGTACTATTTTAACATCAGGTACAGAGCTGCAGAAAGTGTGTTTAAGGGACTGGGAAACTAAATTCTCATTTGTAAAATTTGAGGCTGGTGACCTGATATGCTCAATCAAATTAATCAAAGATTCAGGAGAATGCTGTCTTCCAGTGAGGTCTGTTGAGGCTATGCTCCCAAGGCTTGTCTTTGCTATAGCATCTCTTCTCCACTTGTATTCACATAGGCTGGCAGGGCCCATGGGATGAGTGAGGTGATTTTATTTAATGTTGTCGTTCTACCCCTCCTCACTGCAAGACATTTAAAAGACATTGAAATGGTTTCACTAAGTATTTTATGCAATCCCCCACTGTAAATTATTCTCCCTGAAATTTTGTCTCTACAGAAAAATCTTGGAGCCAGAAGAGAATGTTACAAAGAGAAAATAGGTAAGCACTGCATTAAGCAACTTTTCCTTAAATGTAATTGAAAATCTGAAGATGAGTATTTAATGTTCAGATCTATGTTTTCTTTGGTTCTTCTTTTGCAAATAAACGTATTCAATGCTATTTATTTGCATAATAATAGCCACTAAAATTTAATGATCAGCTATTATACGCTAAATAATATGCTGGCTTTTTTTTTTCAGTGTTTTTAAGTTTATTTATTTATTTTGAGAGAGCGGTTACACAAGCAGAGGAGGGGCAGAGAGAAAGAGAGGAGGAGAGATAATCCCAAGCAGGCTCTGAGTTGTACAGCTCAGAGCCTGACATGGGGCTTGAACTCATGACCTGAGCTGAACTCAAGAGTCGGATGCCAACCACCCAGGTGCCCCTAGGTAATATGCTGGCTTTAAATGAAGTATCTCATGTAATTTTCTGAGGTCCTATAATGTAAGTACTATCACCCCTTTTATCCAAACAAAGAATATGAGACTTTGAAAGATTAAGTAATTTGAGCAAGTGCCACACTGAGCAAGTGATGGAGGGTTTGTAACTCATATGGCCTGACTTCACAAATAACCGGACTTCAAAGCCAGTGTTAACTCATGTGGTTTGCCACCTCCATCAACCTTGTTACTACCCTTTAATTCCTGGCTACTGGTCCAGTTCATCCTACTGGTTGAGTCATGAAAGGATTCTCAGGTGACACAGGAATACCTAGATTCAAGGGGTGCTGTGAGAGTACCAATCATTGTTCTGTCTCATAAGTCCGTAATATGTGTAGTTCTAGATTTCTTTGTAGGACTAATTCACAAGTTCACTTCATAAAATATTGTCTCCAAACCTGCTACCAAAGACTTCCATAGATGCCCAGAATTCTCCTTCCCTTCTACCAAAAACTGTTACAGGCTATATAAAACAAACATGCTTACCTTTCCTGTTCCATGACCCAGAATGGTTTTATTGCCTGAAATAAGTTCGTGCAATGTTTTAGCTATGTTCCTGACATTTATAAGCTGTAGAGACCTCTAATGCAGTCACCAAAGAACTTTTTGTTAAAAAAAAAAAACCCTTGTGAATAAGTAAGAAAGATAAGAACTTGTATCTTTTATATATTTCTTTCCTAACCTGCCTTTGAAGTTGCTCACTTGGCCTAAGAAATCATAACTTTTAGTTTGAATAATATCAGAATAGGAGATTCCATTTCTCAGAACTCCATAATCTCTGCCCAGCTCCGTGAATAGCCACCACATAGGGAGTTCTTTCCAACTCCAGAAAATGTGATACTCTGCCTACATTATGAAACTTAAGCCTCAAGACAACTCCATGAGTGAGATGATCTCCATTTCAGGGAAGAAGGACCTACAACAAAGGGATTCTGTGTCTCAGTTATGGTTAAATAGCTGAGATTGGTTTTTTAATCATTGCACTTTTACTGTTTTGTTGTTGCTGTTGCTCATTCATTTTTGAGAGAGAGAAAGAACTTGAGTGGGGCAGCTGCAGAGAGAGAAGGGGACAGAGGATCTGAAGTGGACTCTGTACTGACAGCAGAGAGCCCAATGTGGGGCTCGAACTCATGAATTCATGAGATCATGACCTGAACTGAAGTCAGATGTTCAACCCACTGAGCCACTCAGACACCCCTGTCCTTTCACTGGTAACACATGTTCCCAACCACACTATTATACTCTCTCTCTACTTCTGCCACTTGACTCCTTAGATATTTTTACTAGGAAAACATAAATGAAATGTATATTCATAATTCCTTTATAATACACTTTAGTGCTTCTTGAAAAAGTTCTTTATATATACTATATATATATATATATATATATATATATATACATATAAAACTTTCTAATATAATGATCAGAGATCTGGGCTCTTTAATATTCATTTGGATAAAATTGGTTGGAAATTACCTAGAGTTAAAATTATTGAATCTGGAGTTAAAAATAGTGTATCCTTTTCTCATTTCACTTTACATTCTGCATAGTTGATAAATTATGGGAACCCTGGAGTTCCCATAATTAAAGCGAACCCTGGAGTCCCACCCTCACTGCTGACAGAGGCAGAGGAATGCCCCCTGTTCCTTTGTGTTATCACGATTACCTTTGAAAATGTTGCCTGAAGTCATGTTGACAAAGCCCAGACATTGATAGTGGCTTTCTCCTTCCAGATGTGCAGACTGCAGAGGTCTACTGAGAATAGACTTTTTTGTTGCTGTTACACAAGAGGAAGGACATCTCACACTCCTTAAAGCTATTAACAAACATAATAATATGCCTAACATAAATGCCTTGTCAACAAAGACTCACTAATCTCACTTTTTTAAGGTTTATTTATTTTGAGAGAGAGAGAGAGAGAGAGATAGATTAGGGGAGTGGCGGAGAGAGAGAGGAGACAGAGAGAATCCCAAGCAGGCTCTGCACTGCCACTGTGGAGCTCGATGTGGGGCTCGAACCCACAAACTGTGAGATCAAGACCTGAGCCAAAATCAAGAGTGGGATGCTTCCCTGACTGAGCCACCCAGACACCCAACTAATCTCACTTTTGAAAAATGTTTAAGAAAACTGAATGCAAGCAATTCTGTGTATCTATGATGCCCAAAGCAAGCATGAGTTAATAGATTGATCACTGAGAATTCTGCTTGTCTTTCTATTAGGATGATTTCAAAATTAAAGACCGCGTTTCTCACAAAGATCGCTCTATTGTTTTTAAATATCCAGTGAAGAACTTTTCTCTCCTGGAGCTACTTTTATATATCTGATACTTCCTTAGGATTCCAGACACATCTTTCCCACTCTGTGAAACACAGAGCTTCAATGCCCCCTACACATTAACATGTCTAAAGCTAAACATCAGACTTTGTCCCAAGCTAGAAACTTTTCCTATGTTATGTATTGATCATTGGGAATCACTATTCTTCAGTAATATAAGTTGTAAGTACCTCTAAATATTCCTTTATGTCTTCAATCATTTCTTCCATTCAGAATATACTTGATTTCTTAACATATGCTTCACACTCTTATTTGGTTATTTGGGGCTAACAGAGTGAAAAAATAAATAAAAATTAACAAAAAAAAATGCTTACCTCATTGAACACATTGTAGTTGAGGGAGTGAGACAATGAAGTTTAAAATATATAAAATATCAGCTGGTGATAAAAAGCTGTGGAGAAAAATGAAGCAGGGAAATGAGATACACGTGCTAGGGTAGAGTTTACAGACCTGGATGAGGCAGGATCTGGATCTCAAGGGCTCCCAGCAGTAACTGCTATCAACTAAGCTAAAAGACAGTGAATTTGATCTGTTGGTTCCAAGGCAAATGGCAGTAGTGAAGCATGTAGATTGGGGAACATAGCGGGGCAGTGATTCGAGCAGCACACAGATATTCAGCTTCCTTTTCAGACTTGCCAAAGAGGACTTGTGAAACCAGTTATTTGGATCCCTACCTGATTTATCCAGAGCAAGTGGAGGCCAAGAGCTCACTAAGAACTTCAACAGCCAGAATCATGGGGTCCAGCGAGGGCGGCAGGGCACAGCTGCTCATTTCAGGCTTACCAAACTCCTTTGATTCTATGTCTCTTACCACAACTATTTTATAATCCCAAATCCCAGGTTCAATGAAGTGCCTCCTAGTTGTTTTTTCAGATTTCAAAGTAGAATGGGGGTAAAAACCACAAACCATCCTGTTGCACTGAAACTATTAACTCTTAGTATAACCCATTAGAAGGAGAGATCACAATGCAGGAACAGTGTGTTGTTCAACATTTTATCCTCTATACCTGTCTTAGAATAAAAGTGAGTAACTATTTGTTTGACTTACCCCATGGGATAGGCTAAACCATTGCCCTCAACACGTTCAGCACTTAGTCCTTGCCTGTGGAGACTAAACTCCTTAACCAGTCCTCCAAACATAAATCAACAGTGTTCCTGGCCTGACTTGACTCCTATTGTATTATTCCACATAAACCACATTCCAATCATATTGAACTGACTTCTGTTCCCTAAACACAATCAGATATGTTTTCAGCTCTGTATTTTGCTCAAGTTCTTCTGTGAGCTTGGCATATATCATCCCTCTCACTTCCAATATGTCATTTTTATTTACTACTGTAAACCAACTCCAGTTTTTTTTTGTTGTTGTTGTTTTCTATAGAGTTTTCCTGAATATCTATTGCACTCACCTGTCATTAACCATTTTCTTCCATGGGCACCTACGGACTGATGTGAGCGAACTTATTCTATCACACTGCGATTGAAAGTAGTTGTTTGCATAATTGTCACATTTAGAGAAACACTGTCTCTTATTTGTCAGCAAATCTTTTTTCTTCCCTGCTTCTCCTAGGTCTCAGGGGAATCAAGTCCACTGTAATATGAGAATGACTGGCAGAACTCCAGAAAAGAAAAAAGAGAGAAAGAAATAACAGATTGAGGATTTGTTGGTGGAGGCTGCCTTATAACTAAACAGAATCTCTATTGAATTTTCTTCTTTCAACAGCCTGAAAGACTTGGAGGAAGGAAGGTACTCTTGGAGAAGATTTTTAATAAGGTTTGATCCCAGATCAGGCATGTAAAGAGAGTTCTTTTTTTCCTTCCTTTGTTACTTATATTACATAACAAAACAAAACAAAACAAAACAAAACAAAACAAAACAAAATGTCAGTGTCTAACAATAGAGAAGAGTCAAGGGCATGCATGGATTATGAAGACAATTTGAACAAAAGTGTACATTCTGATAGGTAACAATATTTATTTTATGTGGAAAAATATATGTACTGAGTATAAAAATAGTTACTTTTTGAATCTTCATTAGTAGACATTACATTTTGTCATTAATATACATATAGTCTCAAATAAATGAATGAAGACTCTAATAAAATAGAGATAACAAAGGTAAGTAGCTCCAGAAAGTCTATTATTTTCGTGAAAAGAGCATTATGCTAGTGTATGTATACAGGGAAATACATTTAAAGATAGAACAGTTATGTAATCTGACATCAGTACCCATGGCAATGTGTAAGGAAATTGGCCAATTTCTTGGATGAGGCCAAGACCTACAGTGATACCCCTAAAATACTCTAGTTAGGTCTGGCCCCGAAGTTAAACCAGTTAAATGTTTTATGAAATTCTGTTGTTATTGGCATTGTTCGTGATGTTTTCTAGGTGATTCAAGAAGTTTTAACTACAACAATGCATTGCAAATATTTCACAAATCTCTGCCAGCAGACCCTGCACTTTTCAATTCCCTCTGCCATTTCTTCCACAGGTTCTGTTCTTCCTTTCTCCAACACTGCATTTCCTAAACCCACCCCTAGAGACTTCCTAACCATCAGAAAGAAAACCAGTCAGCACTTCTTGAATACTTACTACATGCCAGGATCTGCTAAGTCATTCGCAGATATAAGCTCATCATGATTTCCTTTGGAAATGGCTTTGATGGACCAACTTAAAACAATTCTCCTTGTCTGCTCTTCAAGTTTCAAGTTAAAATATTCTTTGTGATAACATTTCAACAATCAGTACAAAATTAACTCTAGGCTATTATATATCTCATATCAGCAATATAAACTCACAAGCTTAATGACCCTAGATATATAACATAAATAAGTGAAAGAATACCATATTAAGGTAATGAGTGTTAGTGACAATGGTGAACTGGAGGGTGTGTGCTTCAGATACAGGCACTGAAATTCAAATTTATATTTTTGAACCACCGTATAGATTATAATGTAGACTAATAGGTTCCTAATTTTTAATGAGAGTTGATAGTTATTATTATCATAAGGCAAAGTGAGATTTTTAATTAAATATTTTGTTTTAGAATAGTTTTAGATTTACTGAAAAGTTTTGAGGATAATACAGAGTTCCTATGTAGCATCAGCCCAATATCTAACTCTTGTTAACATCTTATATGCATATGGCACATTTGTAAAAACTAATAATTAGATATTTTACTTATTATTACTAAATTACATACTTTATTCATATTTTCTTATCTTTCACTAGTGTCATGTTTCTGTTTTAAGATCCTGTAAGGTTATACATTTAGTTATTGTATCTGTTTAGAACCCTCTAGACTAAGATCTTTTCTCATATTTTCCTTGTTTTTTGATGACTCTACATTTTTGAAGAGTACAGATTAGGTATTTTGTAAAATGTCATTCATTTTGAGTTTTTTTTTCTTTTTTCTTTTTTTTTTTTTTGTGGTTAGACTGGGGTTATGGGTTTTCGTGTGGAAGAACACAGATAAAGAGTACCATTCTCATCACATCACATCAAGGGAGCATACTATCAATATGATTGATCATTGTTGACATTAACCTACATCTCCTACCTGAGAAAGTATTTGTTAGACTTCTACACTGTAAAGAAACTTTTTCTCCCCTTTCCATATTGTACACTTTGGAAGAAAAGTCACTCTTAGGGAGTTCACTCCTTAGGGAGACCATCTTAAGGGGCGATGAAGTTCGACTCCACCTCCTTGAGGGAGAAGTACCCACGAAAATCATTTGGAATTCTTCTGTATAGGATATGCGTCTATCCTCCCTCACTTACTCATTTATTCAATTGTTATTAACATTAATATAGACTCATGGATACTTATTTTATACTTTGGGTTATAACCCAATATGGTTTTATTTATTATCTTGCTCAAATTGTTCCAGCTTTTGTCCCTGGAGTCTCTTCTAGCTGTGTTCTATGTCTCTTTGACATATATCCATCATTTTTGGTTTGATTTGGCTTGATTTGATTTTGGTTTGATTTCATTACTTTTTGTACTAAAAATGCCCCAGGCTCATCTTGTATATTCCATGCCCCAGACCTAGAATCAGCCATTTCTCCAAAGAGCTCAGGTTGCTTTTGTTGGAGAATGGTACTAGAAACCAAGATCTGGCCGCTGGATGTGTTCACTTCATATACACGTACTATAATTTTGATATTCCACTATATTAATCTGTAGTATGCTAATTATGTGTAAATATTGATGTCTCTAACTCCAATCCAGTACCACATGATTCATTCTAGTATTCCTCCTTGCCTATTTGTAACTCGCCACTCTTACAAGGAGAATCTTGGCTCCTACCACAGACCATACATTAACTTTTTTGTTCAATCCAAGTATCCATATATAGTGGTTTCAAAATTTTTAACATGTATCACCATGGGAAATAATGTTACCAATTCGAGTAAAGTGCAGCTGTATAGTTTCTTTTGCCTTTAGTTTTACAATTTTCACTAATTTTCAAAGTTACTTAGGTCAGTACATTTTACCCTTCTTGCTTCAGTGAGCTTATGTCATGAATTTTTAATAAGGATGGATTCTTTACTCAAAGTCTGTGTTCCATCTTGAATCCCTAGATCTCCTCATTTATTTTTAAAATTTATGAATGTTAAGGTTCACTCTTGTTGGTGTAAGAATTGTGGGCTTTGACAAAAGGAGGGTCATGCCTCCACCACTGCAGTATCACAGACTAATTTCATTGCCCTAAAAGTTACCTGTGCTTTATCTATTCAACACTTCCCATTCTCAAGCCTTGGCAGGCACCAGTCTGTGCGTTTATCCTATCTGATGTATTTCAACAGTATTTAGACCATTAACATTTTAAGTAATTATTAATACATTTGGATTAAAATCTACTATCTTTGTAAATTTTTTCTATTGATTACATTTTTTTTCTTTGCCCACCCCCTTCTTTTTCTAGCTTCTGTAGTTTTAACTGAGCATCTTCATTTCCATTTAATTTCCAGCCTTGGCGCCTCATTTTTTACTTATTTGCATAACTTGTTTGTAATTGCCCTGTGGCTTACAGTGTATCTTTTCAAATAATCTAAAATCTCCTTCAGGTAACACTATACTGCTTCACATGTAGTACAGGTACCTTGTAACAGACAATTCACAATTCTTCCTTCCTGTCCCTTGTGACATTATTATCATTCATTTTACTAATCCACATGATATAATCACCCATTATTTTTTTTATTATGCTTTAATCAAACAGTTGCCTTTTACACAACCCAGAAAAATAAAAATAATTGCCTTATTTTCATTTATTCTCTGATGTCTTTCTTTTTAGGTATATCTAAGTTTCTGACCTGTATTATTTTAATTATTGAAGATCTTTTTAACATTTCTTTTGGGGCAAGTCTGCTGGCAATGAATTCCCTCAGTTTTTGTTTGTGTGAGAAAGTACTTCTTTATTTTTGAAGGATAATTTCATTGGATGTAGAATTTTAGGTTAGTAGTTTTTCTTTTCAACACACTAAATATTTTATTTCATTCTCTTTTTACTTACATAGTTTCTATCAAGAGTAATTCTTATTGTCGTTCCTCTACAGGTGAGGTGTGTACCCCACCCCCAGCCCAACTGCTTTCAAGATGGTTTTTTGTCTTTATTTTCTTCAGTTTGGATATTATTTGCCTAGATGTTTGTTTGTTTGTTTGTTCTTTTGAGGCTAGAGAGTGGAGAGGGATTTATCCTGTTTGGTCTTCTCTGAGTTTCCTGGATCTTCTGCTGTGTTCTTTCTTTCTTCTCTTTTCATATTCCGATTATGTGTATTATGCCTTATGAGATTATCTCATGATTTTTGGATGCTCAGATTTGTTTGTTGTTATTGCTTTTGTTATTTCTTTCTGAGTTTCAATTTGCTAGATTTCTATTGACCTGTCTTCAAGGTCAATGTTTTTTTTTTTCCTCAGATTCTTTGAATATATTGATAAGCCTGCTGAATATATTCAATCCTATTACTGTATTATTATTATTATTATTATTTCTAGCATTTTCTTTTGATTCTTATTTATTCCATATCTTTGCTGAGAGTAACCATCTGGTCTTGCATATTTTTTTTCCTATTAGATCATTTAATATATTGACCATAATTATTTTAAATTCACTCTTTCATAATTCCAATATTTGTTTCATATCTAAGTCTGATTGTGATCATTGGTTTGCTCATTAGACTGTGTCTTTTATTACCACCTGGCTTGCTTTGTGCATGTTTAAAGTTAGGAAGTTGTATTGTCACACAATAGGTTCTGAGGCCTTGGGGTGCCTGAGTAGCTCAGTTAGTTAAGTTTGACTCGTGATTTCAGCTCAGGTCATGATCTCACAGTTTGTGAGATAGACCCCATGTGGCACTCTGCACTGACAGCATGGAACCTGCTTGGGATTCTCTCTCTCTGCCTCTCTCCCCATCACTAAAATAAATAAGTAAACATTAAAAAATAGGTTTTGAGGCCTTTAGTGTTAATCTGACCAGCAATTTGGCTATGTTGAATGTTTTTGTATCTATAACTACTGTAGGCTCCATATCCCTCTTGGGTTTTTTTTTCCTCTTTTGGTTTTGGGCCCACTTTTGTACTACTACTCACAGGTGATCTATGCCTTGTAGCTCTTTCATTGGCATCTATTATTATTATTATTATTATTGAGTCTTCTTGGTGTCATGGTACAGTGTAGATGAGAGGGAAATTCTATAATCTTCTGATTAAGTCCCAGTGTTTCAGTGGGCCAGTGTCTCAGTGGTATGACCTTCACAAGTGTTTTGGTCTCTCTTTCAACGTCATGGTTATTACTGTTGCTTTGTTGTTGTTTTCTGTTTTCCCATGCCCTTTTCTGGTTGCAGCATTGATTATCCATTTTCTTGAAGCCATTTCCCCTGCATAGAGGCATCCCCTTTCTTTGGCCAGCCGCAAGGTAGTTGTACTTTATAAATTCCTGCCCCCAAAGACTAAGTCTTCATTAGAAAGAAGAGTCTGGGAGGGTTTCATGGTGGCACTTTTTTCTTCTTTTGCCAGGATGGGGAGGAATTCCTCAGATTTTCTCAGGGGAAGAGTGGTGGGCTGACTGGAGTGCAGCATGTGAAAAAGTGGGAATTCTTGAAGCAACAGACAGACAAATAAAAAAACTGATCCCATTCACAATTACACCAAGAAACATAAAATACCTGGGAATAAATCTAACCAAAGATGTACAAGATCTGTATGCTGAAAACTATAGAAAGCTTATGAAGGTAATTGAAGAAGATATAAAGAAATGGAAAGACATTCCCTGCTCATGGATTGGAAGAATAAATATTGTCAAAATGTCAATACTACCCAAAGCTATCTACACATTCAATGCAATCCCAATCAAAATTGCACCAGCATTCTTCTCGAAACTAGAACAAGCAATCCTAAAATTCATATGGAACCACAAAAGGCCCCGAATAGCCAAAGTAATTTTGAAGAAGAAGACCAAAGCAGGAGGCATCACAATCCCAGACTTTAGCCTCTACTACAAAGCTGTAATCATCAAGACATCATGGTATTGGCACAAAAAAAGACACATAGACCAATGGAATAGAATAGAAACCCCAGAACTAGACCCACAAAAGTATAGCCAACTAATCTTTGACAAAGCAAGAAAGAATATCCAATGGAAAAAAGACAGTCTCTTTAACAAATGGTGCTGGGAGAACTGGACAGCAACATGCAGAAGAATGAAACTAGACCACTTTCTTACACCATTCACAAAAATAAACTCAAAATGGATAAAGGACCTGAATGTGAGACAGGAAACTATCAAAACCCTAGAGGAGAAAGCAGGAAAAGACTTCTCTGACCTCAGCCACAGCAATTTCTTACTTGACACATCCCCAAAGGCAAGGGAATTCAAAGCAAAAATGAACTATTGGGACCTCATGAAGATAAAAAGCTTCTGCACAGCAAAGGAAACAATTAACAAAACTAAAAGGCAACCAACGGAATGGGAAAAGATATTTGCAAATGACATATCGGACAAAGGGCTAGTTTCCAAAATCTATAAAGAGCTCACCAAACTCCACACCCGAAAAACAAATAACCCAGTGAAGAAATGGGCAGAAAACATGAATAGACACTTCTCTAAAGAAGACATCCAGATGGCCAACAGGCATATGAAAAGACGCTCAACGTCGCTCCTCATCAGGGAAATACAAATCAAAACCACACTCAGATAGCACCTCACGCCAGTCAGAGTGGCCAAAATGAACAAATCAGGAGACTATAGATGCTGAAGAGGATGTGCAGAAACGGGAACCCTCTTGCACTGTTGGTGGGAATGCAAACTGGTGCAGCCACTCTGGAAAACAGTGTGGAGGTTCCTCAAAAAATTAAAAATAGACCTACCCTATGACCCAGGAATAGCACTGCTAGGAATTTATCCAAGGGATACAGGAGTACTGATGCATAGGGGCACTTGTACCCCAATGTTTATAGCAGCACTCTCAACAATAGCCAAATTATGGAAAGAGCCTAAATGTCCACCAACTGATGAATGGATAAAGAAATTGTGGTTTATATACACAGTGGAGTAGTACGTGGCAATGAGAAAGAATGAAATATGGCCCTTTGTAGCAACGTGGATGGAACTGGAGAGTGTGATGCTAAGTGAAATAAGCCATACAGAGAAAGACAGATACCATATGTTTTCACTCTTATGTGGGTCCTGAGAAACTTAACAGAAACCCATGGGGGAAGGGAAGGAAAAAAAAAAAAGAGGTTAGAGTGGGAGAGAGCCAAGGCATAAGAGACTCTTAAAAACTGAGAACTGAGGGTTGATGGGGGGTGGGAGGGAGGGGAGGGTAGGCGATGGGCATTGAAGAGGGCATCTTTGGGGATGAGCACTGGGTGTTGTATGGAAACCAATCTGACAATAAATTTCATATATTAAAAAAAAAGACAGACATCTGGAGCACATAAAAAATCACGTGCACCACGATGTATTTTGGGGGTAATTTTCCTTGATTATAAACAACATTTTGATATACTTGTCTCTAGAACATCGATGAGATAGAGTTCGAGTGAATAAATAGTTTCTGCATTCAAAAAAAAAAAAAAAAGTGGGAATTCTCTTATGACTGAGGGTCCCAAGCATTACATTGCCATGCTGGTCAGCACCACATTCAGCACTTGACCACTTAATTGTTTCTACCAGTTTATGGTGTCTAGCTGCTTTTGCTCCAAATAAGTAGACGTCAGCTATGTCTCTTTGCATGCACTTCTCTCTCCACATTTTGGGAGATGCAGTCTTCCCTATAACATCAGTTCACTGCTGAGTATGAGAAAAGTGATTGCTTTTCAGTTTGTCCAGGGTTGGTTTTTTTTTTTTTTTTATGTTTACTTATTTATTTTGAAAGAGAGAGAGAGAGAGAGAGAGAGAGAGATTGTAAGAGGTCAGCATAGAGCCCAATGGGGGGCTTGGGTCCCAATCTCAGGAACTGTGAGATCATAACATCAAGAGTCAGATGCTTAAACAACTGAGCCACTCAGGAGCCCCCTGTCAAGGTTTTCCTGTTTTGTGAATAGGAGTGCTGACTACCTCTTTACATGTTGACTCTACAACTAGTAGCCCTAGGTTACACATTTTTGGTTGCAATATTTTTACCATCTGAACCCTAAGCAATTTTATTATATATATCCTTTTTCAAATAGCAAAGGAAAGGGAGCACTAGAAAATCCTAACAATCTTATGACTATAAAGTACCAAATGCAGAGGGGCTAATTTCACTAACTGCCAAGGTTGAAGACTCAGAACTTAAAAATGTATACATACCTTACTGATGCAGTTGAGTCTCAAAAAGCTCAGTTGGACGGCAATTGGGATATACATAGAAACAAACCAACAAACAACTCCTTTATTCTATCCACAATTAATATTTAAAATACCACTTATTACTAAATAGAAAATTAATCATTTTATTTAGTCCCATTTGGTAAACTAAGTCTGCTGAGTAGTTTAAATAGTGCCAGTAGGTAAAAATAGCTCCATATCGTTAAGAATTATCAGAATTTCTCTGAGCCCCTGACACTATTCCCAAAATGCCATCCAACTTCTTAAGGGAAGAGATATGATTTATGAAATCCCATGGCTTCTGTTTTGATTGATAGGGACAAGTTCCTCAGTTTTTATTCTGATATTCTTTTATCGTATTCTGTCTCTTCTGGCTAATGGGAAGGAGCCTTGTTGACCTCCATGCTGAAGTCTGGGGTTGATATAACATTGTCTTCCTCATGTGGTTTCATAAGATACTCCATCTTAAGGCCTCATCCTAGTTCCTGCTGGCTGTAGATCCTTGAACATTTTCGATATTCTCAATCCAAACTGTGGGCCCACTGGTCTCTGGGGAAGGGTGCCTCTTCCCACCATGGCAGGATCCATGGAATCTTTTGGCTCTCATCTCAGTTTTTACACCATTGGGAACTGAGAAAAGCTCAAATGGCCACATTTATTTATTCATTCATTTATTTTATGTTTATTCATTTTTGAGAAACAGAGAGAGAGCATGAGTGTGGGAGGGGAAGAGAGAGAGGGAGACACAGAATCTAAAGCAGGCTCCAGGCTCTGAGCTGTCAGCACAGAGCCCAACCCAGGGCTCAAACCCATGAACTGCGATATCATGACCTGAGCTGAAGTTGGCTGCATAACTGACAGAGCTGCTCAGTCACCCCACAAATGGCCACATTTGGATGGCTGCATCCAAAGTTGGTGTCGGAATTGCCAGAAAAATGATGTTTCTGGACTCCTAATCTCATGGGCAGTGGCCCAAATCCCTCAGCAAATGGTAGTGTCTTTATTTGCCCATAACATCTCCATCTTCCCTGAGCCTAAGCCAGTATAAAGAAAAACAGAAATGTATCTAATCCTCTAGGTCTCTTTCTTTTTCCTCTCCATCCTTCTTTTATTAATCCTTTTGGGCAAAAAGGATGATTCTTTCCTATATAATTCATCTTTCTTGATTTCAAATTTCTGGCTAAGACTAAAATCTGAACGCTTCATATGTGGCTTTTGGTACTGAAAATATGCAGAGATAAAAAAGAATTTAGAAAATCCTTTCTCAATCCTTTGCCATTGCCTGTAAAACTTGGAGGATTATTTTCTTGAGTTATAATTTTAAATACAAGTCCAAATTGAGTATATTTGTTGTTTGTTGTCATTGTATTTCTTATTTAAAAATTTGAAACTCTCCCCAATTAGATGGCTATCTAGGTCTGAGGAGAACAAAGATTGTTTATTTAAAAGTTGAAAAACATATTTGTAACTTTCAAATAATCACCCCCATTAGATTAGCAATGCTCTGAGTTAAGTTTGGCCCTCACAGATGAAAAAACGGAGATTCATTAAGAGTAAGTGAATTGCCTGTGTTCACCTAAGGGACAGGGGTGATGGCAATACTGGTAGCTAGGGCTTAACATAGAGCCTGTGTTATTTTCTCCATGCTGCTTCAGATTTTATCACCTGTGAAGTTCTCCTCATCCCTAAATTCAGAAGAGGAGGTTCCCATATGCTTTCATAGAAGGCATTCAACATTCATGCTATAAGATTTACTGATTTATACTATATGGTAAACACAGCACTAGCCACTAGGAATCAACTGTAAGATAGGCAGATGTAATTTGTAAACCTAGAAAGTCTTCCAGGAGATATAAGAATGACAACACAAAATTAAATAACTTTATAAGTGGAGAAAGTACACTGTATTTTTTATATTTTGCTTTGCATTTCTTTTTTCAAACTTTTGTTTGTTTCCTTATTTTGTTTTGTTTCAGGTATTTTGGTCTTTGTCTTACTTATGTACACGTCTTTTCCCCCCCCCCCTTTGGTCTGTTCTCCCCTTGAGGCCTCTAGGGCCTAGAATAAAAATTTTTTACTCAATAGACAGCCAATGGAGTTAAAATAATATTGAATTGAGAGCCAAAACAAAAGAAAATAAAAAACACTTAGTTTGGAATCTCAGCTCAGTTGATTTGTTAGCTGAATGGCCTTAGGCAAGTTACTTGACCACTCTTGACCAATCTTTGTTTATCTATAAATTGAAGGTGATAATAATGACTTTGCATAATTGTTATGCTAATCAAATGAGTTAATACGTGTGAATAACACTTTACGTGTGCAGAGGGCTATAGATATATACCACAGTAAAGAATTACGTTGCAAATATTTAACATTCTAGGAAGTTCAATTATACATGGTAAGTATTGAAAAACAGACTGTATCTAAAAAAAAAAAAAAAAAACACCTTTCTCATAAAATACTATTTAAGCATTTTTTTTACAAAATATTAGATTTCCCTGTAAAGGCTAGTCAACCTAGTTTGTATACAAATAAAGATTTTGGCAATCTAATTATGACTTCATATCCACAAAAGAGTTGCTTAAAGCAACAGAAATGCAGTAGTTTTGGGTTGTTTTCTAGAGATGTTATCTTTCAATGTATTAAATATCATCATAGAAAATATGACAGAAACATGCCTAGCATGTCAGCTCATAGATTATCAGGGAAGGCCTCCTTGAAGAAATGACTCCTCTAATCAGTTCCTGCCACAGATTTTCATACAACAAGATTTAAAAGGCAATTGCCTATAGTTGTTTTTTGTTTGTTTGTTTTGTACCAATAGCAAGACCTAGCATTCTATGCTCTGATAGAATTAATGTTACTTAGTATTCCTGCTCTTTGTATAGCATATGCTTCTCTCTCTAAACCCTGGGACTTTGGAAAGCATTATTCTTGTGCAAATGAGTTTGATATCAACTAACATACTGTTACTCATGAACACCTAGAAAAACTAGAGGCAAGGAAGTTCAAGGGCACAGACTGGAAAGGGGGAGCTGAGGAGGACAGACAGTTAACTTGCAGACTGATAACATGCAGTGACTGAAGTTATTGAAAGTCAGTTCAGAATTCAACACTCAACTCGCTTTTTGGATACCATAAATTTGATCTAAGAAAAATTTATAGGATGGCTAGTTTCCCAGATATTGGAATTAAATGAATTGTTGAGGCTTATAGAAAGAAAACAATGTTTTAAAGACCAAATAACATATAAAACATTTCTTAAAGACAGTGGTGACGGCAAATGGAAACTATAAATATGATCAGACCTGCAGCAGGACATCATAGGGAAACAGCTTATGTGGTTTTAGAAGATTGTGAGACCAGATAATATGTCAAAAATGCACTGTCACAAGCTTATTTTATTGAACTGGGTCGAGAATGTATTCATTGTTATCCTGACAGGGGACGCAGGAAGCCAAAACCAGAAAGTCTTATCCTCAAAGTACCTAAAATGATCAGATGAATAACCAGAAGAAGCTTAGTTAGAAATTACCTGTGGAGTTTGTTGGCCACTTCAGATTTCTTAATAAATTCAAGAAGAGTCATATGAATGATTTAGCATAGCAAAGTCATGAACATACCTCACTCTCCCTAGCTGGGCTGGTAACTCTCATACAGTGGATATTAGAGTAGGGGTGGCAATAAACTGTTGATTTATAAATTTAGCGAGTTGCATGGACCACACCACAAAAAATAAATGGAAAAATTAAAAGATCAACAGTGATATTTCCATTTTAATAGCAAGGACTATACTCATCAAACTCAAAAATGTTTCTTGATGTTACATAAATATTTGTGAGTTTTTCTCACATAAACATGAAATGTACCCTAAATTATTTATGAGATGCAGTCATGAACCCAGGCACAAAATTTTATGCTGGCACAATTGTTGCAAATTGCAGGAAGGCTGGCCAGGGATAGTGCCAAATCTATAACTCCAGCAGGTACCCACCCAAGGATTACACTTAGTTTCCAGGACCTTGCTCAAGCAATCAAGCTAACCTGCCACATAATCCCTAATAAAATATGAGCCAATACCACATGGCTATCTGACCAGAAATAATCTAAAGAATTGTTGAATCTCTGTATTTCTGGAAGAATGGGCTGAATCTACTGGTTTGAAACTTGAGAAAAATGAAAAGACCTGCATTTAGGTCTGAACACCAATTATATAAGCATGAGGTGAGGAGTTCAGAGCTAAGCACAAAAAAATAGAAAGAAAATCTAGGGTATTTAGATGGTATAAGTTCCTAATCAATCAACCATGTGATATGGTTGCCTAGATTTGAACAAGGAAACAAACCAGTTGCATAATTGTCAGAAGCATCAATCTATAAAATACCTTATGTCATTTTTCAGAAGAGGAAAGAGAGGTATGAAATTTAAGTAACTTGTCCCAAATCACAAATCTATTATTATAGCTGAAAATGGAGCCAGATCTTACTCCAAATGCTGTGTGTTCTTTTCATTTCCTAAAATCACACTAATGAGGGAATTCAAAACCCTAATACATGGGGAATAAATGATTAGAACTATAGATGTTTCCCCTAGGGATTAGAATACATGGAGAATGGCGAAGACAGAAAAGTCATGATTTTATCTGATGATCCATTAATGACACACAAGATAGTAATATAGGAGCAAGTGGATAGAATTTAACGATAGCAAGCTATCTTCTGAGCTAGAAAAATCAAAAGAAATGAATGGGTTACATAGAGGGTAATGAATTATCAATCAAGAAATGTGCTCAGGTAGAGAAAAAATATTTGCCAAAAGAATTATTACAAACGGATTTTAAATATTGTGCAATAAACATATTAGTTTTTAGAAATCTGATTATACAGGAAAATCTCTAGACTAGCCTGTCAAGACTTTAGTCCTGGGAGCCTGGGTGGTTTAGTTGGTTAAGCATCTGACTCTTGATTTCAGCTCAGGTCACGATTTCACGGTTGGTGAAATCGAGCCCCATGTCAGGCTCTGTGTTAACAGCGTGGAGTCTGCTTGGGATTCTCTCTTTCCCTGTCTCTCTGCCCTTCCCCTGCTTGCTCTCTTTCTCTCTCTCTCTCTCTGTCAAGATAAATAAATAAACATTAAAAAAAAGATACTTAAAAAATATTTTAGTCCTCTTTTCTCTGATCCAAGAAATAGAGGAAAGAGGGAAAGAAGGAAAGAATCTCTGTAGGCTTCAGCAAAGCAGCATCAATTTAAGTATTACATAATGCCATTGTCCATGATGCTTGGTGTCTCAAGAGATGCTCAGTGATTTGATTTAGGCAACTGCATCATGTTACTCACCTCAATACCTGTTTGATGTCCTGCTTCCCCTGAGCACCAGATAATAGCTTTCATTGGTCTAATAATACTCTGCCCTGAGGTCTCTTGCCTCTGCTTCCCTCCATTACTGATTGGCTGCATGACCTGACCAAGTTACAACTGTCTCATGGGGGTGCTGAACAGTGCTATCAGTCTTTCAATCTAATTTACTGTAGGAATAAAAAGTAACTCAGAAATGATCTATAGAGCAGTGACAATGCACAGGAGAAACAGTGAACTCTAGAGCATGGTGTTTGTAGCAGAAGCAATATCCAGGTCAGTAATTTAACTTCCAACTCAGAAAATAAACATGCAAATATTCATTTTAACACATATATTGAGGTAATTTAGATACGCATTGCAGAAGGCTAAGTGGTCATGAGGATTTGTATGAAGTCTTTTCATGCTCTTTGATTTGACCATTTTCATGGTCTTTGATTATGGGAGTATCTCATGTAGACACAGTAACATTAATGGGGTCCTGGAGTTCTGATGAGGGATATTGTCCAGGATAGGAATTAGGTAAAGCCATAATAGTTCTATACCAAGCACTGTCATAGGCTATTTGCATTATTTCCAATAATCCTCATGTTGACCATAGAATATATGTACAATTATCCCCATTGCACATATGGGGACAAATTCATCAGTGATAGATAATGATCTGTCCCAGTTCCACTCTTACCAATCATGCTGCTATCAATCATGCTCATGATTTAACTTCATTTGAGATGCAATTTTTGCTACATAAAATGTGTGTAATAGTAATGCACACATTTTATTGCATATGTATTTTAATATGCAAAATGTGTAAAAGAGTAAGCATAATATTATGATAATGAAAGCAAAAAAATTGTAGCACAGCAAAACACTGTGATAAGATAACCTGCAGATTTGCACAAAATGTGAGCTGCAATTTCCCATCCTCTTTCCTTCACCCAACCAAAATTTTCAGATGGAGGCAGGCTAAAGTTCTTGTACTGATGGAAATGGGGTTGGGGTGGAAAAATTAGAAGGGTAGGGAGAGTAAAAAAGGGGAGGAAGGAAAAGTCAGGCTGAGAAATAATATCAAGCACCCCTCCTAAGGAAGCAAAGAAGCAAACTGTGGGTCCCTGGGTCACCAGAAATCTCTTGGCATCATTTCCCCTGATAGACCTAGGAAAACAAGTGTAAACTAACCAGGAATTTCCCAGAAGTCCAGGACAGCTAGAGGACTCAGAATCTTTCTTTTTCTTTTTTTTAAAGTTTATTTCTTTTTGAGAGAAAATGTGAGCAGCAGAGGGTCAGAGAGAGAGAGAGGGACAGACGATCTGAAGTGGGCTCTGAACTGACAACAGAAAGCCCGATGCAGGGCTCAGACTCAGGAACTGTGAGATCATGACCTGAGCCGAAGTCGGACACTTAAACGACTGAGCCACCCAGGCGCCCCAAGAATCACTTCCATTAATATTTAAGCTACAGCTAAAAAAACAAAAACAAACAACAACAACAACAAAATACAATACCAGAGTGCATTATACAGCAGCTTGAACTGGTACATGTTTCAATCACTGACACTCTCCAGAAATTCCCAGTTTCCAGCTGTGCAGGTTCACTACAGTTATTATTTCATTAACTTCCTTCTTATCCAACCCTTCATTTTACTCAAATTAAATTTATTTTCGCCAAGTCTGTCAAATCATCACTATTTTCCTTTAATAATGACCACTACCATATACTGAGATCTTCTGTGCCCATCACTGTTTTAATCCCTATTCATGTATCATCTCATTTAATAATACTAATTCTGTGACATTAGTACCATTACTATGTGCTGCTTCTAGATGAGTAATTGAAGCTTAGAGGCTAAGCTAAAGCTAATCTTTAAGGTTAATCAGTGTTGCAGTTATCTACTGATGTGTAACAAACCACCCCAAAACTTAATAGCTTAAAAACATCAGCCGTTGTGTTTGCTCATGATACCTGTCAGAGATTTGGCTGGACGCAGTGGGCAACACTGCCATGTCTGAAGCCTCAGTTTGGATGCTTAAGGGTTGGGGCTGGATGGGATGTCCTTGATGAGCCATATGTCTGTTTGCATTCTGGCTATTATCTGTGTTCTCTGGTATTTCTCCATAAGACTAGTGTGAGCTCTGCCTGGTGATCTCATGGTTGTAAGAGACAACGTTCCAAAAGACAAGGCAACTGTGAAAGCATTTATTAAGCCTCTGCTTGCATTATGTTTGCTAATGTCTCATGTGACTTTTTCACATGAAAAAGTAATGTAGATGTTGGCGAGGGCTAAACAGTCTAGAAGACAAGAAAATTGATACATGTATTCTAGGGAGCTACGACACCCATCAGGAGGCACAATTATGCCACACTGGTAAGGATGTATGTGTACAGGGAAGAGGCTTTGTCAGGTAAGATTAGAAGGAGGCAAATCATAGGACTGTAGAATTTCAAAGAAATTCAGCCCTTCATCTTACATGTAAATAAATTGGGGTCACAGTAGGAAAGGATCCTGGCTAAAAACACAAACCTAGTTATTGGCAAAGGTTAGACTCAGAATGAGTAACATTCTGAAATCCGAAGGAGAAGTTCTAATGGAGAATCTGAAGCATGTGGAAATACAAGACAAAGTGATGAGAAGCATGGGCCGAGTGAGGCTCTGGAGGAATAAGAGCCACACAGCTTTGAGCCTAAAAGTTGAGTCCTGAGAAGTTTCTTTTAAGTAGCCCACTTGACAATCCATTAGACCCGCAATGTGCTGTTGCTTGTCGCGCTGTATCTGTCCACTACAACATGGGCCCAGCATCCTTCCTCTTACTTGGAATACTTGCATTTTGCTGTTTATCTACAGATCTCCATTCCCATCTCTGCCTTGGAGTATAAGCTCCTAGAGAACAAAAGGCCGCTCATCTTAGGTACAGAATAAAGTAAAATTAAGGATGCAATAAATGTTTTAGGATTATAAAAATGAAGAAACACGTGCGGTCCCTAAATTCACAAGGGAAACCAGTATGTCTAGAGCATCTGCTATGTAGCCAATTTTGTACCGTTTTACATAAAGCTTTTATTTAATCAACTTAAAAAGAAAACTATAAGGTAGATGTGCGTATGGTCTTTTTTTTTTCCTTTTTTCCACAAAGGAGACTAAATGTGCAATGGTTAAATGACTTTCCCAGTATCGCAGAGCTAGTAAGTGGCACAGACAGGATTTAAAATTTGACCACTATCCTGTGCTACCCTTTCTTTTATGCAATGAAATGAGAATCACATGGGAAGCCAGGGTAGAGTGTTTAAAACCTTCTGGGGTTTGAATGCAGGGTTGTACATTTATCTCTAGTGTGGTCTTGCTAAAATGATATAAGCTCTCTGAGTCTGAGTACTTTCATTTGCAAAATGAGAGGCTAGACAAAATTATTTCTTACATGCACTCCATCTCCAAAGTGTTTCTAACATTCATGGACAATTTAAAATGCAATGCTATTCAATGCAACGCCATCTGGTGTTCATTGATAAGATTACTTGATGGTTCTTGGAAAAGAAAAAAAAATCAGTTCCAAGAACGCCAAACTTACTACAAAATTAATAAATACACACTATTTACCCCAAACGTACCCTACTGTGAATTTCATTCATTTCTTGTATAATATGCATAAAGTAGGTGTTAAAATATCAAAAGCATTATAGTTACCAGATGGTTTGCAATGTTGTATCAAGGGAGAGACACTACCTTCACGTACAAATGGGTTCGATTATACCTGTGGGTTTCATATTCAGAATAAAAGCAGAAATAGGTCCCATAACATTTTTCTGTAATTAGTATTAAGTACATTTTAATCCCATGTAGCTACATGTATTTGAACAGTAACCAGCACTATTGTATTCGAACTGTGTAATTACATACTGGATCTCTCAGTGGCAGAAACTGTGTAATTATGAACTTCTCCACAATATCAGGAAAAAAAACAGCTATATGGTGCAGAGCAAAATCACAATGGGGTTATGCTGCCTGTGATTCCACACTCCTTAGTTCAATGCCTACTTAACTTTCTATACGGTGTAATTAGGCATGGGGTTGGGTTGGAGACAAACCATAGCCAATATATTAACAGCAACTCTGATTCACAAATAGCTAAAGAATATTCCACCAAGTTCATGCCACCAGTTTCCCTTGCATGTACTATGAGTAATTCACCACTCCACATGGAGTAACACTATTATATTTTGTGTCTTTTAAAACAAGATTCCAAAAATAGTTTCCCAGGCCACTCAAAATGCATCCCTGGTGTTGCTATTATACAGGTTTTGTAGATTCATGAAACATAATGACACAGGAGAGTAAAGTGGCTAGGAATGCTCAGTAAGTAAGAAGGAATGCAAACTGAATAGGAGCTAATTTTGGATTTCTTGTTTGCTCTCGCCAGATGAGAAGCTCCACAATGACTTTCCAAAGGTCATGGCTGAAGGACATGGCTTATTTTTTGTAATTCTCTGGCACTTAAATATAAACACATTCATTTAAATTTGTTTAACAATTAATTCAATATCTATGGAATTTGGGAGAATAGTCTTTACAGCAACTCACAAGAAAACCTTAGTGGAGTAGAGACTTCACGAGGGCCAACAGGCAGCACTGGTGAGTCCAACATCCAAGTCAGCAAGTCACAGTCCGCAGTGCTTTGGTTAGGAGAGTGAATGTTCTGGAGAAGGTGGAAAACAAGAGATCAAGTAAAAAGGAACTGAACGGCCTTCATGTGTTGCCTGGGCTGAGCAGGAATTTATATTACACAACAATTTTCAGATAATTAAAAGGGCTACCTAAAGGCAAAATGTGCTGCAGTAGAGCAGACGAGGAATGCAAAAGCTGTGGAGAAGTGGTGACTCTTCTGAGAAGGAAACAGTTGAGCTTAAAGCTAAACCATGAGATGAAGGGAGCTTCCCTGATTCGGGGCAGGGCGCACACAAACGCAAAGTCCCTGAAAACAAGTAAAGAAATAAACCCAGAGAATCTGAAGCAAACAGAGCGAGACCATTAGCAGTGACCCCCTTAGTACTGGATGTGCAAACCAGATAAACATCCTGGATTCAAAGAGAGGCTAGTGTCGTTTGAGAGTTAAACTGGGAAAGGGTGAAGGAATCCGAACATTCGACTGTAGAGTCAAACCGTATGTGAAAAGAAGTCTTGTCACAGTGGAATCCAATTTATGCTCCTTGATTTCAAAGAAGCTATTCATTATTCTCATTTAACATATTTTATTCTACACAGCAGTTCACTTTATTTGTATGTTCAAGTTTTTGGAGGTATTTCCTTTGCCATTTATCTCATTTCTGTACAATTAAATGAGCATTAATGAGATGGTAGAAAACATTTCAGGTTATGAAAGGCTATTTGTGGATTAATACACATGATTATTTTATTAATGATCTCATATTTAATCAAAATGCTTGGGTTTTGGATATTAAGATATCCAAGAGAGTTGTTTTTACTTTCTTTTTAAGTCAGACAGGAAGAAGATTCTACCATTCTTTCCTCTAGAAGCTATACTTTGTTAGGAAGACCATAGTGTGCAATGCAATGAGAACTGGTTTGTGACTAGCCCTGACTCTGCTACGTACAAAGCATAAGAATTTGGGGAAGTCATAAGAACCTCTCTAAGGCTGCTGCATCATGATGTAAATTGAGACTGCATTATATGCCATATCTTTATAATTTTCTCCAGTCTTCTAACATTCTATTATTATTATAGGGTAAAACCTTGGAATGTGATCAACTTGTTCTGTGAGTGTTCTGTAAGATGAGCAAACATTTCTAATAAATTTTTACTTGGTAAGTGAGTGATGTCTTGCAACACGAGTAGTACATGATGCCGAACATCACAATATCACAACTGAGCCAGTGGTTCTCTCTCTCTCTCTCTCTCTCTCTCTCTCTCGCTGCGGGATTGTGAATGTTTGTCTTCCATGCTTTGATGCTCATTCTCAGGACACTGTGTTTGGCAGGTGCCCACATCTGGCACTAGTGTATTTTTTGTTACTTCAAAGCACCTTTGCTTTTCCATACAATACGCTTAGGAATGCTTTGCTTCATTCTAGGTCAGGCTGCCTGCAGATATAGACAATTTGCTGCCTTATTGCCAATTACATTAAATACAGTATATAACAAGAGTTTATTAATACTGTACTGTAGTCAACATCCGTTAGTGTGAGTGAAAGTTGTCCTACATAATAACCCTCCTCTCTCTTGTCTCCCTCACACCAACCATGAAGGTTTTCAAACATAAGTGTAGGTTAATTTGCTTATTTTTCTTTATATTTTGTATTTTCTTTATTAGTTTGTATTATATTACAATATCGTAATCACTTTTATATGAACATTTTTGGGTTGTGGAACAAATCATCTGAGCTTCCATTATTTCTTATAGGGAAATTCCCTTTGACATCCAAGTGCTTTGGATTACAAGCAAGTTTCTGGAATGAATTATGCTCATAAACCAAGGTTTTATTGTATTTCTATTTCATTTTAAGTCTCTCTGGATATCCTAACCCTTATAGAAGAACTGTACTTTTGCAGTAGACTATCTCTATAACATATATAGTGCATGTTAAGAGTATATATTCTTGTAATGGATTTTTAAAATATTTATTTTTGAGAGAGAGAGGGAGCATGCAAGAGTGGGGGAGGGGCCAAGAGAGAGGGAGACAGAGGATCCAATGTGGGCTCTTTGCTGACAGCTGAGAGCCTGATGTGGGGCTCAAACTCATGAACCATGAGATCATGACCTGAGCCAAGATCAAGAATTGGATGTTTATGACCAATGGAGTCACCCAGGCGCCCCAAAGAATATATATTCTTATAATGGATTTTTAAAATGTGAATTTCTGGGGCACCTGGGTGGCTTAGTTGGTTGAGCATCCAACTTCAGCTCAGGTCATGATCTCACGGTTTGTGAGTTTGAGCCCCACATCAGGCTCTGTGCTGACAGCTCAGAGCCTGGAGCCTGCTTTGGATTCTGTCTCCCTCTCTCTCTGCTCCTCCCCCTGCTCATGCTCTGTCTCTCTGTCTCTCTCTCTCTCTCTCTCTCTCTCAAAAATAAATAAACATTCAAAAAAATTTTTAATGTGAATTTCTGATGTGTTTTTCCAATATTAATGTAATTTGCAAATATAACGACATATTAACCTCTCAACAACATATTAATTTTCAACATGTTAATTTCTCATTACATCTGACTTTCGACTTCTTATATGTAATTATTATAGCTCTTTAGTCTTCAATGTCAAGTATCCATATTATTTTTATTTCCTTTCTCAAATGAGTGGAAAATATCTCCCTTCCTCTCTCTTGTGCCACATTTCCCATTCTTACTAAATAGCGGATTTGTAGGTCAATTTAGCTATTAACAGTTATAAAATTTATTTTTTAACTAAAAAATACTTTTTATTATTTTCACTTTTTTTCTTAGGACAATTCTAGCACTTCACTACAAAAATTATATATAAAGTATGTATTTTTAAAAAGTCAATAAAAAATTCCTGTCCATTTTTGTGGCCTATATCACTTAGAAACACTAATGTAAACAGTTTTGTTCATTCTGAATTATGGTATTGTTAGCAAAAGTAGTTATTTTTCTCAAACTTAGGTCATGTTCTGTACTCCAAACATAAACTTTCTGAAAATACCATGTAACAGATTTTTTTTATAAAGGATTTGTTATGCTTTTTGATTTCTGATTCAGGAAAAAAGTGAGAGACTCAGGCACTTTTGTGGTTAGCAGCAGATTCATGGGTTGAAGAGAAAAATAATGTTTTGTCTTATTTTTTTTTTCAATAAAAAGGTGGAGAAAATCTACTCATGAACCCTTCCCACCCATGATATTGGAACACATAAGAATTCAGTCCACACTGGAGTATCCTTAGTGAAGACTATTATTCCCTCAGGAGACCTTAAGTTCTGTACTTAGAAAGTTAATTTTTTTTACATTTATTTATTTATTTTGAGAGAGACAGAGGGAGTGTGAGCAGGGGAAGGACAGAGGGAGAGAGAGAAAATCCCAAGCAGGCTCTGTGCTGTCGGCGCAGAGCTCGATGTGGGGCTTGATCTCATGAACCATGAGAGCATGATCTTAGCGGAGATCAAGAGTCAGACACTTAACCGGCTGAGCCACCCAGGTGTCCCAGAGAGTGAGTTATTTATTTATTTATTTATTTAGCTTATGCTTTGCTTATTTTAACCATTTTTAAGTGTACAGTTTAGTGGCATTAAATACATTCACATTATTGTGTGACCATCACCATCATCCATCCATACATCTTCAGAACTTTTCTTCATCTTGCAAAACTGAAACTCTGTACCCATTAAACAATAACTCCCCATATTTGAAACTTTTAACTTTCACCCTCAGAGTGGCAAACAGACAGAAAAGACACATAAGAATCAGCCATAGGAGAACTTAATCTCTCCTGAAGTTAAACATAAAAGATCTCACTCAAGAGGGAATACAGTATACAGATCTGCAGAAGAGCAGACTCTTCCTTGAACTTTATAATTTAGAGGTAAGAATCAAGACCAATGTATTCCCTGCCTTGTTGGGTACAATTGCATAGAGGAACAGGAGGAGAAGCCCATAAAAGCACATGAATTGTATGCATCATTTTCTAGCTATAAGTAGCCCAATGTTCCTCTCTATCTTTGCATCACTTGTCTGCTGAGGACCAGATGGCATAACCCAATGCAAAGAGACACATCTCTCTTCCAGGAACTCATTTGTCCTTAAGTGGAGTACATACATTTAACTTAATCCTGTGATGGAAACCAGAACCTTCTCTGTAGTTAGTCTCAGTTTAAAATAAGTCAGGAGGGTAGAGAAATACAACAAATGAGAAGACAATGAAGGAAAAGAGATGATAATAATTATTAAATGGCACTATGCTAGAGTACATACACCTTTATTAATACAGTTTTGTGAACTCTGTATTTTTATTCTAACCTCATAGGTAGTAAGTTAAACATTTATAGCTGTTTACTTTTCCCAAGGCTGCATGTCTGTTAGGGTTGGGTTTGAAACTCACTCCACAGCCTTTCCCACTTGCTCCGATGTCTGAAGAAAGGTGTCTGGATGACAGTCTTCTAGCACTTTCCCACACATATGGGAAGATCATGCCACTGCTACATACATGACATCAATGTAAACAAGAAAGACATGCTGTTCACTGATAGAACTGGAGACAAAACTAGATGGCTTCTTCAAATGTGCTCTAACCTCTTGATTCTACAAAATTCATGATAATTAGCACCTCAGTCTTGTAAGCATTTTCTACTTTTTAGAAGCATAAAATGTACAGAACTGAGATGGCTTTTTCAGCATACTTCATGAAAGTTTTACTATTGAAAACTTGACTCACGGAAACTAGCATATCCAAGTTGAGGCAAAAATAAATCAGCATTGGCTGGTTTTTGTGCTATGCATTACATTAGTACTTGATCTATATACTCTTCACTGTGCTAGGTAATCCAACTCTCTTGTCAACACTCTGGGGAAAGAATGATACGTCCCAGAAGTTGTGTGGACATGTATGCTTGTGGTAGAGGATGGAGGTAAGGACTGAAACAGACCTGGAGAGAAGCCTGTCTTCCCAGAGAAAATTAAGAACTATTTGATTCTTGACCATGAAATTTCCCTCCAGAGAAAGAGAACATTTAAATTCTGAAATCATTCAGGGTTGCAAGAAACTTGCCTGGATAACAGCCAATAATTTGGGGGTGAGACACATCTCTGAGACATTAAGTCAGACCAAATGTATTCTTTTCATGGAAGAAGAACAGGAAGGAAAGAAAATCAGATGGTCTGTTTTCAATACTTGGTAAGATGTTCTTCAGGTTTTTTTGGAGCAGGGAGGTGCTATAAGGAAACTTAGGTTTGAAATAAAGATCTATTACTGATGGGGGATTTAAAGGTAAATCTCTTTCTAATAAAAAGATGAAGAATATGTTATTGTAGGGCAAATGCTGAACTAAGCATAAATAATGTTGGGGTTTTTATTCCAACAATTTTTTTAAGAAAAGCCATTTTTTACATTGTGGATTTATTGTAATATTTGTAATATTTGAAATTGAATTTATTATAATATTTTTAAAGTTAATTTACTGAATGTTTATTGCCTAGGTTGAGTGGAAATGGGTATGAAATGGTTTAATTTTTAATTTTTAATTTTAATTCCAGTATAGTTAACATGTAGTGTTCTATTAGTTTCAAGTGCACAATATAGTGATTCGATAATTTCATACATCACCCAGTGATCATCATTTTAAGTGCACTCCTTAATCCCCATCACCTATTTCACTCTTACTCCCACCCTCTGCCCTTCTGGTAATTTTCAGTTTGTTCTTTATTGTCAAGAATCTGTTCCTTGGTTTACCCCTCTCTTTTTTTTTTCCACTTTACTCCTTTGTTTTGTTTCAATTGCCACAAATAAATGAAATCATATGGTATTTGTCTTTCTCTGACCCACTTATTGCACTTAGCATAATACTTTCTAGCTCCATCCATGTCATTGAAAATGGCAAGATTTCATTATTTTTTATGGTTGAATAATATTCCAGGGAATGAGATGGTTTAAGCAAGCTCTTGAGCTATTTATCAAAGGACATTGTTTAAGGGTGTCACGCTAAAATATCATGTCATCTTCCAATGGGAAAGTCATATTAAGTCCAGACCCTAGTCAGAAACTGAATCACTTATCCAATGGGAGAATAGTAAAATACAGTCCTTTCTTTTAAGAAACTTTTTTAAAAGTTTATTTATTTATTTTCAGAGATACAGAGAGAGCCTGAGCAGGGCAGGGGCAGACAGAGAGGGAGAAAGAGAATCCCAAGCAAGCTCTATGCTGTCAGCACAGAGCCTGATGTGGGACTTGAACTCACAAAACTGTGAGATTATGACCTGAGCTGAAATCAAGAGTTGGGTGCTTAACTGACTGAGCCACCCAGGTGCTCTGGTCCTCCTTTCTTTTAAATAAAAATTGTACATATTTAAAGTGTACAATATGATGACTTGATACTTGTATACATAGTGAAATGGTTACTATAGTCTGACTAATATATCCCCTCCTCACATATTTACCTTTTTTTCTTGAGACTTATTTTTTATGCAAATTTCCAATATTCAATACAGTATTATTAATAGTCATCATGCTGTACATTAGATGTGTAGACATGTTCATCCTATCTGACTACAACTCTGTACCCTTTGACCAGCATCTCATTTCTCCCATCTCCCTGACTCTAGTAAGCACTGTTCTCTTCTCTGTTTCTATTTATTCAACATAGATTCTGCATATAAGTGAAATATAGCAGTGTTTTTCTTCCTGCATCTGGCTTATTTCACATAGCATAATGTCTTCCAGGCCCATTCATGTCATTTGCAAATGAAAGAATCTCCTTCTATTTTTAGGACAGAATAATATTCTATTCCATTCTGTCATAATTTCTTTATCCATTTATTCATTAATAGACATTTGGGTTGTTTCCATATATTGGTCATTGTGAATAGCACTACAATGAACATGGGAGCAGAGATATCTCTTTGAGGTATTTCATACCCTTTGGGTATATAGCTAGAAGAGGGATTACTGGATCATATAATAGTTCTATTTTTCTTCTGCCTTCCTTTTTGTCACAGCTGGAGCAGAATATCAAAAAAATATAAAGAAGTTGGGTAATAGAGAAGGACAATAAACTATAGATTCTCATGTATGAGTTTAGAAAACAATTTCTGGAAAATAATTTATAGAAGACATGTTGCAAAGCCTATTAGAGAAAAGCAAATTTCCTTCTACCATACAACTAACAAAAGTCTGAGAAAGTGAATAGAGGAGAATCAAGGTTTTGATATAAGAGTAGTATTGAGGCATAGAACCGCATAAGGTCAATACAGTTTAAGAATGTGCAAGAGACTTAGCAGAAACTGAAAACAAGAATAAGGACCAGACATGAACAGAGAATATTCCCTAAAACTCATTGGCCAACCTGTTTTATATTGAGGAGAAATTGCAGACTTATGCTCTAAACGCAGTATAAACATTTATTGCTCATGATTGCAATGACACTCATGTTTGCAATGACTATACTGGAAACAATTTATAGTTTTCATTCCATAGTCTGGACTCTTTCAAGATAGCCTTTGGTTGACTTCATGAAGATCCAAAGTAAGGATGACACTTCTATTCTGAAGGATAACAGAGGCAGGAAAACCAACATCTTAATACATCAGTTAAAATCATTATGATCCGAGCAGGCAAGAAAATGAAGAATTCTTCCTAAATTAACAAGGTAAACCAGGTTTATTTCTGCCAGCATTTCCACAACAAAGTTTTGGAAAGGATGAAAATCAGAGTATAAGGTCCCTGACTTTGAGGTCTTTTTACAATCCAGAAAGGAGTTAACAAATGCCATTTAACCATTTTCCCTTATCACTCTTGTATTTCATCTGAAAGCTCACACTTTCTTTTTTCTTCAGGCCTTTCTTATCGATCCTAATGTTACCTCTCCATGTCATTTTATTTTCTTTAAAATCTTCCTTTCCTATTGAGTCACACTAATGCAATAAGAAGCTTGGAGCATCATATGTATGAGAAAAAAGACTATTCCTGACATCATTATGATTCCACTACTTTAAAAGCAAATTTTTCATTTATACAGCATAATAAAAATACCTCCTCTGCACCCAAGAGACATAATTTTAATTTATTCTGAGTTCTTGTCAAAGGTACTCTGTTGTACAGTGGGGAATATATTATATTTTTAAGTAGCATAAGGAAAAACTCACTGCAAAGTGATTTCAGATAAGAAAGATAGCATATTGGCGAAATCTAGTGAGAAGGAACTTTGTAGAGGAGGAAGTCTTTGAGATGGCTCGTGTGTAATGATACAAATTTAACAAAAGTGATATTGGAAGGTATTTGGGGGGAAAGGAATGAAGAAGGGTGGTTAGGCAAACTGGGGCAAACGTTTAAGGATGGGAATATGTAGAAAGATGTTTAAAAATTGTTCAAAGCATATGATGAAAAGGATGAAAGAAAAGGTTGTTATAAAATGTCGCACCAGAATCAGCAAGCTGGAAGTCTGAAAGAAGGCGCTGGCTTGAACTGAGAGATGAATGGCTTACTGTGAACCAGAAGGAAGTGACCGGAAGTTTATGAGCACCTAAGCTGTAGTAGACTTAGTGGGAACAAAAAGGAGGAGTGATCCGATCCATGCAACTTGGAAATTTGGGGATGCAGGGAGAAGGATAAGTGATAAATGTCAAATTAAAGAATATCTTGTAGTTCTGAAACTAGATGCCTGGAAAAATTGAAATCCAGGGACAGAAGGGGTATTGTGTTTGATTTTAATCTTGTGTGTCTGAGGACTTTTAGAGATACCCAATTCATGGAAAAACCTTTTAATAATCAAGATCCCCCTCTATTTTAGAGTTTACTATAATAACAAAATGTCTGAGCTACTATACTTTTCTAAACAATTAATTCTTGAAAGGAAGATTCATGTCCTATTACTACTGCAAGAATGACAGGAGTGAAAGGGATCTGGGAAATGTTAAAGATCAAAATCACACCTAATGCTTCAAACTCCCTCTGCAAATGACCACCATGGGTGCTGAACACTGGAAAGATAGGATGACTGAGTAGACTTTTTTACAGCACCTCCTAGTTGAGCAAAGTTGAGTAAATTATTTAACTTTGCTGGTTCTTAGAATTCACATAGGTAGAATGAGATGTGTGTGTAATGATTAATAATTTATGCCCATCTCTTTACACAGAGCTATTGTAAGTATTAAGTGAAGTAATAGCAAATGTCCCTAAAGGAGTCTATACAATATAAGACACTATAAATTGTGTAGCATCATGGCACTGGGAGCAACTTTTCAGTGCTGGTAGATACTACTAGTGGTTATGGATGGAATGACTGCAATTATCTCCACTAAAACAACTAATGCTACTTCTGTTACTAATGTCACTATTGAGGTCATTTTTTTAATCAATGGGATATTCACCTTTATCAAAGATGATCAATTGGTCATTTGATTATGTTGGTCTCCTCCAGAATCCATTACAAAATGATAGTAAAGGAATAAAAATATTATAAATTAACAGAGATGGGACATAATGTGGTGGCTGATTGCCAAAAAAAAAAAAAAAAGAGAGAGAGAGAGAGAAAGAAGAAGAAGAAGAAATGAAGAAGAAGAAAAAGGAGAGAAGAAAGAAAGAAAGGAAGGAAGGAAGGAAGGAAGGAAGGGAGAAAGAAGAAAATTGAAAAGCAGATTAAAGAGCAGTCACTGATTTTTACAAAGAGGAAGAAGATATAGCAGAAGTTCATGGGAAGATTTCCAGAAAGTTACAAGACCCAGCAAAAGATAAAGAGTGGGAATGAAAACAGAGGAATCATTTGAAAATCACTATACTGAATATCTGACTCCACCCTTTTTTGCACCCAATGTCAAGATTATCAGCAGATAGATATTTAAGTTCACAGGCAGAATTTTTAAGCATTTTCCAGGAGAAATTTATCCAGAAGCAAATATGAGGAAATTCAAAGTCATGATATGGGGAAAGGGGCAAGTGAGGCAGAGAACTTAAAACAAGGAAGTAAAATGAACATTTGCTCCCTGAGTGGTCAGACATATGCCTCCCACTGGGGAGCCTGGGCAGCAACAGTGACTGCCACATCTTTCCCTGGAAGGGCTAATGGAGACATGATCTCTAAATAAACTGAAGATTCTCGGAAAAGTAATATGTACACATTCATATTTTGGAAGAGTACTCTAGCAAAAGATCCAGGTGCCTACCCAGTTACTAGATCTAGCCACTTACCTTCTGGTTTATCAGAACACAAAAGAAACTGCCATTGTAATGATTCCTTTTGTATATAAGAAGGGGCAATTAAAGATCACCTAACAGTTGAGGAAAGACCTCAAAATGAAAGGCAGACAATAGATGCAGAAAAATGGTATTTGTTTTCAGGAAAGACAGATAACTCTGTAATCAAACAAACACTTTAAATACTCTCTCCACAAAGATGACTTAACACACACAAAAATATTTTAAATGCTATGAGAATAAAAATCAGAAAACCAGAAATAACTCTTGAAAACTAAAATATTACAAAAAATAGTTCAACTAAAAGTTGTAAAGATAAATTTGAGAAAAAAATTTAAAAAAAAATTTTTATGTTTTATTTATTTTTAGACAGAGAGAGACAAAGCATAAGCAGTGGAGGGGCAGAGAGAGAGAGGGAGACACAGATTCTGAAGCAGGCTCCAGGCTCTGAGTTGTCAGCACAGAGCCCGATGCGGGGCTCAAACTCACAAACTGCGAGATCATGACCTGAGCTGAAGTTGGATGCTTAACCGACTGAGCCATCCAGGCGACCCATTGAGAAAATTTTTTAGAAAGTAGAACAAAAAGATATAAAGTTAGGAAATATGAAATCAAATTACTTAAAGTACCAAACCTACGAATAATTTCTGACTTAAAAAATCCTAGAAAGCACAGATGGAAAAAATAAATCAAATGAATTACCCAAGAAAATTTCTGGAAGTAAAGGACATGAGTCTATAGAGTTCCTCATATGATCAATGAAAAAGTCTTATATCAAGGCCAATTGTCATGAAATTTCTAAATGTCAGTAATAAAGGGAAGAACTTAAAGTCTTCGAAAGAGAGCAGGGTGGGGGGGTTGGAGGAATGCCATAATGACTTGAGATTTCTCAATAGAAACTATGGGTTCCAGAAGATAATCGTCTTCAAAATTCTGAAGGCAAATAATCTTCAACCTTGTCTTCAACCTTCAACCTTGAATACTATTCCAAGTCAAAATATTCACTCATTATGAGGTTAAGATATTTCTTCACGAAGTTTGCGCACACACACACACACACACACATATAATATATATACATATATATGTTTAAAAATTAAACCACAAAAGTAGATCCACCCAGGAAAAAGGAAAACAATTATGGAAAAGAGGTTCCCCATTAAAAATAGAAATTTAATAAAATGATATAGCATTTGAAAAAAAAATAAGGTTATGTGGATAGCATATTATGCCAGTGGAAATAAAAGCAAATTGTTACTTCCAAGAAGACCAAATAGTAATATGAAAAAGGAAATATCATAATAGTACTTGGCTCTGTTGTTGTAATTACATGGTTCTAATGACAGAAAATTCAACTAATACAATCATAGTGATATAAAGCTAGGAAGACTTTTGAAGTACTATTAGAGTTCTAGATATTTATCTAACGTAGAATATCTAACATAGAAAGGTATTTGTGTGTAGGTTAGATCTTACACAATCTTCCTGGTTTTCCTGGTAATGAAATATTTCTAGGTGCAGGATTTGGGGTACTAGGATCAGGACAGCCCCTAAGAGGGAAGGATATTGTGAAAGGCAATGAGAAAAGAGAATCCTATTTTAATATTGTTATTGTCATTAATCTTCATCGTCATCATCATTATCATTGTTACTAATAGCAGTAATAGTGGTAGTGTTATAAACCTTTTGGTTTTGTTTTTTAACTTGAATGCATGCATCAATTAGAAAATAAAAAGCCTTTAAAACATGATACTGCATTTGTCCTCGCCGTCATTGTTGTGGGTCATTCTCTGCCATTTCAAAACAATTGATTGAAATGTGAGCATCACACTAAAGGACTACTTGCCAGTATGAAGCCAAAAAGAAGTTTCCTTTGACTTAATGTTACATAATTAAATTTTCTCAAAATAATGTGAAAATTCATATATGATACACAGAAATTAACCAACTGGTTCTCTCGCATGACAAAAAGGCCAATATAGTCATACAATCTGACATAGACCCTGAAAACCTTCCCCATGTCTCTCTGACCATATGTATCATGACATTGTCTTATTAAATCAGAATTGTGTTTTTATCTAACAGGAAATTGAATGATAGAAAACTTTTGGTAACAATATGAATAGCATCCCTATAGTGCACATTACCAACATGTAGCCGTCCATGAGAGATAGGAGTCAGACTGTCTTTGACAATTCAGCTCACCACAGTTCAGCCAAGGCCTTTAGAGGTCAGATAGAACCTCCTAACTGAGTATTAAAGAAGTATGGGAATTACTGTTACTCACTTAAAAGCTATGCCTTTATCAAATTTTATTATGATCTTTAAATCCCACCATGACAAAGATTCATGTTCAAACGGTCTTTGTTCCAGAGTCGCACAGTTTACCTAGAGTCAAATTACAAGCTTGTATTTTTAAAACTGCAGAGGCTGTTAACCACTTCCTCTCACTAGAGGGCAGGGGGAAACATCACTAAAAGGAACCAATGCAAGGTCTAAGAAAGATTTCTTTCCCAAGATCAAGATCCATGCTCCATGGATCCTATTCAGATAGAGGGCTGCAGCCAAGCAAAATGTGAGGGTTAGATGCTGTGTCCTTGATACCACTGAATCAGCAGGACAGAACGGCCGGCTGGCTAGTTTAAATTGTGCATGCTTCGGCAGATTTGCAGTGCCACTTACAAAACAAATGATTCCCTTGTCATCATGTCAACATTCAAGGCACGTTTATCATTAATTCACAGGTCACCCAAAATGAAGAGACTAAATGGCACTGAGGGTGAAAGACTTCTACCTTGTCATAATAATACAGGGCTTTGGGGAGATACTCTTTTAAAGTTCCTTCCACCCAGTTTTATACAGACATCCATGTGATTTCTTTAATTTCAGTGTCTTTCATAATGTGTAAACCCTGAGCCAGACATGTTACACCTATTTTCTTATATTTGCAAGAGACTGTGTAATGCAAGTTATAAATGTATCCTAGGGTGATTGCTCCTTTAAATCCTAAACATTTCAATGTCTCCTGTTCTCAATTCTTCATTCATATGTTTCAATATTTTTATGTTATGACTAAATATAATCAAACTTAAAAAATGCTTAGTATCCAAATTGGTTAAACACAGCTGAATCTTTTGAGAGTTTAAGCTATGTAATGTCTATGATTCTCATTTTTAGTGATGATTTACATGTAAGATAGTAAGAGTTGGAGAGTTAGAGTTTTGATATCATAAGAGAAAAACAAAAACATACACCAAACTATAAAAAGATAGTATTCAGACAATAAAAATATTTTTTATATGTGCCACTTAAATCCCCTATAAAAATCAAAACTGCTTGTCTACTTTCCTAAAATAGGTTCAAATAAACTCTCAACATTTCTATAGTTTATGCATGTAAGTTGAATATAGAAATGAAAAAGATTGCAATGGCAACAAAACCATTTTTGGAATCCCATATGTTGTAAAACATCCACTTATTAATATAATAATTAATAAAAACCAGGAGGCTAAGTTATTGTAAAAGCACCCCTTTCCCAGTTCTATAAAGTATGTGCTCATAACATATGTGCTTACAACACTAAATGTTAAATGCAAACTGAAAAATTTAATCAATTATCAAGGTATTTAAAAATATTTAGTAACAAAAATATCCAGACATTAGGCTGATCATTTGTTGCCATTTTCAAACACATGTTTGGAATCAGAGTCACAAAAGTTACGTTAAACAGTTTTCCTCTTAAAATGAAAATCAATATGAGACTGTACCTACTTACTTTTTTTAATATAAAAATGATCTCAACATAATCCTTACTCTTGGAGTAGCATGGCACTTTGTTACTGCATCATTAGTAATTTATCACATCATTTAAAAAATAAGAACAAAAACAAAAAACTTGTCCACCAAAAAGTCAGAACATCTGCATGGAAAGTAAATGTAGCATTCACACATCCAATGGATTGTCTCCAGAGTACATTATTCAGGTATTTGCAAACCTTATCTAACCATCCGTAAATATTTTTTGGACACATTAGGGAAGCAATATAATGCCAAGACAATTAACATGGTCAATACAATGGTTATGTCCTTTCCTAAAATAATTAAGGTTTTTCCTAAAAAAATAACCTAATGAGTAAGGCTATTTTACTTTCATAGCCACTGACTGACAAATGATATTTATAATGACAGTCACCTACAAAGTATACAACTAAACAATTTGTCAAACTAAAAATAATAATAATCAATAAATATGTTTATTGATTAGAAATCAGAGAAAAACACTCTTGGTTACTTTTATTACAGCATAAAATAAAAAAATGTTATTGAGGAATTTCTGTAGTTGATAGAAAATGATTCTAACAACTTAGTCTATATTGTCTATCTTGAGTGAAGTAGGATGAACCCACAATATTCCTAACTTCTAACAGGATTATATGCAGGTACACTTTTATATATTATTTGTATACACATATATGTGTATATTATATATACACATATATAATTTTATGTATGTATAAATTTATGTATACAAATATATAAATATATAGATTATATATTTTATATTATATATAATTTTAGTTATATATAACCCATGATATTCTTAACTTCTAATAGCATGTGAAACACATATATATGTATAATTTTACATATATAAATTTTACAATATGTGGGATTTTTTAATAGGTTTCATAGCATGCAGAGATATATCTTTCACTGATGTAGTCTAGTGGAGAGTGTCCCTCAGTTCCATATTAGAAAAAAGGCTTGTTTTAAACAAAACAAAACAAAACAAAACAAAACAGCACAAACAGACTCATAAATACAGAGCACAAACTAGTGCTTGCCAGAAGTGAAAGTGGTGTGGGGATGGGCAAAATAGGCAAAGGGGAGAGGGAGATACAGGGCTCTGGTTATGCTGGTTATGGGATGAAAAAGTCACCAGGATGAGAGACATAGCATAGGGAATATAATCAATGTAATGGTGTTGTGTGGTGACAGTGACAGACCCTTGCTACACTTGAGGTGAGCACAGCATAATATATAGAGTTGCAGAATTGCAAAGTGGTACACTTGAAACTAATGTAATGTGTGCCAACTATACTTCAGTTTTGTGGGTTTTTTTTCTTAAGTTTGGTTTGGTAGTAAATCAGGATGGATTGATATGTGGCCTGCCATTATCTCTGTTACACACATACTAATTTTTTATTTGCTTATGATATACCCAAGACAATTAGGTAGAACTTGTCCCCAACTCTTGTCTGACTCATTTCATATTTGTAGTGGTTCTCTGGCTCTTCTACAACTGAGCTTATGAGAGAAGCTAATCTCAGATTTCCCCATTCATGATGCTGTTTGTGGTCCAGTTAGTAGTAAGCCTCACCATTGCTAAATGCTTCTTGATACATGGATGAATACCACAGTAATCATCAGATATGACAAAATGCAGCAACTGCTCTCATACTGAATAATACTGAAATGGTAAAACTGGACTTGAATTTTATTTGGATTTATCTACTTAGGGACTTAAAACTGTACAGCATCTAATTAGCAGATATCGGATCTCTGATCTTATATCAAACCGTTTTTTCAAAAATTTGATGTTGGCATCACAGACAAGTAAGCAGCGATGACACAGTGGCATTCATTTATTTGGCAAGTACTTATTGGGCACCTATTCTCTCTCTTAAGTGCTGGAGCCATGAAAGTGATTAGGAAAGACATGAACCCTCTTCTAATGGACTTTAAAACCTGGTTGAAAGAAAGAATAAAAACAAGTAAGTAAAGAGTTTTTTTTTTTAAAAGAAAGAATTGTGGGGTGCTCAATAAGAGTTGAGCATCCAACTCTTGATTTCAGGCATCATGGGATCAAGTCCCACATTAGGGTCTGCACTGAGCACGAGACCTGCTTGAAATTCTCTCCCTCTGTCTCCCTCTGTTCCTCTCCCCTGCTCCTTATGTGTTCTCTCTCTAAAAGAGAGAGAGAGAGAAATTGTGATAAGTATAAAATAAATGTAAGTTGAGATATGTCATAACAGGAGAAGAGAGGGAAAAAGAGGGAGATGGAGGGAGACAGAGAGAGAGGGGGAGAGAGAGAGAGGTGCTTAGAAAAACATTCTGGAAAAAAGAAGTATTACATTGAGACATAAAGGTGGGGACCAAGATGGTTTTCTAAGGAGCAAGGAACAAGCATTCCATACATAGAAGACAGTATGAGCCTAGTGCTCTGAGAGTTACAGAGTGGAACATTGCATTGACTACAGTTGCATATATAAATATATACTACTGTAATCTTTTACCTCAAATTATTTTCCTCTTGCTTTTAGAATGTGTTCTGACTTACCATTTTGGAGCTCAAAGTGAAGGTTACTTTACTCTTTATGAAAGAAAATTTTTGGAGCTAGGTTGTAGGTGAATATACTGACATAGGAAGAAAGTCCTATGAATCCTTTCTGAGTAGATAGTGGATGATAAGTAACTCAGATAATCATATCATGCTCTCATTTTTAATATTCACTATAAGGAAATTCTTCCATGTGATTAACTTCAGCCTTCATGCCATATATTTTTCTGTTCTATTTTTCTCCCTTGTAGAAACAGAAAAGTAGAGTTAAACATTTCTCAGTAAATTTTCACTATAAATAATAATTACATGTTTCCTCTCCCCTTTCCTTCCTGTATCAAACAGGGTTATGCCAGAGAAGAGGAGCCAGTAAGAGATAGATACTAAGAGATTTATTGCAAGGAATGGGTGTATGTGATCATGGGACTATGTAGAAAGTTCAGAAACACAGGACAGACCACTCAGAACAGCAGGCTAGCATTCTGGAGCATGGTGTGAAGCTGCTGTCCATAGGCAAAATTTCCTCTCAGGAAAGCCTTACCTCTGTTCAGAAGGCTTTTGACTGATTGAATCAGGTCCACAGAGACCATCTAGAATAATCTCCCTAACCGGAAGTAAACTTATGAACTTTAATCACATCACAAATATTTTCAAAGTAACTCCTAGATTTGTGTTTGACTTAATACCTGGGAAGTGTAGCCTCATCAAATAGACATCTCACTTTCTTCCTTCTCTTCCCTCAGTAAAATATTTGGTCCAGGTTGTATTACTTGGATCAGAGTAAGACAGGTGTCCACACAGAAAGGTTGAAGAATGGCAAGGAAGAGGAGGAGCCAAGATGGCAGAACAGCATGGAAGTGTTTTTATTGCATCTCACATCCATGAAATACAGCCAGATCAACACTTAACCATCCTGCACACCTAGAAAACTCATTTGAGGATTAACACAACAATCTGCACAACCTGAACCACAGAACTCAGCAGGTACGCAGCACAGAGAGGTAAAATGGGGATGAGAGAAGCTGCAGAGGGCAGGGAGCTGTTTTTGCTTGTGAAGAAGGATGGAAACAGGGGGAGGGGGAGAGTTCAGGAAAATCAACCCCTCCCCCAAAAGCAGCTGGAGAGAATGTGGAAAAGTGGAAATAGCTGCAGGGACTGAACTAAAAAGGGAAAAAGGAGAAAGGAGAGGGTTTCAATTCCATTAAGACTCTATAAACAGGGAGAGTACAGAGAGTCTGAAACTCTGCAGCTCAATATTGGTGATGCTCTGGTAGGAAGTGTGAATCCCCAGGAGCAGAGTGGGGTCCAGGAGGTCTTCAGGCCACAACGGGAGAAGCGGTTCCATGGCTGGAAAGATATTTGGTAGAGGCTGTGTGGCCACTCAGTGTCAGCAGATCTCAGAGAACAACCACGTTAACTGGTGCTGGAACAAGGTCAATAAGGGTGAAGTCTGATGCCAGATGTCTGTTGTGATTTTCCATTATCCCTGAAATGCTGCTGCCACACGATCATGTGAACTTTACCTGGGACAGGCTGGCATCCAGCCACAGTCTCTGGGCATTGGCAGTGGCACAGTGCCACGAACGTTCCTGGGGGGACCAGCTCTGGCCATTTCTCAGTGAGATACTCCCCCAGAGGATCTAAGTGGGTCAAAGCCGCAGCCCTTCAGAAGTAAGGGGTCGGAAACACAGCCACATCTGAGATAAAACTCAGGAGGAAGGTGCCGCCTGGACTGCTTGGTCACAGAGAGTGTAAAAGCAGAGGGTGGATGTAAGCCAGAGACAAAGGATAGGTGTGCCATTTCTGGTTGAGGGGAGCACAGAGTTCCTATACTAGAGTCTGTGTAGCTGGGTGATGCCATTTTCACCCCTCCTGTGCATGCACATACACAACTACAAGCACCACAACAATCCACCCCAGTAAGCTAAGCAGTGCCATCTAGTGGAGAATGGAGCCGTTACACTAAGCTCTGCCCAACTGGGACAACCACGTTCTTCAGGAACACCACAAATTTCTCCACCTGCTTAGTTTACAGACTATATAATACTTCATAGTTTGACTTCGAGAGGGAAATGATGTAATTTCAATTGTATTTCAGTCTGTTCACTAGTCCATCTATTCAATTTTCTTTTTTTCCCTCTTTTTTGTTTCTTTTCTTTTTCTTGAATACAGAAAGAGAAAAATATTTATTTTTATTTTCAATTTTTATTAAAAATATTTTTATTTTTTTCTACTATATTTTTTACTTTTTGGAAATTTTTCAACTTCTATTTTACTTCCATCATTTCATTTTATTCTTTTCATTGTATTAATTTTTTTCAAATTTTCAAACATTTTCCTCCTCCCCCCACCCTTTTTTCTCCAATCTATCAGGTCCTTCCAACACTCAGACCAAAATACACCTAGGATCTAGCATCATTTATTTGATATTTTTGTATGTTTGTGTTGTTTTTTAGTTTTTTTATTTTAATTTTTTTTTACCTTATTAATTCTTTTTCTTCCTTCAAAATGATGAAACGAAGGACTTGACCCAAAAAGAAAGAGCAGGAAGAAATGACAGCCAGGGACTCAATCAACACAGAAACAAGCAAGATATCTGAACTAGAATTTAGAATCACAATAATAATAATACCAACTGGGGTCAAAATAGATTAGAATTCCTTTCCGTGGAGATAAAAGACATAAAAGCTAATCAGGATGAAATAAAAAATGCTATGACTGAGCTGCAATCTCGAATGGATGCCAAAGTGGCAAGGGTGGATGAGGCAGAACAGTGAATCAGTATTATACAGTGAATCAGTATTATAGAGGACGCAATTATGGAGAATAATGAAGCAGGAAAAAAGAGGGAGACTAAGGCAAAAGAGCACCATTTAAGAATTAGAGAATTCAGTGACTCATTAAAAAGGAACATGAGAATCATAGGGGTCCCAGAAAATGAAGAGAGAGAAAAAGGGGTAGAAGGGTTATGTGAGCAAATCATAGTAGAAAACTTTCCTAACCTGGGGAAAGACACAGACATCAAAATCCAGGAAGGACAGAGGACTCCCATTAGATTCAACAAAAACCGACTATCACCAATGCATACCATAGTCAAATTCACAAAATACTCTGACAAGGAAAGAATCATGAAAGCAGCAAGGGAAAAAAAAATCCTTAACCTGCAAAGGAAGACAGGTCAGGTTTACAGCAGACCTATCCACAGAAACTTGGCAAGTCAGAAAGGAGTGGCAGGATATCTTCAATGTGCTGAATCAAAAAAAACTATGCAGCCAAGAATTCTTCATCTAGCAAGGCTGTCATTTAAAATAGAAAGACATAGGGGCGCCTGGGTGGCTCAGTCGGTTAAGCGTCCGACTTCGGCTCAGGTCATGATCTCACGGTCCGTGAGTTCGAGCCCCGCGTTGGGCTCTGGGCTGACAGCTCAGAGCCTGGAGCCTGTTTCAGATTCTGTGTCTCCCTCTCTCTCTGCCCCTCCCCTGTTCATGCTCTGTCTCTCTCTGTCCCAAAAATAAATAAAAAACGTTGAAAAAAAAATTTTTAAAAAATTAAAAAAAAAAAATAGAAAGACATAAAAAGTTTCCCAGAAAAAAAAAAAAAATTAAAGGAGTTCATGACCACTAAACCAGCCCTGCAAGAAATTTTAAGGGGGACTGTCTGAAGGGAGAAATGACAAAGAAAAACAAACAAACAAAAGCAACAAAGACTAGAAAAGATCATAGAACACCACCAGACACCCCAACTCTACAGGAAACATAATGCCAATATATTCATATCTTTCAGTATTCACTCTAAAAGTCAATGGACTCAATGCTCCAATCAAAAGATATAGGGTAACAAATGGATAAGAAAACAAGATCCATCTATATGCTATTTACAAGAGACCCACTTTAGACCTAAAGACACCTTCAGATTGAAAGTAAGGGGATGGAGAACCATCTATCATGCTAATGGTCAACAAAGGAAAGCCAGAGTAGCCATACTTATATCAGACAATCTAGACTTTAAAATAAAGAATGTAACAAGAGATGAAGAAGAGCATTATATCATAATTAAGGGGTCTATCCACCAAGAAGACCTATCAATTGTAAACATTTAGGCACCAAATGTGAAAGCACCTGAATATACAAATCAGTTAATCACAATCATAAAGAAAATCATGGATAATAATACCATAATAGTACGGGACATCAACACCCCACTTACAACAATGGACAGATCATCTACTCAGAAAATCAACAAGGAAACAATAGCTTTGAATGACAACCTGGACCAGATGGACTTAACAGATATATTCAGAACATTTCATCCTAAAGCAGTGGAATATACATTCTTCTCCAGGGCACATGGAACATTCTCCAAAATAGATCACATACTGGGACACAAATAATTCCTCAAGAAATACAAAAAGATGGAGATTATACCATGCCTATTTTCAGACCACAATGCTATGAAACTTGAAATCAACCACAAGAAAAATTTGGAAAAATAACAAATACTTGGACACTAAAGACCATCCTACTAAAGAATGAATGGGCTAACTAAGAAGTTAAAGAGGAAATTAAAAAGAACATGGAAGCCAATGAAAATGATAATACCACAGCCCAAAACCTTTGGGATGCAGCAAAGGCAGTCAGAAGAGGAAAGTATATAGCAATCCAGGCCTTCCTAAGGAAGGAAGAAAGATCTCAGATACACAACCTAACCATACACCTTAGAAATCTGGAAAAAGAACAGCAAATAAAACCCAAAACCAGCAGAAGACAGGAAATAATAAATATTAGAGCAGAAATCAATGGTATCAAATCCAAAAAAAAAAAGTAGAACAGATTAATGAAACCAGAAGCTGGTTCTTTGAAAGAATTAACAAAATTGATAAACTACTATCCAGTTTGATCAAAAAGAAAAAGGAAAGGACTCAAATACATAAATTAAGAATGAAGGAGGAGAAATCACAACCAACACAGCAGAAATTATGAGCAATTATATGCCAATAAAATGGGCAATCTGGAATAAATGGACAAATTCCTAAAAACATATGAACTACCAAAATTGAAACAGGAAAAATAGAAAATTTGAAGAGACCCATAACCAGTAAAGAAATTGAATTAGTAATCAAAAATCTTCAAAAAATAAGAGTCCAAGGCCAAATGGCTTTCCAGAGGAATTCCACCAAACATTTAAGGAAAATTTAACACCTATTTTTTTGAAACTGTTTGAAAAAAAAGAATTGGAATGGAAACTTCCAAACTCTTTCTATGAAGCCAGCATTACCTTGATTCTAAAACCAGACAAAGACACCACTACAAAGGAGAACTATAGACCAATTTCCCTGATGAACATGGATGCAAAAATCCTCAACAAGATATTAGCCAACTGGATCCACCAATACATTAAAAAAATTATTCACCACGACTAAGTAGGATTTATACCTGGGATGCATGGTTGGTTCAATATCCGCAAAATAATCAATGTGATACTTCACATTAATAAAAGAAAGGACAAGAGCCACGTGGTCCTCTCATTAGATGCAGAGAAAACATTTGACAAAATACAACAGGCTTTCTTGAAAAAAACCCTCAAGAAAGTAGGGATAGAAGGATCAGACCTTGAGATCATAAAAGTCATATATGAAAAACCCAATGCTAATGTCTTCCTCAATGGGGAAAAACTGAGATCTTTCCCCTTAAGGTCAGGAACAAGACAGGGATGGCCACTCTAGCCACTGTTATTCAACATAGTATTGGAAGTCTTAGCCTCAGCAATCAGATAAAACAAAGAAATAAAAGGCCTCCAAATCAGCCGGGAGGAGGTCAAACTTTCACTCTTTGCAGATGACATGATAATTTATATGGAAAACACAAAAGATTCCACCAATAAACTGCTGGAACTGATCCATGAAGTAAGTAAAGTCTCAGGATATAAAATCAATGCACAGAAATCAGATGCATTCCTATACACCAACAATGAAGCAACAGAAATTGAAATCAAGGAATCGATCCTATTTACAATAGCACGAAAAACCATAAAATACCTAGGAATAAATCTAACCAAAGAGGTAAAAAAAATCTATACATTGAAAACTACAGAAAGCTTATGAAAGAAGTTGAAGAAGACACAAAAAATGGAAAATATTCCATGCTCCTGGATAGGAAGAACAAATATTGTTAAAATGTCAATACTCCCCAAAGCAATCTACATATTAAATGAAATCCCTATGATAACACCAGCATTCTTCACAGAACTAGAACAAACAATCCTAAAATGTGTATGGAACCAGAAAAGACCCCGAACAGCCAAAGCAATCTTGAAAAAGAAGACCAAAACAGAAGGCATCCCAATCCTGGACTTTAAGCTGTATGACAAAGCTGTAATCATCAAGACAGAATGGTACTGGCACAAGAACAGACACTCAGATCAAGGAACAGAATAGGGAACCCAGAAATGGACCCACAAACATATGGCCAACTAATCTTTGACAAAGCAGGAAAGAATATCCAATGGAATAAAGACAGTCTCTTCAACAAATGGTGCTTGGAAAACCAGTCAGTGACATGAAGAAAAATGAACTTGGACCACTTTCTCACATCATACACAAAAATAAACTCAAAATGGATGAAAGACCTAAATGTAAGACAGGAAGCCATCAAAATCCTAGAGGAGAAAGCAAGCAAAAAACTCTTGACCTCAGCCCCAGAAACTTCTTACTCAATACGTCTCTGGTAGCAAGGGATACACAAGCAAAAATGAACTATTGGTACCTCATCAAAATAAAAAGCTTCTGCACAGCAAAGGAAACAATCAGTATAACTAAAAGGCAACCGACAGAATGGGAGAAGATATTTGCAAATGACATATCAGATAGAGTTAGTATCCAAAATCTATAAAGAATGTATCAAACTCAACACCCAAAAGACAAATAATCCAGTGAAGAAATGGGCACAACACATAAATAGACACTTCTCTAAAGAAGACATCCAGATGGCCAACTGACACATGAAAAAAACGCTCAATATCACTCATCAGCAGGGAAATACAAATCAAAACCACAATGAGATACCACCTCGCACCTGTCAGAATGGCTAACATTAACAACTCAGGCAATAACAGATGTTGGCCAGAATGTGAAGAAAGAGGATCTCTTTTGCATTGTTGGTGGGAATATAAGCTGGTGCAGCCACTCTGGAAAACAGTATGGAGGTTCCTCAAAAAACTAAAAATAGAACTACCTATGACCCAGCAATTGCACTACTAGGCATTTATCCAAGAGATACAGGTATGCTGTTTTGAACAGACACATGCACCCCAATGTTTATAGCAGCACTATCGACAATAGCCAAAGAATATAAAAAGACCACATGTCCATCGATGGATGAATGGATAAAGAAGATGTGGTATATATATACAATGGAGTATTACTTGGTAATCAAAAAGAATGAAATCTTGCCATTTGCAACTACATGGATGGAACTGGAGGGTATTATGCTAAGTGAAATTAGTCAGAGAAAGACAAAAATCATATAACTTCCCTCATATGAGGACTTTAAGAGACAAAACAAATGATCATAAGGGAAGGGAAACAAAAATAATATAAAAACAGGGAGGGGGACAAAAGAGAAGAGACTCATAAATATGGAGGACACACTGAGGGTTACGGGAGGGATTGTGGGAGGGGGATGGGCTAAATGGGTAAGGGGCATTAAGGAATCTACTCCTGAAATCATTGTTGCACTATATGCTAACTAACTTGGATGTAATTTTTAAAAAATATTAAATAAAATGGTAAAAAAAAGAAAGTTTGAGGAACTAAAGAAGTCTAGCTTGATGTATCACAGCCCAGTTAGAGAAAGAAAGGCATCCTTGAATTGGTATGGTACCAGCAGTGATTCAGAGTTGGCAATTAGCGCCTGAACAGAGTGAGAGGCATTTATGGTGGACAGTGGCCTAGCATGGGAAGGGGAGGCCTATATGGGATGAAAAGAACATTTACAAGGCAGCGGTAGATACAGAAATGGTCTGTATGAGATGTCAAAGCCTCAGAGGAAAGATGAGTATGTCCACATGGGGGACAGTGAGTGGAAGTTATGGCCAGACAAGGGTTTTATTTTTATATATAGGGACTATAAGGAATATACATATGTATATACATATGTATATATGTATATTCCCTATAGTGTATTCCCTATATTCCCTAACTTCATCCTCATGGTTGGCCTAGGAGCAGCACTATCCCAGTAGTAATGAGGAAAGGTAGAGTCCAGATCTTGGCTTCAAATATCATTCTCCCCTCACAAAAACCACGACTCCTTGGGGAATTAGCTGACTCTGGGCCTGGGGGAAAAGAAATACAAGATAAGCCTGGAATATCTTATTATGCCAATAAGTAAGCAAGGGCTCAAAGAGTGATAGGGCATGCTAAAAGAATCCAGAAATCACCTTCTCCAGGGTTCCCACTAGGGAAATTTGAAAAATGGGGCTTTAAAATAAATAATGATAGTAATATAATATTATTTATAGAATAAAATGAGCAGTACTTATATAAATAAATAAATTGAAAGTTAATGAGGAACAGGATATTTTTCATAGTCTCAAAGTATCTCTACCCAAAATACTTACTAATTACAAAAGGGGGAAAAAAGAATAATTTTACAGTGGAGAATCCCAGCAGATACCATTTTAATTAACTGACCAAAGTCAACATCACCAGTAATGGGATGATATGAAATCATACATCACCTGAGATAATGCAATAAGAATAGCACCGCTTTTTAAACTATTTCTGCTAAAGATAAATAACCTATATTGAATTCTGAGAACATATCAAACAAACACAGACTGAAAGACATTCTACAAAATAGTTGGTCTGCAATCTTCCAAATTATCAAGATGATGAGATTCAAGGAAAGATGGAAGAAATGTTTCTTGATTAAAGAAGCCTAAAGCGATGGGAGCAAGTTCATCTAACTCTCCCAGTACCTTTGAGAAGAATTGAGGGTGAATATTTTTATTGATTATGTAAAGAGAGGCCTAGTGATCATAGAAATAAATGGGCTTTACTATCTATAAAAAAGGATTCTAGCTAGGAAGAGTATGGACAATTATACATCTTAAATATTATTTCCAGTTATATCCTCTGAACCTGTGTTTTTCAAACATTACTGGACAGGCATACAAATCACTCAGGGATTTCATTGAAATATCAATTCTGATTCCGTAGATTTAAGGTAGGGCCTGGGGTTTTGAATTTGTAATTAACTTCCAGGTAATGCTGAGGCTTCTAGACCATAAACCACATTTTAAATTACCAAGTTCCTGACTAACATTAAGGCATGGGTAGAGTAGGGTCCTAATATAAATGCTACTAGTCTTGTGTGCCTATTATAATTTGTTTAAATATATTATAGATGGACATAAGGATTTATTTTTATGGGTTTAATTTCTTGACAAAATCATATGTTCAAGCTACTTTTAAGTTGCATGCAGATACTCAATGTTGCTATAATATGTGCATACATGCATTTAAATGCCAGTAAAATGAATCACTCTCTTTTAATAGCTGATCAAAGTTCTCAGTCCACTCTTCTTTCTCAGCAAATTTAATCTTGTAATCTCCAATTGGCTAGGTGCATTATGGTTTATGTTTTGTCTGCCCCTGAAACAGCAGAAATGGGCCTCTGCCAGCAAGGGCTATTAGATTAAATGGACAATTAATGTGGTTTTCTGTGCCAACTCTTGTGTAGTTTAGCCAAACGGCTAAAGTGACACAGACTAAACATTTAATGTAAAGTGGAAGTGACGTGGATACAGAGTTCTAGGAAATTTTTTATCTGGAAAAGAGCTGTGCTGCATTCAAGGAATAGATTTTCCCTACAATCTTTGTGACTAACAATTATAAGCAGCTGGCAACAGAAGTGCCTTCTAAGAAGCCAAAGTACTTTGATCTAAATAAATAAATCTTTGAATCTGAACCAGTGAGTACATTAGAATCTTATTCTCTGAGGGTATTGTTTTACATGCCATGCACCTGTTTTCCCAGAATCTTCCATAAGGAAGAAATTCTCTACTCTTAGTATAGTCTGCCTCTGACGCAGAAATGTTATGATTTTATAGGCTATCCATCTAATTAAGCCAAACTAAGTCACCTAAGCAACATGTACCCCCCCCACACACACACACAACACACACACACCCCTAACTGGGAATAAAAGCAAAGCAACATTGAAAGTTTGTATTCTCCAGTCAAAATGAAAACAAATACAATTACCAAATGTAAGATATCTAAGATATCTAACAACTCTAGGGGCTTCCACCAATCTAAACATAGGTCTTTAGACAAACCGTCCAGAAAACCATCTCATAGTCCCCCCCTAATAAATGAACTGAAAAGGTTTTTATCAAGATGTGTACTGTAAACAAGGTGAATAAAATAGTTGACAAAACACGTGCAGAAAGAAAAAGAAAGCTGTAAAAGAATATGGCAATACATCTATGTAATAGAAAAGGATAAGAGCAATTTGATCTAGCAAAACACATCCAGGGATAGGACGGAGTAATATGTTTTCTACCAAAGAAACTAATAGTTCATGTTTTTTGTAATTGTTTCTCCACTTTTTTAAAAAAGAAAAGTGTTTATTCATTTATTTTTGAGAGAGAGAGAATGAGCAGGGAAAGGGCAGAGAGAGAGGGAGGCCGAATCCCAAGCAGGCTCTGCATCATCAGCACAGAGCCAGATGCGGGACTCGAGCACACAAACCCGGAGATCATGATCTGAGCCAAAACGAAGAGTTGGATGCTTAACCTACTGAGCCATCCAGCAACCCTGTTTCTCCACTTTTTAAGCTTAATATTAATCTAGCTTTGCATAAATAAGGTCCTGTTTGTTAGAAATAAATCGGTTTATTCTAAATGAATCAATGGAATGTAGAAAAAAGGACTATTTTGAGAATATGAAGTTCTTGGTGTATCTAGTTCAATTTGCCTCTAAAGACCACAAAGATCTGTGTCTAAGAAGCTCTCTCATGCTTATTACAAAATACTATTCCTGTTTCTCCTGAGTGTCAGAACCTGCAACACAGAATAGGGAGGAGGTGGCCAGGTACTATTTCTCGGACACAAAGACTAAAGGGTCATACACCCAGTGCCCTCAAGTAACTCTTCCTTTACAGCCATGGTTCCCTGAGGGGAGCTTTGGACTCTGTGCAGCAAACCAGGAACTCTGACTTGGGAATTAATAAGCATTAAGCCATAGTATAGTCAGACTTGCACACCTTAAAATCAGTGGAGCTTTATAGTCAAAAATTTAACATGGAACATTTCAAATTGAATGTTTCCCTCTATAATTACCTCATGATACCTGGTCCTCACAACGTGTTTGTGATCTCAATGAGGAACACCACCATGTTCTCTTGTACCCTGATCATAAAGTGTGGGGTTACCACACTCTCTTTTCTTCACCTCCTCTAGTCGGTCATATAATCCTGTCAGCAATCATTTCCTATACCTATATACAGGTTTAAAGGGTTAACAAGATCAATGAAGAAAAAAAAAAGTATGTTTATATGTGCATATGTAAGTTTATCAATTTTACTAGTATGGAGTATGTGTCACACACATTTTACAAATAATCAAAATATATAATACTCTATTAAAATTCCACATAGCCAGTCAAGTCTCTCAGATGCTTTAGCAGATTTTTGCTGAAGTTTTGTATGCCGAGTAGATCTATAGTTGCAACAGAGGAAAATAGGTAAACAACTGTGGTCCCTACAGAAATGTTGGTTCATATTCTCATTTGTATTAATGATTAAGAGAAAAGTGAAGCAAGTAAGGCATATATAGTAGTTAAATCATTAGTAAATGATGTGAGTGATGTCTTTGCTGAACTAGATAATAGTTTTTGAATACTGGCAGGATATTTCCTCTGTTCTGTGTAGTATTTTCAGTGTGATGGCACAGACACACTTTTATGATTCGCCTGGATTGTTCAGTTTTGTCACCACTTTCTCAAGTCTAGAAAATTACAGAACAATGCATCAAGCCTAATTCACAGTGGTTTCAGATTTATGTGGTATAAATATCTCACCACGCTAATCCCAAGCTACCAGTGTCACACCACTGAATGCTGCGATCAACAGTGGCACACAATTGCATAGTATTTTCACCATACAGATAAAATATGTAAACAGTCACAAGAGCATAGGAAATAGTTACTGTTATAAAATAATAAGGAAATTATGAATTTTCAGTATTACCTTTGTTTTCAATGTAGTATATTACAAGTTTATATAACTTACACAATTTAGTTTTTATTAATAGTCATGTTTAATGGCTAGTTTGCAAAATTCTCACAAATTTAACAATGTGCTTTAATGAGCCTGTGGGAGTTGGTTTTAGCATACTGTTGCATGACCTATCCCTTCACTATACCCTAAATGCCACCACCCTACCTAGTGCAGGTCTAACAACTACTTTCCTTCTCTGTTAAGGTAACATCTAAACTGGCTTCACTGTGCCTTGATGACCTTTGAAACCAGAGGGAGCTTGCACAAATCTTTATATGAAATTTTCCTGCTTAAAGTCCTTTAATGCTTTCCTTTTATTTTGAAGATGAAAGCAAATGCTTTGTTATTATAAACTATTAAGTTCTGAAAAGTATGTGTGTGTGTGTGTGTGTATATTAATTTTTTTAACATTTATTTATTTTTTAGAGACAGATCATGAGCAGGAGAGGAGCAGAGAGAGAGGAAGACACAGAATCCGAAGCAGGCTCCAGGCTCTGAGTGGTCAGCACAGAGCCGTATGCAGGGCTTGAACCTATGAATTGTGATATCATGTCCAGAGCTGAAGTTGGGCGCTTAACTGACTGAGCCACCCAGGTGCCCCTATATATAATGTTTATTTATTTTTTAGAGACAGAGTGAGTGTGTATGTATGTGCACAAGCAGGGGAGGGGCAGAGAGAGAAGGGGAGAGAGAGAATCCCAAGCAGGCTCCACACTGTCAGCACAGAACCTGACACAGGGCTTGAACTCATGAACCGTGAGATCATGACCTGAGCCAAAGTCAGACACTTAATCGACTGATCCATCCAGGTGCCTCAAAAGTATGTATTTCTTGATTTCAGCTCCCCAAACACTAATAAATGAACTGCAATGCTCTAGGCAAAACAAACCACTTAGCATTTCCTGAACACATTCTCTTACATTTGATTTCATTACCTTTTGTCTTCCCCCAATTTTATTCCCCTGACTTATTTAGCTCAAACAAACCCTTGTTACTGAAACCTCACTTGACCTAACTTGATGAGTCAGGTGGACTTTCTCTGTGCTCCATGCATAGCCCATTTGTATCTACAGTCTGAATTTTAATAGTTGATTTATTTGACTACATCCTTAAATAGTTTGAGAGTTCCTTGTGTAGAAGCAAATTAACATTAGCTTCCTTCAATGTGAGGAACACTGCACTAAGCAGTTTCCATATTTATCTCATTTGCCTGAAGAGATAAGTAATATTTTACATATTAGGAAACAGGGTCTCAAAAAGCATATATATATCGCCTGAGGTCACATGGCTCCAAATGGTGACACTCAGAATAAATTTAAGGTAATCATAAAGGCAGAGATTAAGCTCTGCAATGTGCCATGCTTCTTAATTTATCTCCAGACTCCGAGAGTCTAGCACAACACCTGAAAAAGAGAGATGCTTGGTAACAGCAGAGAGTTTCACTTAGAAATCCAGTGATTCTCCAGTGTTTCCTGTTGTTCAGCCTTAGTAGAAGAGCTGATTAAAGCCGATTTACACACCCCACTCCAGACCTACAAACATGACTCCGTATACATGTCAAATATTGACAAACTCTGGATTAATCATGGGTTTGGGGTGAGTATTATTAACTTTAGAAATTATTTTATATTTTTTCATACTTTTATTCACTGCAGTCTGATACACAGTGGCACACAATTATCACACCGTTTCTGCCATGCAGATACACTGGGCATCAGTATTGTCAAGAGCAGCCTGAAGCATCATCTTCCCTCTTCTGTGAATAGAGAATTGTAAGGTTTCTAACACAGAAGTCTGACAAGTTTTGTCAGAAGCCCCATACTGGACCTAACCTTGAAAACCAGATGCCTCCCCGAGAGCAGTGATCTGTGTTGGAGCAGGTTCATACTCATGGAGTACACTTCATCCCAGCTCCATGTTTACTGGCCTCACATTGTTAACTTGAAGTTGGCTTTGGTGGGATTATTTCCACCATGGAAATCAGGAAAGGCTATCAATTAGGCCTGCCCACCTCATCCCCAAGAGCCAGATTCTAGGCTTTTACCAGAATGTTACTGAAATCGCCAACCTAGTACCTGCGGTCGCTACGGAACAATCGTTTTGGAAAGTAGTGATAGTGTCCCTCTTAGATTTCCTCAGCCTTATGTTGTCAGGCTCATCTGCTAGCGACATCTTATTTCAAAACTCTTCGCATATACAATTCTCCTAGTTCAATCAATATTCATTCCCTTGTGTTGTGTGCTTTCATTTCACATCCTCAAATTGTTAGCAGCAGTTTAGTGCTGTTTTGGATTCATGATGGCTGTTTATATTATCCTCCAATTTACAATCGTGTGTGAAATCAATGTCTTTTTTTGTCCTGTCTGAAGTTGACCTCTCTAATATCATCCCATAATCTGAATATCATTTCCTATCTTATTATCCACTGATTTTAAGAGTACACTAAGCAACTAATCCATGTGGTGCTACTGTTTGCCAATTCATTCTAGTTAAATTTAAAAGTAAGATTATAGGAGGCAGACAACATTATTTTCACATAATATTTACTCTTGTCTCTCCATTCTCAAATTTTGTTTGAACTCCATTCCAAGTGGAAATTATACTGTGGTAAGTCGCTTGTTTTAAAAACATAATATGTATTTCTCTCCTTCTGGATGCCTAAAGGTTTTAGCTCATTAATTGAAACTGTGAATTTGAATATTTAGCCTGAAAAAGAAAAGGCTAATTTTACAAAGTAAACTGGACATAAATTCAACTTATAGAGCTAAAAAAAAAAAAATCAGGAGATAGTATTGCCAAATAGTACCAGTGGTTACCAAGAGTGTTTACATTTCCTTTCCTTGGGCATTATTTGAATAGTTTGGACTCTGATTTCATATAGCAGATACTAACTTGAGAGCACTTTATTTAAAAGAGGGAGTACTTATTATAAGGATGTAAGGATATATCACAGCACCTGAGGCAAGGATGAAAATGCAGCTAGCCCATAAGAAAAGAACCAAAATCATGAAATGGAATGTTACATAAAAACCAGAGGGGATTCTTTTTCTACTTCTTATTTCTCTGTCTCTACTACCTTATTGTCTTTCTGTAGACTAGCTTTTCCCCTACTCAGCCCACACTTTAAGAGATTACTTCTTAACAGCTCCTGTTTGTTAAATGTCCTCTACTCGAGACACAAGCCCCAGACCGAGACTAAAAAAATCTTAGCCCAATTCCAAATTCTCTGGGAAAGGACCCTGATCATTTTTATTCTCAGTATTTTACTATATAATATAACCATAACTGTTGGGGACTGCATTCATTTTCCATGCTGCCTAACAAATTACTGCAGATGTAGAGACCTAAAATAATACACATGTATTATCTAACAGTTTCTGTGAGTTCACAATGTGGATGTTTTGCTTCTTCAAAGCCAGCAGGAGACTCTATCTCTCTAGCTCAGATGGAGTCTTATAAAATAGACTCAAGGTAGTGGCATCTCATTGCCTTTGCCATATAATATAACTTAATCAAGGGAGTGACATCCCATCATGCTTGCCATATTCTGTTAGTTAGAAGCAAGGCATTGGTTCCACCATCACTCAAGAGATGATAAAAGAGTACGACTCATTGGAGGTTATCATATATGTGTCCATCACAGGACCCAACTCTGTGTCCTATAGATGTGGAAAGGAAGGGGAACAATTCTCAGAGGAATTATTACAAGCTAGATGAGCTGGCAGAAATAATAAAAGGTATCTATACCATCTGCTAAGACCAAATGACATTGGAAAGACTTGGTGCCATCCTGTAAGGAGTTTACACAATAACAGCTGGAAATCTGTCACTAGCTTCCAACTTTAATGGGAGCATCTGTAATGTTTCTTCTTTAAATAAAGTCTTACATTTGGGTAGGTATTCTTTTTCATGTTACCATGGCATTCTTTTATTTCTAATTAACAAAGATCTTTTAATTCAGAATGAATTTTAAATATGACCAAATGTCCTTTAGGCATGAGAGAATTGTCATTTTTCTCCTTTAATTATTAATGTGATGAATTATAATGATATCTTTCCTCATTTTGAACCATCTTTACTTTTGTGGAATAAACCCTACTTAGATTGAATAAACCTGTAAATATTACATAGGAGTTTATTTAGGATTGTGATATCTACATATAGAGATTGTCAATATCCTTTTTTTTTTTTATGCAGGCAATTTTTGTCAGCTTTTGGTGTCACGGTGATGTTAGTATGGTAGTAACCTTTTCATTACTGTATGCTCTGAAATGGATAAAATAACAAGGAAACTGTGTTTCTTGATGTGGTTGAAATTGCCTGAAATTTGCATTAACTCAAAATTTTTAATAAAGATAGGGAATCACTTCTAAGACAGTGTTAAAATATTTTCATAGTTATTGGATGGTTTAAGTTCTATCTTTCATAGGTCAATTTTCTTACATCAATTCACAATTTATATTTGATTGCCACAACTTATGTTAAATATTCAAGAACGATTTGACTGTAAAATTCCTTCATTACTTATTTTACATAAAACTTAGCTAATAGCCTGCTGTTGACCAGAAGCCTTACTTCTGCAGAGTAAATTAACACATATTTTGTGTGTTAAGTAACTATATACTGTATTCTTACAATAAACTAAGCTAGAGAAAAGAAAATGTTAGTAAGAAAGTCGTAAGGAAGATACATTTATAATACTGTACTGTATTTATTTTTAAAAAAACTGCATGAAAGAGAACCAGTGCAGTTCAAGCCTATGTTGTTCAAGGGTCAACTGTATTTATTTATAATTATATTAGAGGTTCCCAGCTTACTTTCTAATAAATTAAAGCAATTTATCTTTACCCAAGAAGTATGAGTATTCTTTTGCCCACATCTTGCCAGTAGTAGGTACTGAAACTCTTTTTAATCGTTTTCAGTATGGCTAGTATGAAGTATTATTTTGTTATACTTATCATAAATTTGAAAAAAAAATTGCAATAAGGTCTATACAGAGGCAGTTAAAATTATAATAAATCCTTAAAAATCAACAAGAAGATAATGAAAATGCAATTTTGAAGAGCAATTCACAGAAGGGCAAATCAAAATCTTAACAATCATGAAAGAAAAGACACAAAACTCACAGGGAAACAAAAATTAAAATTGTAATGGGCAATATATACTCTGATCTATTCCTGAATTCCCTCCCCTGTTTCTACAGACTTGATTAGAGCAACACTACTGTTCTTCAAAATGTTATTGACTATTTTTCAACAAATTACTCTTTCATTACAAAAGCTTATACTTCAATTGTAGCTTCAGTAAATTTTATCCTATTTATTTAAAGTTCATTTATTTATTTTGATAGAGAGAGAACATGAGCGAAGGATGATGGGCAGAGAGAGAGGAAGAGAGGGAGAATCCCAAGTAGTCTCTGTGAGGTCTGTGAGTGGAGCCTGATGTGGGGCTCCAACCCACGAAACTGTGAGATGATGACCTAAGCCAAAATCAAGAGTTGAATGCTCAACCGACTGAACCACCCAGGCACCCCAGTTTTATCCTATTTATATAAAATTGATGTATTTATCATACAAAGTCTTTCTAGTATATGTTTACCTTAGTCCATATGTTTATTTTTCAATAAGAATTTATAGTTTCTATTCATAAAATTCCTTTATGATTCTTATTTCTAAAAGTTTTTATTTTGTTTACTCATGTCAACTTTTATACAACTGTACAATTCATATCTAACCCCTTACAGATTTTTTAAAAATGGTGCTAGCAGTATGCAAGTAGGAATCTTTTTGTTTTGTAGACATACAACCCTATCATTGACAAAAATAGACATCATATACCTCTTCCAATATCTGTAGTAGCTTTTCCATGTTTGATTCATTACATTCACAGGACAATATTAAATAGTATGCTATCAGTAGGCATTTATTTATAGTGTTATATTTCGTTGAAATGGATTTAGTGTTTCACACTGTGATAATATATGCTATGGAATTTGATAAATTATAATTATAATATTATAGTAATTTTTCCATTAATATTTTGCTTATAGTGTTATTAGAAATAACTGCTGGATTTTATCAAATTCCTTTTCAGCATTGATTTATATGACCAAATTATTTTCTCCCTTGATTATTTTAATGAATAATGAAGATAGATTTCCTGATATTGAATCACATTTTCTGCAATAAAATCACAAAGTCATAGTATAGTATCCTTGAGATATGGGCAGATGGATTGCATTTTCTAATATTATATTTAAACTTTTCATTTATGTACAATGCAAGATGTTTTATGTATTTCTCTTTATGTCATCTTCATCATATTTTATTATAAATAATATTCTGACTTTCTAAAGTGATCTTGGAAATTTTCCACTTGTTTCTATGGCTTGAGAAAGTTTTTTCAAATATGAATGTCATCTGCCATTTAAAAGAAATTAAAGCCTTTTAGTAAATGCCTTTTTTCATTTATTTATTTTTTTTTTTTAGAGAGAGTGTGTGTATGAGTGGGGGAGAGAGGCAGAGGGAGGGATGGAGACAGAGAGAGGGAGAGAAAATCCCAAGCAGGCTCCATGCTCAGCATGGAGCTTGATGTGGGACTTTGATCCCATGACCCTGGGATCACAACCTGAGCTGAAATCAAAGAGTTGGATGCTCAACTGACTGAGTCACCCAGCCACCCCACTATTGCTTTTTAAACAATGTACTTTAAACACTTTGTAATGTATTCTAGGGAAATTTTTCTATTGTATATTTTTCTACTTGTGTGTCAACTTTTATAATTTCTATTTTACTTGGAAATCATTCATTTCTTCTAAGTTTTGAAATAAAATAGCTTAGAGTTGTAAAGCAATTCTTTCATAAATTTCAAGCCTTGTCTTTTACCTATAGTTGGGTCTCTTTTGCCCCATCTAATATTTTCTATTTTTACCATCTTCTTTTTAAAAATATCAAATTAATGATCACCTCTTCACTTTTAATATTTTTTTAATCTTGACACAATTTATGTAATAGTTATTGGCATCTCAGATTTACAGATGAGATATGAATTTCTCCCAATCAAAATTACATACATATTTTATTTTATTTATTTATTTTTCTACTGATTTGTTTATTTTGAGAGAGAGTGCATGTGCACGTGAGAGTGGGGGAAGGGGAGAAAGAGAGAGAGAGAGAGAGAGGGAGGGAGAGTCTCAAGCAGGCTCTACACTCAGGATAGAGCCCAATTAGGGCTCAATCCCACAACGCTGGGATCATGACCTGAGCCGAAATCAAGAGTTGGACACTCAACCCACTGAAACATCCACGTGCTCCAAAATTACATATATATTTTAAATTATAAAATCCATTTTCTATGCTAAAAAGTGGTACTATTTAATAGTGCTGGTAAACTTATATATGAAGATAATGTTTTGTCTGCCACTGAATAGCAAGTGAGAAAAGTCATGACAATGCTTGTCCTCTTTAAACATAGCAATTGTACTTTTAAGACTTTGTCTTAAGGAAAGAATTAAGATTGTGAAGAAAGAGTTCACCAACTTGGAATGCTTAGTGTGATATAACATACAATCTGAAAAAAAATTGAGACAAAAATATACATGACCCCGAGAAAGCTTTGGATAAATAAACAATGGTATAGGACTGCAATGAAACGTTTAAACACATAAACTATGCAATCATTAAAATAGTTGCTATAGCTGGGGTGCCTGGGTGGTTCCGTTGGTTGAGCATGTGACTTTAGCTCAGGTCATCGTCTCGGGCTTTGAAAGTTCAAGCCCTGCATCAGGCTCTGTGCTGACAGCTCAGAACCTGGAGTCTGCTTCAGATTCTGTCTCCCTCTCTCTCTTTCCTCTGCTCTCTCTCTCTCTTTTTCTCTCTCTCTCAAAAATAAACATTAAAAAAAGTTGCTACAGCATTACTCATATGAAAAAACATCTATGAAATAATACTAAGATGACAAAAGTTTACAGCCAGTATGATCCAAATTAAAAAAAAAATAACTACAAAAAAATGCAGGCATAAAAAGTCTGAAATGTTGACACTGGTGGAATTATGAGTGTTATTTATTTTTTGTTTGTTTATTCATATTTTTATAACAATGATAGGCTTATGTAAGAGCATATCAAAAAAACATTTCCTTAAATATTTAAGCTAAATATAATTGTTTTGATATCATTATAAGCAACAGCAGCACTTGAGTTCTCAAACTTTCTGACCTAGTGAACCAGGTCAGTGAGGCAGAAGAGTTCATGCTATTAACTTATTTATCTGCACATTGATTCCACCAAAAGTAACACATTTACCTGAACTAAAAGCCCCAGAACAAATGTCACCAGCAGAGTATTTGATTTCTACGATCTCTCAGTTAAAACTGCTCCCTTCACACTCTGACCTTTATCTATATCTCTTTTCAAAGCATTTACTACTTTAGAGTTTTAACAGAATACTAATAGAATGACCGCTAGTGGATTGTAATCTCCATAAACCGAGGGAACGTATTTACTCACCTTCATATCTCTTACTGTGCATGTCACTGTGACTTAAGTAACATAAGTAATGGTTTTGCAATGAATGAATGAATGAATGAATGAATGAATGAATTAGGATTGTTGTGAAGACTGTCACTACAATGACTCACGAAGAAGAAGGCATGTTTTAGCGTGGGGTCCTTAGAAACAAAGGATCAGGCAAGGATAAAATATCAATACTTGATTTGGGATGTATAATTTCAAAGCACGGAAGGAAAAGGGAGCTAAGGCTTTAGAAGAAACGCAAGGTAGGGGCGCCTGGGTGGCTCAGTCGGTTAAGCATCCGACTCTTGGTTTCATCTCAGGTCACGATCTCAGGGTTTGTGAGTTCAAGCCCTGCATGGGGCTCTGTGCTGACAACATGGAACCTGCTTGAGATTTTCTCTCTCTCTCCCTCTCTCTCTGCCCTCCCCACATCTCTCTCTCTCAAAATAAATAAGCTTAAAAGCAATAAAAAATCTTTAAAAAAGAAGAAGAATCGGTGCAGTGATTGACTTACTCTGATGGCCATTCCTTCTTGACAAGCCACAGAAAAATCTGAGCACGTCCACTCAACCACTCAGGATTTCATATGCAACTCACAGAGGAACCACTCTTCAGCACAGTGTAGCAGAAGGAAGAAGGAAGAGACAGGGAATTAATCTGCCTGTTTTGTCTGACTCTTGTTTCCCCTTATTCGAAGTCTGCCCTACAGGGAGTTGACCAGATCAGATCCCACATCTCCTCACACTCATTTCCGGTTATATAACCTTTTGGCAATGGCTCAGTAAGTCAGATCCTCTATTATGTGTCGTGTGGCCTTGAGATGTCTAGAAGTTCTGGGGAGAGCCAGGAACTCCAGCCATATTGCTGATGGTCCTTAGGAGACACACCTCATGGACTAGCTTGGCACCTGCAGGCCTTGGCAGAGGCTGAGAGGGAGTAAGTGGCCCAGGGTATGGAAGGCAGATATGACTGAGAGAATTTGAGGAGGTGCAGAAGAGGTATTCAACACCAGGCAATATCTGATTTCACTGAAATACAAATAAATCATTAATTATTTTCAGGATCACAAACAAGTACTGTCATCAGTACTTGCGTTCTTTTGTGGGATGTTTTCCAAAACTTAGGAAAAAATTAAATAAAATTGTCCTATGAGAGTAAAACTAGTAATGCAGAATTTATTTGTACAAAGATATGCAAACAATTAATATTGAATGCTTACTATGGTCCAGCCATATGCTAAATGCTTTTTACATTAAAAAAAAATCTATCACTTGGTACACACAAAATTCTTGAAGGACTCCATTAGGACTCCAAATTTAAAGATGAGAAAAGTAAGGCTTAGACACTAATTTTCCCTAAATAACATAGCTAGTAGGTGATGGAGGTGATTTTCAAACCCAGGGTGTCTTATTTCAGAGACACTTAGTGCACTCAGGGCACTTAGTGTACCGCTCCCAAATTGCAACAAGACAAATTACTAAAAGGTGAGTACTGTGAGTTCCCTGAATGTATCAAACAGAGTGATTACCAAGCAGAGTCAATCACCTGTGGCAACTAAGGGCAACAGAATCAGGGAAAAAGCACTGCTTACAGACACTGCCTGAGTCTGAGTTTGAGACAATATCTAAATTTGATGGCAAATACATAAGGAAGAGGGAACTTCAGATCCTTAACCACAAGACTGGAGGAATATATTATATATGAGTGCAATTCCATTTGTGCTTTATATACTAGATTCTGGGAGTTTATATAACATATCAGTAACGATGAGATAGAGCTACTGCGTGTATTTGGGAAAGCAAGTTTCAGCGATTGCAAGGTGGGAGCAGAATCTGGACAGTAGTGAATTCACCAAAGAATGGGGCCTTGTAAGTGTGTTTTTTCTCCTGATACTTTTTTTTTTTAATTTAATGCCTTTTGCATTTTTGCATTTATTTTATGCTTTTTCGATTTTGGGTGCAATCTTGCTCAAATAAGAGTCACTTACTATATCTTAAACTTGATATTCCCTTAAAATTTCTATATAGCAGGAAGAAAACCTTAAAAGCATAATTCTATAACTCAGCTTATATTTTGGCCTAAGACTTGGATTACTTTTTTTACTTCCTATTGAATATAGCCAGATACCCAAATAATCTTTGATAGCGGTCCCTAGGTACAGGTGAGCAGCCCATGACACTACCCATTCAGGGCTTTACATTCGGACATAAAAAAGTAATAGCTTCCTTGTGAATTCCTTGCCCAGTTAGCTGATCTAAACTATGGGTGTGACGGTGAGCAGCTATCTTTCAGGTTAAAAACTTGTGTTTATTTATCGCTTTCCATCCGGGGCCCCTGGCAGGTTCAGTCAGTGAAGCATCCAACTCTTGATTTTCGGCTCAGCTTATGATCTCATGGTTTGTGAGTTCGAGCCCCACAATGGGCTCTGCACTAACAGTGCAGAGCCTGCTTGGGATTCTCTCTCTCTCTCTCTCTCTCTCTCTCTCTCTCTCCCCTCCTCCCCCCCCAAAATAAAAATAAAAAATAAATATTTTATTTATACCTTTTCATTCAAAATGCATTGCAAGAATCAAGAATCCATGGGGTTAATTTTGTTGCCTAGAACTCTGGCTTACATCACCCACCTCTCTGGCTCTTATTCCTTTCATAACCATCCCACAGATTTCAAGGAGATTTTAATAACAAACAAATATAAAAGTTCTTCTACACTGACATTTAACAAACACTTGGTTTAATAAGCCCTTGTTAGTTTGAGACTTTAAGGAACTGAAACCTAGCAATCTTGCTGGAGATGTGAGACTTGTTCCCTAACAGCCTTTTGACAGTTTCCAGTGGGTGAGGCAGAAAGTGTACCAGGAGGGAATGCACACTGTCACACCCAGCGAAAGAGAAAGTTTTGCAAATTCACATCTCGCACTAGTTTCACATTATTTGTTGCAAGCCCCTGTGTTTTCATTACCTGAAATTCTATAGGAGATACTGGTGACCTAAGTGAAGTTGCTTAGCTCAGTGTCCAACTAACAAGATTGTGTTAAGGAGCTTTGGGTTTTTGTTTTTGTTTTTTCATGTACATTTGAAGGAAAACAAGTTCAGATCTTTTAAACACTACAAAGAAAATTTTGACTTATACTAGTGTTCAGTCCGGTGCCAGACTGCCAATGAAATTCAAATTGGCATATTCTGAATTTTATTCACCGAAATTATTCTAATAGAGTGATGCTTCACCTTGGTACATTCAACCGTCTTAAAGTTTCCTAGATCAAACTCCTCTGTTCCTTGACTAAAATGATGTTAAAATTTAAAGAAGGGACAAGAAAAGAAGAGGATGGTATTAAGGCAAAACTCTGCTGGAATGCTGTGGTTTTTTTACTGTAGAATCTTTAGCCATTTTACCTACATTCATTCCATAATTAGGGTGGTATTTCTCAACTCTGCATCAAGTTTGTGAACAATGCAAATCCTCTACCGGATACCCAGAAATGTGTGAGGGCTAATGCACAATGATGCAGAGAAAGACAACTAAACAACTCATACTTGTAATGGTCTTGCTGAAAAGGAAGCATGCAGGACGGATTACTCTTGAGACCAGTTCCCTAAACCAACGAAGCAAGGCTGTAATCTCTTGGAATTGTAAAAGTTGCTGTGCTACTCCAAGGCAATGCCAATTTTGAGAATGGAGACATCTACTATGCCTTCTAATTAAATTAACTATTTTCCATACTTTTTCATATGATTGAATTAAATGCTGAAAAGCAAGAAAATTGGGATTCTCTTCTCCTGTCAACAACCTTTCCAAAGGGGAGGATTCTTCTCATTACTTGTGGCTTACTGATTTACAATTATCTCTTAATTGACTCTTCATAACCACATTGAATATTTAATATTATACTATCATTAGCACATTTATTATTCATCTAAATCACACAATTGTGGCAATTAAGTTGGCTGCCTTTTAAACCCTTGGTTCATTGATCCTTAATTACACTTGTAAGAACTGCACTGAACAGGAAAGTTGCTAAGTGGCACAATTCCATTTTGTTGCCCTAAAATTTGTGATCACTTCATGTAGATTTGGAAAGTAGAACTGAAATTTTCAGTGATAGATTCCTTCTTTATATATTGCACAAAATTTCTATTTCTCTTAATAATTATTTTGTTTTCACTTATTAATTTCCAAATATTTAATGAGTACCTACTGTTCCAGACACGATACTACTAGGTACTGGGTGTAAAATGACGAATAAGGTGAATTAAGTTTCCTGCCTTTATGAGGCTTACATGATTGATGTAAGAAATAGAAATAGGTAAAAAATCAAATGAAATAATTCAGACTGATAATGGGGAATTAAGCTGAAATTTTTTTTCACATAGAAATAGTAAGTGCATAGGAGAAAAAAATAAGGTACTAAAGATAGTAAAAACCCTTTCTTAAAGAGATGTTAAAGTTTGAGGGATAGAAAGCCATTGAAAACAAACAAACAAACAAACAAACAAACAAGCAAAACACCATCCAGACCACTTCTCTCTTTGAATCCTTTACCATAAACAAGAGAAGCTGTACTTTTTTGGTCCAAATCCAGCTCTTCCCCTTCCTTGCTACATGAACTTAGGTTAGTGGCAAAACTCCACTGAGCCTCAGTTTCTAAACCTGTGAAATGGAGACTATTTTTTTAGAGGGTAGTTGTAAGGATTAACTGTATTCATCTATATAAAGCACTTAGAACAGTGAATGTCACACAGTAGTAGCTATTACTATGATCATTCTTATTGTTCTCATTATTAGAAACTCCTCTAAATAGCAGTGCCAATAAGGATCCTAAATTAACTGTATGCACAAGTTGGACAGTAAGAGGAGAGGATGAAAACTGATGTTTGCTGTGAAGGGGAGCACAATAGGCCACCCCAAAATAAACCTCTTTGGCATACTGTTTATTGTGAGCTGGTTATTTACAAGAAACAGCAGATGCAGGAGAAGCTCTGAAAACTGAGAAATTACTCTTCTCTAAGAAACATTTACATTTCTAAGGGAAAGCTCCATTTGAAATGGTATCCCCCTCTCAGTACTAGAAAGAGAAAGATGACTCTCTAGAAACTCTTATCAATGGAGAAGTGGAAGGTCTGTATAAATGACCTACATCTGTCACTGCTTTTCCTGGTGACCCCCCCCCCCATAACTGGCTGTCAGCCCACACCCTCACATCTTCTTTTGTCTTTAGCTGGAGATGATATTAAAGGTGGTGCTTTGGGTCATTTTGGAGTGTTACTCAGTTTCCCTGTGTCTCTCCCATGTATACATGTTATTAAATTTCTGTTGATTTTTTTTCCTTGTAGTCTTGTTATTAGGGTGGGGGTGGGTCCTCAGCCAAGACCAGAAGGGTAGAGAGATAATTATTTTTTCTCCCCACAGTTGCAGTTTTTCTCTGTGTCAATTACTGGGTTACTTGTTTATACGGAGTAGTTCATTTCATCACACAGCAGATTATTCAGGTGGATAGAATTATTTTCTCTAGGGTGTAAATTCCATGAGGGCAGTTGCTGCATCTGTCTTACAACTATCTCTGATGGTTCATCTGATGTGTCACCTTGGCAAGCTATGGTCCCCAGTTGTTTGGTCAAATACCGATCCTGATGTTGTTGTGAAGGTCTTTTGTAGATGTGATTGACATTTAAATCAATGGAATTGCGGAAAACAGATGATCTTCCATGATATCGATGGGGTTATCCAGTAAGTTGAAAGTCTTATAAGAAAGGACTGAGGTTCCATAAAAAGAAAGAAATTCTGTCTCCAAACTGCTTCCAGATTCAAGGTTGCAACATCAAGTCTTACCAGAATTATCAAACTGCTAGCCTGCTCTGCAAATTTTAACATTGCCAGTTCCCACAAGTGTGTGAGCCAATTCCTTAAAAACTCTATACATTTCTCCAGTCTTTTTCTCTAAAGAACCCTGACTAATAACAATCTCCTAACAATGTTACTGCACATGGAAGTCAATCAATAAATTTTCACAGGTGCAGATATATGCACTAAAAAATGGATGAATGAATGAATGAATAAATGGTGATAAAGATCAAAAAAGTTGAATACATGTTTTCAAACTCATATAGCTGACATGTGGTGAAGTTGAAATTCAGACCTATGTTTATCTAAATTCAAAGCCATGATACTTCCTCTCTTAGATCATTCCATCTCTTCCATAGACCAAAAAGACAATAACAGTAATAATATCATCACTATTACAAGCTGCTCATTATCTCTCACACATCTATTTATTTCCCACACATAGCTTAACAGATAAAAAAAAAATTATTACCCAAACCCAGGCCACCTGATTCTAGGTTTTCTGTCCTTTTTGACTCTACTTGCTATTGGAACAATTTCTAGTCTTTCTTCTCCCTGTCAGATTATTCTACTCTTTCCAAAATAAATCATCTAATTTGAATTCTACCACTGAATGACCTTATGATCCTACACATGTATATCAGTTTCTCTGCTAATCTGTCCCTTTATAGTAATTTCTTTTTAAGTGTCTCTAGGCAGAAAATATTTCATTAAAAAATATGTCAAACTCCCATAATGCACAAAAACATCCAAGCTGTTAAACATGCTGTGTAAAGATTCCATGACCTTTATATTTCTCTATGTTTCTGGTTATGTCTTACTCTACTTAGAGTCTTCAGTAATAGGAAACTTACCCAGGTGTCTGCACACGCCATTTTATACTTCTGTATCTCTGCTTACACTGTCTCCCTTTTGGAATGTCAAAATTCAGAATAGTATCATGATGTGAAGGATTTATTTCCTAAAATTCTTGATGGTACCATGTGCCTAGGTTTGCACGCCTTTACTTCCAATATATGTAGGCATACCTTACAGCAACTATATTATACTGAATTTACTGATATATATCTAACTTTTTGATAGTTATAAGTAATTTGAATTGAGAGATTACATCTACTGCATCTATATGCATGTACTACACAGTAGATTCCTACATATATCACAGCTTAATAAATGCTTTCAAATTCAACTAAAATAACATTATATTGGCTCATGGGTTCTATTTAAAGATATGTATGTATACTTATGTATATTTATATATACGTATATATTTATTCTCTCTATATAGATTTATTTATCTATAGATATAGATATATAAATATAGATAGAGGGCACAAAGTTTTAGCATAACCACTCCCATGTGAAACGGAGTAGCTAGTGACAGACAAATGCTTTTCCTATGAACAAAAAGAAAAGTTATGTGACTAGAAAACTTTTGCCATAACGAGATCAGGAGATGCTAATATTCAAGTGAAGTTAAAACTCAGGTGAGCTGCACAACTTGAAATTAACTTCAGAGAAATCTCCACAACTGCTCATGTGTGGGCAATCTTCATGCCTGTTGCTATATGGCCACCCAGAAAGATCACCAGAGACATTCACATGGTAAACCAGAAAGATTTGTCAGATTGATTGCCACTGCATGCCCTCACTCCATCTAAAGGTGCTTTGAACCCGATATCTAGAAATTTTCTCAACTGGCTGCTCTTCCAACTCAGAAACTGAATTTATAATTTGCTGGAACTAATAACCTTTGTTTTTCTTTTCTTTCTGTAGAAATGCTTCTCACTAAATTACCTGATTACTCATATCATAAAGAGGCCTAATTTACATGGAAGTTCACCTGCACGACTGCCTTCTGAAATAAAGCATTCTCGTTTTCATCCTGTGCTCAGTAATCACAAGGACATGTGATTGCTAGTATGTCATGTTGTGCCTATGTAAATAACTCTAAAAAATTATGACCCATTTGAGTTATTTGGTTATTTGGTTAAATTTTGGCTTCTGGGAATCTGTGCTCTGGGGAATTTTTCAATCTTTGACTATTGTTCTTATAATCATCATATTAACCTCTCTAGTGCATTGTATACTGTTGAGTATTTTTCGTCACTGTTAGCAGCCACTCACATGCCAATTGGTATCCATGAGGATCAGAAAACTGGATGAAATCAACTATAACCACACAACTGATGAAGACTGTGAGTACATGGCCCATTGGCCTGACAACTTAACTAATGGAAACATAGAATGTGTGATTCTTGGGTCTGACTACATCAATGGCTGTATCAGTGGGCCCTCTTACTCAACTATAGACCCCAACAGTTATCTATTATTGCACTTCCTTGAGGCATTGACAATGACTGGGACATCCAACCGCCAGGCCAGAAAAACCCTGCAATGGAATGCCTGGAAGACCACATCCCACACATATCAACCCCCATCTATTACTCCACACTCTCTGCCTGCTCTCTTGCACATACCCAGAAACCCCCTTTTGCCCCCAACATCTCTCTACACATTTCTAGGAATCCATCTTGTAGAAGAGAGGTCAATTGTTAAGGCCTGAGCCTGCCACTTCCCCTGGCTGCCAGCACCCAAAATAAATTTCTCCCTTTCTCTTTTCCTAACCTTCATCTCTTGAGTTATTGGCTACTCTTGCAATGAGTTTATCCGAGTTTGTTTGGCAACAATATTGGCAAAGCCAGCCAGGAGCTGCACTCTTCATTTGTACGGCACCCTTGGGATTCCTGGGATGGAGCAGTTGGTGGCAGCACCAAGGCTTCCCCAGTCGTTTCCTGACAGCGGTAGCCAACAATAATGAGCTCTGGCTGTTCATACTCAGCCTGCTGAGAGGATGCCCAAGATGGGTATTGTTTAAATAAAATACAGAGACCAACCTTGAAAATTCTCTGAGCAGGCAAAACCAGTTCAATCATACAAACAAAGCTTAATTTAGTTTAATTTGCAAGACTAATTTGTTGTGGGTCATTTCTTGCTTATGTCCCTGGAATTTATAAGCAAAACTTAAACAATTTCCCCAAATTGATATGAGGTAACCACTAACCAATTCCCTATCGTTTAAGAAAATGCTAATATTATAACCTATCACTGTGAAGAATAAACAGTCACTGCTTTCTCACTGAAATAGCCGCTTTCTAACAATGGAACCCCTGAGCCTCGTTCCATATTTTGGTTTGAGTGCTCCTGGTTTGCAAAATTTTGGGTGTGTGAACAATAACCCTTACTAATTAATACTTCCATGATTCATTGTTTTTGCTTTTGTTATTTCTGAACATTTGACAGCACATCGTAATTAAACTGCTATGAACAAAAGGCAAAGAGAAAGTTGTTTAAAAGGAGTCATATGCACTTTTCTTTACATATGTATAATTCAATTAAAATATTTAAAAACTGTAGAGAAGGGGCACCTGGATGGCTCAGTCAGTTAAGCATCCGCAATAGGCTCAGGTCATGGTCTCTTGGTTCATGAGTTTGAGCCCCGCATCAGACTCTGTCTCCCTATGTCTCTGCTCCCTCCCCTCAAATAAATAAATATTTTTTAAAAATGTAGAGGAAAAAAATGCACTTTACCTTTAAAAGAACACAAATGCTGATCAGCTGGCTCCTCCCTATATATGATAGAAATCATAAGATATATAATAATAGCTTCAATTTTTAAAAGAAAAACAACTACGAATTTAGAATAAATTTAGAGTAAAAAATATACTGCAAAAGTGGAATTAAGATGTTTTCTGACAAACTAAACAAGTGATTTGGTGACTAATAAGCCTCTATGATAAGACACATTAAAGAAAACAGTTTTAGGTAGAAAGAAAATGATCACAAGGGAAAACGGCAAAGTCATGAAGGGCAAAGAAAATAATGAATATGTGGGGAAATATAAATGACTACTCAAATAAAAATGGAAAAAAAAAAGACACAAGGAAGCTTTCAGGGTGTTAGATATGTATGTCTGTTACTTTGATTGTGGTGATGGTATCATGTTTGACTGTATGTCCAAACTAATCAAATGGTACACATGAAATATGTAGTTTTTATACAACAATTACACCCCAATAAATCCATTTATAAAATAAACTAAAATTTGCAGAAAACAACAATCATCATGCCTTGTGGTATTAAAATATATAAAAATTAAAAATGCATGACAGCATTAACACCAATGACATAGTGAAAGTGTCCTAAGATTCCTGCATTATTGAGGAAGTTGTAAAGTAATAATTTGTGTTTGTATTCTAATAAATCAAGGATAGATGTGTAATCTTGAATGTGACTATTAAAAAGTCATAAAAATGCATATGTAACAAATTGGTATATGAAAAAAAGCAAAATACAAATATTTGATTAATCCAAGGAAGCCAAGAAAGAGAGAAAATTAATTATGAAACATATTGGTCAATTCTATACAAATAATGAAATGGTAACTGTAAACCCAACTACATCAATAATTATATTAAATACAAATGGACTAAATACTGCAAGTTAAAAACTAATATTGTTAGGCTGGATTAACAAATAAACAGAAACAAAAACCTCAAAACAAACAAATAAAAAACCATATTATATTTAAAAAAGATACATCTTAAACAGACAAGTATCTGAAACAAAAATGGTAAAGATATACTATTCCCAGACAAAACAGAAATATGCAAGAAAAATGACTGGAAACAAATTATATAACATGATATTTATATTTACATTATATAACAATAAGAAGTTAATTCAACAGAAATATAATCTTATGTATGCACACAGTCACATAAATTCAATTCACATAAAACTGACAATTACGAGCAATATGCAAATCCACAATCATGATAGAAATGTTAAGAGCCTTTCTTTTATAAAAATAAGCAGACAAAAAAAAACCCAATAAGGATAGGGTATGTAAAAAAAAAAAACAATAAAATGATGATTAGGTATATGTAATTTGTATATATATAAAACTGAATTTAAATGGCCAAATAAAGTAAAAAATTGTCTTTTTTTCCCAGTTCCTATTTAAAGATATTTAAAATCAAGGGGGAGGCATAAAAACTTTTTTTTTTTTGCTTACAGTGAAATTCTACCCAAGGACATACTTAGATATAAGGTCTCTTACATGTACTCAGAAAACATAATTTGCAATCTTTCTTACCACAAGGAACATTTCCATTTGCACTTGAGCAGTTAATTTAAAAAGGTGAACCCATGCCCCAAAGTCGAACTCGTGAGAAAATAAGCACTGTATTGCTTCCTGGCTCCATTACTGTAGTTTGAGTCAGGTTTGACACAGTTCTAATAAAGAGAGAATTCGGCACATATGTCATCATCATTGTTTATTGTGACTAGTTTAATAAAATTAAATCACAAGCAGATTCCAAGTCCATATTGCATTGGGTTAAAATCTTGAGCTTTGGAGTTGGGCACATCTAGATTTAAATACAATGTTGGTATTTCATTAACTATGATCTTGGGTAGGTTGGCTAACCTCACCATAGAATGGAAATAATATCCTATATCAAGGTTGTGATAAAAATTAAATGAGCTAATTTATATAAAATGCTTAGCAGAGAGCTTGGTATTTTATAAATCCAGACAAAATTGTGACTATTATTCTTCTTTTCATCAGTTCAGGAGTTCACTAAATTCATTGTTTTCTAGTCCTAGATCACTGTATCTCCTGAGGTAGTACAGAAGGGGGCAGGGAAATAGGGAACAGGTAGAGGAGAGGAACAAAGGATCTTGGACACTATTTTGAAAAATAAAGTGAATAAAATTATTCCCCAGCAATTGAGAAATGAAGTGATAAAAAAAGTTATAATCATGCTTAATTTAAGAACCTCTAATTACAAAAGTAGAACACTTTATGAAGTCACAGAATGCTTTAAAACATGATTCATACTCTCCAGACTGAATACAGGATATGAATGCTAATCTTTCTAAAACATATGAGGTCCTACTTGGCCATTTTTTTTGTCATGAAATAACGTTTTGATGGACTCTGGCAACATCTGACTCTCGGACCCTCTTTCATCTATGCTGTCATTATTGATCAATTTCCCATCTAATTAACAGGTCTTGCTTTAACCATCTGACAAGTCAATAACTTCAATCAGATTAAGATAAAATCTTATGGATATTGGATCCATTGTGCACCTTCAATAAGCAAATGTATCTATTTGACCTTATCAATAATAAGTTGAATTAACTGTCTAAATCTCAGAAAGCAACATTCTTATCTTTATTTCCAAGTTGTCTTAGGTGAAACACCTCATGTCCACATCCACACATTCCTAAAATCCCAAAATCTCAAAGCATTTGAAAGCGAAACACACACACACACACAGAGTTTCCAATTTTATATTTATTCCAAGTGTATGAAGGCTAAACAACAGCTTATGCTGTTCTTTACAGAGTATAGATAGTGTGGAATATACACGGATTCCTTTTTGCCCCTGAAGTATACTTGCCATATCTCTCTGTGTATATTACTTTTGTGAGTAACATAAAATAATGGACTGAATAGTTTTAACCCAGACCTCTAGTTAGCACTCAATAGAATCATTTGGTTACATGTTTCTACCACTTGACCCTCAATCAGCTGAGGATAGTGACCAAATCTTATGTAAATATCTGTACCTCTAGCTTAAAACAGTGATGAATAAATAAATTACTGCCAATGAAACATTATAAATGGGCATTTTTCATGAAAGAAAACATATTATTATATTGCAAATTCTATCTTTTTTTAACCTTTAAGTAATGTGTACTATTTTATAATTCTGTCCAAAGGAATATTTTTTTTTCAACATTTCACATTCCTCTTTCCTCACTTCTCACTCCAACACTGTCTTTGCACAGGTGAAGAAGAAATTAGAAACTGGGCCATTAAAAATGCAGTGGCGTTTCCAGAAGCTATTGGAGGAGAGTGCATTTGAGTCTGAAGCTTTATCCACCATCTAATTTTATTCCTTATCATGGAGCAAGTAGACATTACTTCATGATCCTTCCCCAAGCTAAAAAAAACAAAACAAACAAACAAAAAACCTCACTGGCAGCCGTGCATCATTTGGCTGTTAATGATAACTTATTAATCAATTCTCTTTTCCTTGCAGAACAGCAAACAACATTTTAAGAGCAGCCTTTCAAAATCTTCAAAGAGAAGATAATTCTTCAGTATAGGAAATAGAGGTGCAGCACAGATCATTTCAGCCAAGTCATTCAGCATTCTTTACCTGTGACTGCATTAAAATAGGAGCAATGCCGCCATTTTATTTTGACACATATTCCTTTTCAAATAAATACACTTGTAAGAGGGAAGAGATGATAATGATATCTACCACACAAGATATTTTTAAAGATCAAGTGAAATCATAATGAATGACAAATGTGAAATGTAAAGTGTCAGAGAAATAGTAATTATCATCAGCAGTATTGTCATTGTTAGTACTGTGATTATGTATAGGTGAAATAATCTATCGTCTATATGATACAGTTTAAAAACATCTTGAAGCCACCATGATAAAACAAATTGTCCCAGTAGCCTCTGAATACTATTAATGTATGATTTACTTGTTAGAAATAAACAAATGAACACCATTTGGAAGGAGATGAATTTGTTATTCATTCACACACTAGTATGAATTAATCAAATCAGATCATTTTAATCTTAGCTACTAGTGGAAAACGACATATTGAAGTGTAAGAGGAGAGGAGGAGTCACAAGTTTTTGGCATGGGACACAGGAGAAGCACGAGCCTGGTTAGAATCCTATAGAGGGCACTATTCTGTTAATGTAATACAGGACAATTCTGTAGAAGTACAAGGTCGAGAGAGCTGTAGGAATGGGAGGTAATACAAAACAAACAAACAAACAAAACATCAAAGTTGAGAAAAGTTGTTGTCCTTGTAATGGTCTGACTGGTCATCTGTCAACAAATCAACTAAGCCAGGGAGTAAAAGCTAGCAGTAGTTTGGCAAGGAAGAACATACTTATATTTAGCTTGACCAGATAAGGGAGGTTACCACTCTGATCTCAAGTTGCTACTACCACTACCATAAGCTCTGATGCAGTATATGTGTAATCAAGGTTATTTCCTGATAATACTGGATAAGTAAAAGTTAGAGGAAAATAATGGGAAAACTATTGCAAACAAAAGAGAAATGTCTTCTTTTAGCCAACAATATAAACTTATGTGTCAACTGTGTAAAGAGGAAGTCACAAGAAGAGATCGCAAGTATGTTTTTTCACATAAAATGAGGTGTTAGGATCACTTTTCAGACCACACCTTGAGTGTGATATGAGATTTTGGCACCACACCTGAAGAGACAAC